>NC_140235.1:38768478-38771979 GCF_949987555.1 Borostomias antarcticus | reverse complement strand
CACACACACACACACACACACAAGCGTTGCAACATCCAGAACGTTCCCCGCGCTGCACATGAACGCACGCACAACTTTCTACCGATCCCTATGACCCTTTGTTCAACTTTCAACAAGAGCATCCAGATCAACAGTCACATCAGCGGTGTTTTTCACGACAACAGCGTCAGCGAGGGTCAGAGGTCACGTTCATATAAATGTTATTCCTGCGCCGATGTCACGGCCTGTCATCGGCTTCGCCGGGCGCCCGTTGGCACGTCCGCAGAGGACCCACGCGTCCTTGGGACGGAGAACTCGGCCGGTGACAAAAAACAAATGACATTGTTCCTCGCGCCTCATTTTTACTGTCTCTCATGGGGTGGCGCGGACAGGAAATGGTAATGACTGCTTCCTGGCTGAGCGTTCTTTGAAGAGAGGCGTTGCAGCGGGACTACGTTCCTGTGCTTTCACCAGGGCCCTTTGTATGGCTTGATTTACGGCTTCCGCTGCTGTTTCATGTGTGATGGAACGTTTCCTCACAGCGTGGATATAACCAGTCCCGCATCCGCCCTGGCAACGCGCCCTCCATGGAAACGACCCTGTGTTTACCACGACGACGCCATCTCCAAGGCCGGGTTTATATAATAATAACACCGTACAGACCAGATAACTCATGACAACAGAGCAGGATAAAAACGAAGTTACAGGAGTACGTTTAGACGGTCAAACTGCACACATCACCAGTGACTTACTGTAAATAGTTTAAAATAACAGCGTGATATTGAACTGGAACGAAATGGCCAATATCTCTCGTCGCACTGCAATTACAGAGGAGTTGCTCTGTGATTACAAGCTCTCCTTACTGTTAGAAGAACTTGCAGCCATCCACTTGTTATCCTTAACTCTCTCTTCAATGCTACCATTTTAGTTTGTCTGTCAGTCTTCTACCTGGCTCTGTTCATCTACCAACCGCCACTGTCCTCCTCCTGTATCCATGTTACCCCCCCTGAACTCATCTGCACCCCCACCTGTCTGTCTTCTACTCTCTCTCTCTCTCTCTCTCTGTCCCCCTCTGGTTTTCTCTCTCTCTCCCTCTCCCTCCCTCTCTCTCCCTCCCTCCCCCCTCTCTCTTTCCCCCCTCTCATTTTTACTTTCTCTACCTCTCTCTCTCTCATCCCTCTCTTTCTCTCTCTTTCTCCCTCCCTCTCTCTTTCTCTCCATCTCTATCTCTCCCCCTCCCTCCCTCCCTCCCTCCCTCCCTCCCTCCCCCTCTCTCTTTCCCCCCTCTCATTTTTACTTTCTCTACCTCTCTCTCTCTCATCCCTCTCTTTCTCTCTCTCTCCCTCTCTCTCTTTCTCTCCCACTCTATCTCCCCCCTCCCTCCCTCCCTCTCTCTTTCTCTCCCTCTCTATCTCCCCCCTCCCTCCCTCTCTCTCTCTTTCTCTCCCTCTCTACCCCCCCCCCCCCCCTCCCTCTCTCCCTCTCTCCCTCCCTCCCTCTCTCTCTCTGTCTTTCTGTCTGTCTGTCTCTCTAAGCCTGTCTCAGCCCCGGGGCTAGGGCGGGTGGACAGCCCTTAATGAAACCCTGTCAGAATCAGAGACCAAAGTGTGCCTTCCAGCCCTGAGTGGAACTGTCTGCCAAAGAGCAACAGAGACACTGTCAAAGTGCCTTTTCTTCTCTCATCTTCCTCTTCCCCTTGACCTCCCCCTCATCTCTCTCTCTCTCTCTCTCTCCTTCTCTCTCTCCCTCTCTCCGTCGTCTCCCTCACATCTCTTCATTCTTCAGTCTTTCAGCTCCTTGTCTCTCCTCCTCCTACTCTTTCCTCTGCCGTGTGAGAGGGAGAGATAGAGACCGCATGGTAACGGCTCCCACAAGCCCCCCCCTCCCCCCAACACCACCCCAAAAGCCGCGCCCCCCCCCCCCCCCCCCCACAGATGAACCGTAGCTGGGTTTACACTCAAGCTGGAGACAGCCGTAGAGAGAGTGGAGAGGCGTGAGAGGAACAATTAAAATATCTGTGTAGAGCGTGTGTGTGTGCGTGTGTGTGTGTGCGTGCGTGTGTGTGTGCGTGTGTGTGTGTGTGTGTTTCCATAGTCAGCCACCCCTCTCCCTCTCATCACGGCAGTGTCTGTTTTTAATCTGGCCCAGTGATTTATGAACGCCAGACCAGGCCTTGTGTGTGTGTGTGTGTGTGTGTGTGTGTGTGTGTGTGTGTGTGTGAGCACCAGGCCTGCCTCCTCACTTCCTGTCGTCCCTCCGATGGTCTGTATTCTCTGGGATGATAGATTTATCTACACACAAGCTCAGCATGACTAATTAACTTTGAAATATCAGAGCCAGATGTGCTGCTGAAAGACTGACCACAGGCCTCTCTCTCTCTCTCTCTCTCTCTCTCTCTCTCTCTCTCCTGCTCTCTCTCTCTCTCTCTCTCTCTCTCTCTCTCCTGCTCTCTCTCTCTCTCCAACTCTCTCTCCTGCTCTCTCTCTCTCTCCAACTCTCTCTCTCTCTCTCTCTCTCTCTCTCCTGCTCTCTCTCTCTCTCCAACTCTCTCTCTCTCTCTCCAACTCTCTCTCTCTCTCTCTCCTGCTCTCTCTCTCTCTCTCTCCAACTCTCTCTCTCTCCTGCTCTCTCTCTCTCTCCCACACTCTCTCTCCATCTCTCTCCATCTCTCTCTCACCATCTCTCTCTCTGTCCAGCTGTCTCTCTACAACTCTCTCTCTCCTGCTCTCTCTCTCCAGCTCTCTCTCTCCAGTTCTCTCTCTTCATCTCTCTCTCTTCATCTCTCTCTCCATCTCTCTCTCACCATCTCTCTCTCTTCATCTCTCTCTCTCCATCTCTCTCTCACCATCTCTCTCTGTCCAGCTGTCTCTCTACAACTCTCTCTCTCCGGCTCTCTCTCACCCTCTCTCTCTCTCTCCAGCTCTCTCTCTACAACTCTCTTTCTTCATCTCTCTCTCTCCAACTCTCTCTCCCCAGTGCTCTCTCTCTCCAACTCTCTCTCTCTCCAACTCTCTCTCACCATCTCTCTCTCTGTCCAGCTGTCTCTCTCCAACTCTCTCTCACCATCTCTCTCTCCCCAGCTCTCTCTCTCTCCAGCTCTCTCTCTCTCCAACTCTCTCTCTCCAACACTCTCTCTCTTCATCTCTCTCTCCAACTCTCTCTCTCCCCAGTGCTCTCTCTCTCCAACTCTCTCTCTCCAACTCTCTCTCTCCCAACTCTCTCTCTCCCCAACTCTCTCTCTTCTTTTCATGTATTTTCTCTTGGGTTCTCATGTCTGGACAGACCATTGAGTTTAAAGTTGAAATGATTACATATTAGATGATAGTGAGCATGTTGTTAAAACATCTGTTCCCTCAAACACATGTCCACCATCCCTCGGAAAAAATACATCTGTCTGAGCCGTTCTGAAAATGAATGAATAACTGAGCCTGCATGCAAACAAATGAATGTGTGTGTGCGTGTGTGTGTGCGTGCATGCGTGTGTGTATGTGTGAGTAAGCTGTATCCTGGCAGAAAGGCAGA
>NC_140235.1:38745978-38748478 GCF_949987555.1 Borostomias antarcticus | reverse complement strand
ATTGCGCCTCAGTGTCGGTGACATCAGAGCCTGACAAGCGTTTCGACCAGAGCTCCCGGCCAGGGAATGACTGACGGCTCCAATATGGCAGCCTTAGTCCTTCTTCCGTTTCCCTCTGTGGTCACAACAGCAGCGGTACGACCGAAAACAGAGCCCTGGGAAACACTCACATCTTGGCCCCCGGAACTTAATTCCTCCTCTCTCGTTCAAAAACGAATTTCCAACTGTCATGAGGTAATTTTTTTCTTTGAGTAACAGCAGAAATTTGGATAAGTCGCTGTGAGAAACACCGATAGCAGAGGGGGCGGCCCGTCCGGCATCTCTCAACATCGCCGCCATCTTTGTTTAACCGCATGTCTAGTGTTTGGACAGACTGTGTCGGGGCGGATGGCGTGTCTTGAGGGAGAGGAGGCGTGTGGTGTGTGTTGAGCGTTGACAGATGTGCGGAGAAAGCTGTAATGCATCTCTCCGTCTGTAATGGTGTGTTTTGGGTTTGGAATGATGGTTGCCGGCCAGCGATTATGCTGGTATGCGCCAGTACACATAGCCAGTATTATGTAGAACTGTTGGTCCTGTAGCCTTTTGGTCTCCACATGGCTGAGGGATATTAGTCACTTCTGACATTTATGAATGAGGGTTGGATGGAGGGTTAAGTAAATAAAGGTAGTGAACTGGGCAGCATTCAGCGAGCTAAGAAACCGCCTTCTACTCTTCCTCTCATTCCCTTTCGCATGTCTCTCTCTCCCTCTTTCTCTCTCTTTCTCTCTCTCTCTCTCTCTCTCTCTCTCAGAGTAAACACCCTACCGAGTTCTCTATCAGAGTAATGTATTGAATAGAGTGAATCAATGCGCAACATAGATCCTGGTTGGTTGCACTGTTACAGCTAACTGCCTTTTCTTTGATTTTATAGACAGGCTGAGGATTAATGGGGGATTTCACAATGTGAACGATTTGCTTGTGTCACCCGCTGCCTGATTATAATGCAGGGGAATCAGGACCTACGCTACCGACGCCTGGCTGGCCTGAAATTGTGACAGCGTGCTAAATATATGGGTGTTACTGCCGAAAGCCAACAGTGAAGGCTGTCACCCACGACGGCCAAAACTCTTGTAAATGTACCGTCTAGCCACGAGCCACGAAACTCAACCAATCACCTGAGAGCTCCTGTTCTTGTGCGGCGCACGTCAATTGCCCCCCCCCTTCCCCTCCCCCTCCCCCCGATAGACAGATGTGAGCGGCTACGGCTCCGCCCCCTGTATCTCTGTTTAAGGTCGCTGCCGCAGCGTGGAGATCAATGGCGAAGGATTGGCGGGCCGCCTTGGGCAGGGGCGGGGCTACGGGGGAGCGATGGAGGGGTTTGTTTAGTGCCTCCAGGGCCCGGCGGTCACCATCAATTTCCCTGCACCTTAACCGGCCTGGGAGGAAGAAAGCGGGCACTGCTATAGATCTCCAGACCGCCATGATGGGAAAGGTAATTTTACACCACGGCAAGACGGAGGGTGGGCGTCAATCTGCTGATGGGTGATGGATGGACCAGGCTTCTGGAGAAGGAGGGGGAGGGGTGCTAGGGTTAGTGTATTTGAGTCAGGGTTAGCTTCAAGAGAAGGAGATGAAGGTTTAGAGTTAGGCTTCAGGAAAAGCAAGTGAAGGGTTAGGGTTAGTGTATTTGGGTTAGGGTTAGCTTCAGGAGAAGCAGGTGAAGGGTTAGGGTTAGTGTATTTGGGTCAGGGTTAGGGTTAGCTTCAAGAGAAGGAGATGAAGGCTTAGGGTTAGTGTATTTGGGTCAGGGTTAGGGTTAGCTTCAAGAGAAGGAGATGAAGGCTTAGGGTTAGTGTATTTGGGTCAGGGTTAGGGTTAGCTTCAAGAGAAGGAGATGAAGGATTAGGGTTAGTGTATTTGGGTCAGGGTTAGGGTTAGCTTCAAGAGAAGGAGATGAAGGATTAGGGTTAGTGTATTTGGGTCAGGGTTAGGTTCAAGAGAAGGAGATGAAGGGTTAGGGTTAGTGGGTTTGGGTTCTGGGTTAGGGTTAGCTTCAGGAGGAGGAGGTGAAGGGTTAGGGGTTAGGGTTAGTGTATTTGGGTCAGGGTTAGCTTCGGGAGGAGGAGGTGAAGGGTTAGGGTTAGTGGGTTTGGGTTCAGGGTTAGGGTTAGCTTCGGGAGGAGGAGGTGAAGGGTTAGGGTTAGTGGGTTTGGGTTCAGGGTTAGGGTTAGCTACGGGAGGAGGAGGTGAAGGGTGAAGGTGGTGGTGGAGGAGCAAGGTGTATAGTGAATTTTCTCTTGACACTCTTGACGTCACCAACTGTAGCTTTTCATGGATGATCAGTTGCCTAGAATTCTAGCTTTGAACTGAATATTACTCTCAATGCTAACTTCTTTTTTCACCTCAAGAATCACTTGAGATTTGAAATGATGTTGCATATAATAGAAATGTTATTGTTATTGTATGAGTTAATCAATATATAATTTGTAACTTCAGAATTCTGAAGGTGATAATATTTCTA
>NC_140235.1:38705978-38740978 GCF_949987555.1 Borostomias antarcticus | reverse complement strand
TAATACCAAAAAAGTTATTTGTTTCATCGTGTGAAGACGAGGGGGAAATAGACATAATATGTGATGTGAAGTGAGTTTGTGGATGATTCATAGGAATGCTCTTTCCATTTGAACATCAAGTTGTTATCGTATGTATACTGGTCACCAGTGCCACCTTGGGAAAGTGAACTAATATGACTCTTTTTACAGCTGGATGCAAAGAAGAGTCCCCTGGCTCTTTTAGCTCAGACCTGCTCCCAGATAGGTAAGCCTGACCCCCCCTCCTCCTCCAAACTGAGCTCCATCACCGCCCTGGGGGACAAAGAGACTGGCGGTCGCTCCTCCGGCTCCAGCCTGAAGCATGGGGAACACCGCCCCTCCCTGGACGACAAGTCCAGCTTCAAGCCCTACTCCAAAGTGGGCGGGGACTGTCGGAGGGACGGGGTGAGCAGCACCAATGGGAGCGGCGACAACAAGCAGGGCTTCAGGGTCCCCAACAACAACAACAACAATGGCGGCGGGGGCGCTAACGGCAGCTCGTCCGGCGGTCATTCGTTCCCCCCTCACCCGATATCCCCCAGCACCAGGACGAGCAGCGGAACGCCGCCTCAGCACGCGCAGCGGGAGGTCAACCAGTCCCACAGACAGAGCCAGTCGCCCGGCGGTCAGCAGGCCCCGCACTCTCAGACTCTGAACGGAGACGGCAAGCCGGAGCAGGGCAGTCCCGGCGGCCACGGCGGCGTTCTCTGCGTGGGCGGCGGCCATCTTAAGAAAGAGGCGGAGCCGGGCAAGGCTAATTCGGACAGTCCCCACCAGCTCGCCAACTCCAGCCACGCCCGAGCCAGCGTCAACTCCAGCAGCGGCAGCTCCGAGTGCAGCCCCAGCCACGAGGGGGGGGGCAAGGGGGGCGGGGACTCGCAGACCGCCTCCCAGCCGACCCTCGGCCCCGCCCACATCACGCCCATCTCCCCCTACAAGACGGGCCACTCGGTGTTCCCCCTGTCCGCGTCCGGGATGGGCTACCACGGCTCCGTGGTGGGGGCCTACGCCGGTTACCCGTCGCAGTTCGTACCGGGACTGGACCATACCAAGTCGAGCCTGGGAGTGGGGGTGCCGGGAAAGCACCCTAGCTCCAGCCCTCTCACCGGCGCCTCCCCTCCCAGCTTCATGCAAGGTTTATGCCGGGACCCTTACTGTCTCAGCTACCCCAACGCCCCCCACCTGGGGGGCAGCAACTGCACCTCCTGCGTCCACGACCCCTCCCTCAAATCCGGCTTCCCGCTGGTCTACCCCTCGCACCCTCTCCACTCCCTCCACCCGAGCACGCTGGCGTCCAGCGTAAGCCCCTCCCTCTCCCACCCCCTCTACACCTACGGCTTCATGCTGCCCAACGACCCCGTGCCGCACGCGTGCAACTGGGTATCGGCGGGGGGGCCGTGCGACAAGCGCTTCGCCACCTCGGACGAGCTCCTGGCTCACCTGCGCACGCACACCTCGCTCCACGGCGGCGGGCTGGACGCCAGCAAGCTGCTGTCCGCCTACCCGTCGGTCTCGTCCTCGGGTGCGGCCTCGTGCCACCTCCACCTGCCCCACCAGGGAAGCCCGGCCTCCTTCTCCCTCCGCGCGCCCCCCAGCCTGGGCCTGGCCCGCTACCACCCCTACGGCAAGGTCCACCTGCCCCCGGGGCCGGCGTCCATCCCCCTGCACTCCTTCCCCTCTGCTGGTCCCTACTACCCCCACTATGCCCTCTACAGCCAGAGACTCGGTTCTGCCTCTGCCCTGGGCTACCAGTGAGGTCCGGATGGTGTGCTGGTCCTCCTGACGTTCGCTCGGGGGCGGGGCGCCCCTCACGCCTACCCTCTTCCGGGACCTGAGGAGTCAGCTGGGTCCGTTAGGGACGACGTGGCGGGCTCGGCGCTCTACTAATATAGAGTCTTGCGGAGAGGGCAGAAGTTGGCCCGCTTGCATGGCTGCAGACTTCTGCGATGCTGTTATTTGCCAGTGGCTAGGACTGCACTCGACTGGATCGTACCGGATTGGACTGGTCTGGACCGGACCAGTAGTCAGTCAGGGGGAGGGGGGAGGCTGCAATGCTACCACAGAACCAGGAACTGGTGTCGGATCAGTGGGGGGCTTCTGGTGGGCCGCGGTGGTCCAGCTCTGGGATGTGTGAGGCTCACTCTGGGATTGCGGTGTGGAGGCGGGCGGCGTGACGGGGACAGCAGGAACCCTCGGCCACGACGGCGGGCAGCGTGGGGGGGGGCGCCGGACACCACCGCCGGACGCATGAAGGCTTGACTGAGTGGTTTTTGTTTTGCCTTTTTTTTCCTTTCTTACATTCTTTCCTACTGAGAAGTTGTATTTATTTTGTACTGAGCGCTTGGCTTTTCATGTTCACTGTTGCATTTTTTGCCATTTTTCTATTACAGCCATATCATTTACCAATTATGAACACGATCTGGGGAATCCCACATGACAGAAAACAGAAAAAGAAAAAAAAAAGCTAACACAAAATATATATTTTCCTCTCTTCACGTTGAAAATGGTCTCTTCATGTGGAGTCTTTGAAGAATGAATGTGCATGTGTCACAGCTGCCCCTGGCTTCCTGGTTTTGATTTGTACAGCAAATGAACAGTTAACTGAGATGTGCTATTTTTGTGTAAAGTATTTGGGTGTAACACCCAGGTAAGGGAGAGAGTTTAACAGTCGGCTACAAGAGAAAAGGCAATGGCAGAGGCTATACTCACTGAGAAAGGAGGTCATATTTTGTTTAATAAATTACAGTGAATACTGTTATTTAAATGATATTGTCTTCATTTATCAATCCAAAGTGCTATTGTGTCAGCTCAATTCAACTCAAATGCATTTTAACACGGCCCATTAGGGCAATAGAGATACTTTATGAGCCATGAATTTTGGCGTGTGAACATTTAAAGACATTCTGCCATAAACTGACTGCTTGTGAAAAGCGCAGTAGTGTGAGTCATGAGGGACTCTCTGTTCTCTGAATAACACATTCAGCTTTTCTATGAACAAAACATTTCACTGGTACTCGCGTGTCTTCGTGTCCTAGTTTTACTGTGTGCATGTTCCTCGGGGGACAAACACAGGAACTACTGTGTTGATTCCGGGGACCATTGTCCCCTTGTAAGGACTGAGAGGCCTCCTCTCCCTCACTCATCATGGGAGCTGCTGCTCCCTTCACGACGATGACAGGAAGTCAATGTGCTGGATTTCAGTTAGGCCTGACAGTATGACGTGAGAAGTAATTCTTCCAGAGTTATAGTGCATTCATGGATGCTTGATTTAAACGATCATTTGTATAATTCATAGATTCAGTTGACACGTTGAACTTGCAGTCCATTTTGACCGTGACACATGATGGAAATTGAATACCGAGGCAGAACAGTGGACAGTCTGAGTTTGCCAGTCGGCCCGTCTTTGATGTAGCGTGGAGCTTAAACCAGGCACTATAGTTCCCCAGACAGAATCAGGTGATGGATGGGTTTGGGTGTGCTTTACTTCAGCTAGTGTTTCAGGGCGCAGACACACAGCGGATAGTGAGCAGACCGCAACGGCTCGGCTCTCATTCCTCAGATATGCAGGAAATGCTGTCTTACCTAATGGAAGACAGTCGGTGTATAGTTTGCAGGGTTCTGTTCTAATGGCGTGCCGGGTACCATGTGAGGCTTGACTGCGACACGCTCCCTTCACCTCCTCCACGGGTCAACATCCTAGGCCTAATCGGTGTTCAAACTGAAGAACCGACTGGCTACATTGCACTATACGCCTCATAACATTAACATGTCCTGTGAAAATATAGAATAAGCACATCTGTATTCAAGTCTTCTTGATTTCTTGGCTGTCTTGACTCTTGCCAGCTCTGAAGCACATTTCCTTAAAAGGAATCCACTATCATAGACATGTCTATGTCTGTCAGGGCCACCACAGCATGTTAGAAAACATGCAGAAAATACTTTTACCATAACGAGGTTTGCTTCCGCGAGTCCATCCCCAGCAAACACACAACGTCAGGGAGACGTTCAGATCATGTCTTAATAACGTCCGTCGGTCCAGAACCCCATTTGTACGTCTGCTGGACCCCTCAATATTCAAACGTCTGGCTTGGACCTATCTAAGACGTCTGTGGACGTGCAAAACGGCTTCAATATCTGAACGTCTAAAAAAAACGGTTCATCCTGGCTCCTAATTGGATGTCTTTGGACGTCCGAAGAAGACGTCTCAAAGACGTCTCGAAGACGTGTCTTTGCTCAGTGGGTCTGACCCGCCAGTATGTCAGTTATAGCCTACGTCATTCAGATAGGCATCAGAGCTAAAGCGCCGCTGCCCTGACACGCTCAGGATAACGCCCTGTCACTCGCTCGGGTTACCTGGCCCTCCAGCTTCGTGATTGGCAGTGGAAGGTTAATATGCCGTTTCCTGGCTATGTGACACTGTGAGGCCCTCGGCGGAGTATAGACAACCCGTGCTGGTCACTTACAGCTCTGACAGCGGAGCCACAGAGGTCAAGGCACCCTGTCACCGCGGTAAAACGAGAACCGGCTCCCGTCTCGGTGTTCCCGGAGTCTTTGTTGTTCGTGAGGCCTTGAGAGGTCTGGCGAGTTCAGCGGGAGGTCAACGGAAGATCTGGGCGAGCGTGAGGAGTGGGTTTCAGGTTGCCTGGTCGACGCCCAGGAAATAAAAAGAAACAGGCTCGCTTAAGTACAGTAGCCGTGCTTCTGTTAAAGAGAGGGATCAGGTGGTTTAGAGATGGCCCAGACCGCAGTGTGACAGATTCCTGAGGTAAAGTGACTTCATAGTATGGTTAGCCACTGGGATTACTGGTTCTGGTTTGGAGAGATGAAGTTCAGACGTGAGCTCGGCATATTATTGGGCTATTTTCTCTGGGTGTTCTGGATATGTGCCTATTGTCTTTTCTAGTCTACTTTCACAATTTGTATTTGGTATTACCTGGATGGAAAAGAGTGTAGGTTTGTGTCGCCACCTATAGGACATAAGTAAAATGTTTTTTGTTGCTGCTCATGATATAAAAACCAACAAATAAAACCTTTAGCCTACTAAACCTGAGAGACTGAGTACAGACTAGAGCACATAAGTCCAGCCCATCACAAGAGGCAACAGATATAATTAAATCAGAAAGACTCCATCTTGTCTCAGGGGAAAAATGAATAGTGCTCTCTCCATTTTCCATTCTGTTCCTACTCCTCCATTACTCATTTATTCGATCCATCCATCATCCCCTTTCTTCCCCTACCTCCCCTCATCAATCACTCCGTCCATCCATCTCCAGCCTGGCTAATGTTTATGGCAGATATCAACACTCACACGCCAGAGCGTGTTTAACCACTGGACTGCTGGCAAGCATGTGTTACATGTAATTCGTTCCCCTGCACACTCAGCTAAAACGGTTTGGGGGGTGACTACAGAGAAATGTTTAGAATATGTTCACACAAACACACTCTAGCCTCCTGTGCTCTTGGTGTGGGGTGTCTCTCCTGCCAGAGGCCGGCCTATGGGAGCCCTGGGAGGACAGCTGACAGCCCCTGTGATTAACGATGACAGAGCGCGGAGCAGCGCCTTAATTACAAGACAAGTCTCAACCTCTCCATCAGGCCGAACTGGGAGGAAGAGAGAGACTAGAGAGAGGGAGGAAGTGAGGGAGGAGCAGAGGTGTGTGTGTGTGTGTGTGTGTGTGTGTGCGTGTGTGTGTGTGTGTGTGGGGGTGGGTGGGTGGGTGGGTGGATGGGGGGGGCAGGCAGGAAGGAGAATATATTTACCGGACACTCTTCACATGGCCTGTTCTTCTCAGTTTAACACTCCACTGGGAAAGGGAAGGGCAAGATAGACTGATCCATTCAACTCTATTCATTTCTCTACCTCCTTAAATTACCCGTTTCTAGAGTTTAAAGCCTCAACGGACAGCGGCCCTGGTCCTATAACAAAGCAACAGTGCTTTTCTATAGCCCCTGAGTTTAAGCAGAATCATTCAGCCGTTGTGTCGGAGCCAAGCACAGGCACAGAACTAAGAGGCACAAATCTACAACATCTGTCTTGATGCTTCGGTTATTCTGTTTTTCCGTCTGGGATCTCTATACGAGATCACAAACAGCCTCCCTCAAACTGACTCCTCCGCTTTAACTCACTCTCTGTTCCCCTCTCTAAGTTTATCACTTCATCACTCATCTTTCTGAGAGGGCTTTTCAAGTGGTCCAAAAATAAAGAGCACACAGATGTCAGACACATTGGATTGATGTTTCTAAACCACCATACAGCCATTACTTAAATCCACCCACAGACAGGGAAGAATGTCGAAAATACACTTTTTCTCGCAAACCACCCTTGAAACCCCTCCTTCAAAGTACACACCAAAAAAACAAACTGCACATGATAGGCCTATCCATCATGGCCTAGTGAGGTAAATTACCCACATCCAACCGTAAATTAACCTGCCCTTGCACTTTTATTACCAAATGGGGCCCTCCTCCTAGGACCTGCCCCGACTCTCTCTCTCTCTCTCTCTCTCACTCTGAGTTTGTCCCTCTCTTCCTTTCCGCTTTCCACCAGGGCCGGCTTGTCAAAGTGGACAGAGCGAGTTCAGTAGTGCACAAGAGGGCATTGGGCAATTATGGTTTCTCTGCTAATGCGCACGCCCCCAGCTGGTTTTGATCTGCCGGCGCTCTGAGGGATCCCGGCCTGCTTGTCAGCTCTCATGCATCACGAACAAGCGCACTCACGGAAAAACGTGCCTTGGCATCGGGCGGCGTAGGCCTGGAGGTTGGCAAGGCTAGAGGGGTTAGCCGCACACGGGGGTGACAACATCCTCTGCCTTCCGCGTCTGCACGCTCCGAGACGCATTCTCTCATTCCTCACGGTTTATCCAGCCACTCCGTGGATGTGAGCCGCAATAATTGCCCCGCTGCGACCCAGAGTAGGCGCCGCACCGCAGACTTGAAAGGTCAGAGAGAGAGAGAGAGACTCAAAAACTCTCCCACTCACTCTTTATCTTTCTCCTTCTCTCTCTCTCTCTTTTTCTCCATCTCTAGCACAACCACAGGCATAAACACACACAGGGCATGAATTGGCTGGGGAAAATTAGTCAAATCGAAGCAAAGTTTAACATAATACTCAGACCGCTGTGCTTTTGAATTATAAAACTAATCTTCTAAAGCCTGACTAGAAGCTTTCCACATCTACTCCGAAAGAACTACTACTTTATTATTTTTTGCTCCTATCGGTGCAATTATTTTCCTGCAAATATGGGTCCACAGACTCCACACACTGTGAGAGACAGGCCGAACAAAGCGGAATGCGAGAGAGGCATGCATTGAAAGCAGCAGACATGATTACCCAAATACAGTCATTAAAGGGGAAATGTGTTTTCACTCTGTCAAGATGATTAATGAGGGAGAGCAAATCCACTCAAACGCTGTTGTTTAGTCTAACCGGCAGACCTGATCCATTCCACTGATTTATGGCAGGCCCTCTGTGTGTGTGTGTGTGTGTGTGTGTGTATGTGTGTGTGTGTGTGTGTGTCTGTGTGTGTGTCTGTGTGTGCGTCTGTGTGTGTGATGTAGTCAGAGGGGAAAAGCAAGGTGTGGTACCAAACAAGTATTGTAAGAATAATATTGAGCCACAGGAATGGGAGACCATGATTAAGACATTGTACAACATAATCTTAGTGAGGGTAACATACAGTATGTGTCTAGTATACCTCGTTAAATAAATAATACTTTCCCATACATAAAACTGAGAGTATCAAAAGGTCTCAGCCCTGTAACATCACCTGATGCTCTGCAGTACAACACTACTTCATAAGTCTTCTTTCTGGTCCTGCGTTTAGTAATATTTGGGCCAAAAACCTGGTAAATTCCAGATGTTTCCTGAATCATGCTGAAAGGTTGATAAGGAGTTAGCTCTCAACACGTCCCATGCCTGGACTCAAATGATTTACCGGCTGTGAATGATGAAAAAGTCTTTTTCGGACTGGTTTATTTTGTTATATGCGAGCAGCTGCATGTCTGGCTGATGTCATATCAGTGGATGGGAACTAGGAATGAGACGGCCCATTACTTGTGTCCCTTCACGTTTACGAGTCTGTTTATTTCAAAGTGGGGATAAAGCACAATGGCCTCTTATACTGTAGCTCCAGCGCAACACAATGGTCGGCAGCGACTGAAGCTGCGGTACATTCAAAGCACATAGGAAGGAAAGCATGCATTTTAGGTTCCACCCCCATTCTACAGAACAATACCCTAATCCATACGTAACTGAATTCAATAGCTCAATCAATAAAGGTACAGGAAGGGAGTTTAAAGAAGGTTAGAGCGTAAACTAAGCCGAACATCTGAGACTGGAGACGGGAACGAGAGAGGAGGAGGATGGGAGGGAGGAGGAGGAGGGGTGTTGTGGGAACGGGGTTGACAGATCAGGGAGTGACGTGAGTGACTTTAACACTGAGGGAGTCGGACAGATGAGAGCCACGGGCTTGAGGAGTGGACCGTGGGGGGGTTGGGGGGGTGGGGGGGGGGACACACATCTCCCGTGCGCAGAGTGTGGCCCAGCAGCTGTATGCACAGGGGGGACGCGGCCCCCCGATCTGCGTGTCAGAGGCCGTGATTAATGACCTGCAGGCCTCGCTCTTTACCGCCACCCCGCCCCACACCAGTCATCCACACCGCAGCTCATCAACCCAATGGACGCCTCCACACACACACACACACACACACACACACACACGCGCCTTTCACACAGTTAACCCCCCCCCCCACCCACCCTAAAACCAGGGCAATCACAGTGCTTTGATGTCGTGCATGCTTGTGTCTCAAGGTGTGCCTGTGCAGTGTCGAGACTGGAGCCTGTGAGGGTGCCTGCCTCTCCTGCATGTGTGCTGGTTCCCAGCCTGTCAGGCAGCTGTCAAGGGCTGATTTATGACCACGAGACTCCAACCTGTCTTCACTGCCAGTTCAGTATTGTTACTACTGACAGCTAATGAGGCCAGACATGCTTTCAAGCAGAGCACTTAACAGGGCTTCAATCTAGCCCGGTCACAGGATCTATTTTGCTCTTTTTTCCTCTGTCTTCCTGGCTCTCTCTCTCTCTCTCTCTCTCTCTCTCTCTCCCTCTCTCCCTCCCTCCCTTAAGGTGGAAAAGCTGTCAGGCACCGAGGGGGGCAACGGAGTCCAGCTGGGGATGTTTCCAGCAGGCAGACAGACACAGGGAAGGGAGTCGTACTCTTTCAGACCAAGCGAGAGTATAGCGGACGAGTCAAGAAACGTAGATTAATAGAATTAACTCTTTTGTTTACCTAGAATTAATGTGGAGAGGACAATCTGTCTAGGAACTTCTAACTAAAGCCTGTGGCACCGGAGCAACACCAAACACAGCCAAAGGAGATGCGATGACATGGTCTATTATTCTGTATTTAATCAACCTATGAAACAGGATCAGCGGTGGAAGAGTTTGTGTATTGTTTGTTTTAGAATCAGTCGTGACTGTGTTCCCTGGACATAGCCTGCCCTTCGTCACACTGAGCAGTCTGTGTTGAACCTCTCTCTTGTGTGCACCCTTGCTCAGCGAGAAAGGCTCTATAATCACTAACAGAGTCACTGGCAGCTCTCCCACCTTTAACCCTGGTTCCTTGTCAGGCATGATTAATGGCAGGCCAGCTAACTGCAGCCTGCATTGCTGGCTTTTGCCATTGTTCCCTGGGTACTTAATGAACTCCGACAAGCCTTTTTTTCACCCTTTACTTTTTCTTTAAGATGTACAACAGCGACTCCTAGATGGAGGGAAGGGTAGCTACTCTGCGTTTCACAAATTCATAGCCATGCAAATTGCTTGGCCGATCATCCAATGACAGCTTTGTTTCAACCAGCTGAGCCAATGGCCAGCAGTGTTGGGTTCAGCATCAGTTTAGTTCAGAGTTGTACTGTTTGGTGTAAGTCACTCAACTCGCTTCATATCTTTTAATTCATGTAACCAGTAGAGGATGTCAGACCGAGTGGTGGAAATGGGCAGGTTTTACTGGGGGAGCCATACTTAGGTGGGATAGGTGGGCCCCGGATGGCGGACGCGGACCCTACCCACATCCCTGTGTATCCACGTCTCCCTTTGAACCTGGGAGGGGGGACACTGAAATGCTAGTGGTGTTCGGGGGCATGCCCCTGAAGATTTTGTTTTTAAATAAAGCACTTAAATACCAATTTCTGGTGACTTTTGAGAACAGGATGTACTAATTAGTGTGGTTGTAAGAGGGTCCTTGCAGTGACGGAAGATACTCAGACTGGGGAGGAGAGATTATAAAGACTCAGGTGCACAAATATTGAATATGTAGAGGTGGGTCGTATGCCCACCTCCCTTGTTCTCTGTAAAGCGCATTATGTTGCCTCTGGGTATGAAATGCGCTATACAAATAAAGCTTTGATTGATTGATTGATTGATTGACAAATAGAGATGGACTATAATAAATAAATAGCCTAACTAGAAATGGTGCTCAGAGAGCACAGACCTCCACCCCTGAATGCATTTCGTGATTCAGTGCACACCAAAATTGAATGGGCTCTATATTGGCCCATGCTACACCCCTCCACCAAGTTTCATGAAAAGAGGTTAGTTTTCGCGTAATCCTGGTTGTAATCCTAGTCCTATGAAGTTGCCTGGAAAGGAGTCTGGATTGAGACAGACTTCCAAGGAAGCAATGCGTAACAACGTAATGTCGCTAAATACCTGTCAGTCAATCATCACTATATCATTCTGGAAAGAGTGTTTCCTGTGTAACAGAACTTACCAGTTGTCAAAACGAAAAGCCAACAAACCGGTTGTTATGCTGGCCAGCTAACATGTTCCCAAATAAATGCTTGTCTAATATGGTATCCTAGTATTCGACTACCTGAAGCCATCCAGTCACGAATGGTCCTAGCTTCACATGAAAGAACAAGTTCGTTTTTTGTATCCTGTTCTTTTACCAACTGCTAATACAACAATATAGTAAGCTAGTTACTTTAGCTACGTAGCTAGCTAAAGATATTGGTCCCCAAATAATTTTACAACTTGTGATTTGTTCTGACGTTTCTGTCAAACCCCACAGGTATCTATGTAACTAACATAGCCTAGCTAGCTAACGTAGTCTAGCTAACTAATGTTAGCCTACAGAAGTGGAAAACAAACATCAGATCAGATATATAAATGGTTTATTTTGATAAACTGGCCACATTTTGGGAATCTACATGTTTATTTTCTCGCCTGAAAACATATTCAAACTTCTTAAAGTGACATATTAACAGTCACAGAGACAAAATTGCTCTTTTGGTCAGAGCAGTGGAGCGGGCGCATGGGATTGTGGGATAACGAATCCGTGCAGCCTTCAAAATCTGCCCAGTCGTAGACAGCAGGCAGCACATTTGTAAATATTGGATTGGGACATGACTTGATACCTCCCTGCCTCCGAATGCTGCCTAAGTAGGCAACACGAAAACACTCAACCCACACACACACGCACGCACGCACGCACACGCACACACACACACACACACACACACACACAC
Organism: Borostomias antarcticus; assembly: GCF_949987555.1. Lineage (NCBI taxonomy): Eukaryota > Metazoa > Chordata > Actinopteri > Stomiiformes > Stomiidae > Borostomias > Borostomias antarcticus. Next base: position 38,729,434 of record NC_140235.1, on the reverse strand, counting down.
ACACACACACACACACACACACACACACACACACACACACACACACACACACACACACACACACACACACACACAGGACCCATGCACAGGACCCACCCCTCCAAAATCATGTTAGGCTACTTGTCTCTGGGACAGATCACTTTACACTCCCCTTCAGCAGGGGGCGCTAGGTTGCTATTGTTGGTTGCTGTTTTGCACGCCCCTAACCAACAAGGAAGATGATTTCATTCACACATCCCGCTAACATGCTTGCTACAAGAGTACGCTAGCCTCAATTGTTAATCGGTACTACTAAACATTGGGTCACACCTCGGACAAAATAGTAAGCTATCAATTAACATACGTTTGAAAATGCCTAAAATGCGCACGCTTAGATTATTTATCATCGAGCGACTCGCAGCCGCTGCGGAGGAGATATGGGGGATGGTGGAGACAACAATAACAGAGGAAGTTTTCTGTTTAAAACAAGAGATCGAACGCTTACACAGAGCAGGTAAGAGACTCAATTGTGAGTTAACCATAATCGTTTTTAAAAACTGTTTCTTTATAGTTAACCTTTTGCCTGTGTATGTTATGCTAGCATGCCTAGGCTATAAATAGCACAATAAGGCGGAGAAATTGGAGAGGGCTAATGGTGCGTTCGTTTGTGGTCGGAGGTGGCAAGTCGCAAGTGGCAAAATACCCACCTCCGACCTGTGTGCATTCAGCTATATACCATTATATCACAGTTACCTAGTTATATCTATATACCATTATATCACAGTTACCTAGTTATATCTATATACCATTATATCACAGTTACCTAGGTATATCTAGTGCATTCGAGCAACTGGGGGCTGAGAAACATCCGAATTTGCGACGAGGAAGTGCGAGTTCATGCGGTGTTTTATTTAATCATTCCTAGTAGCAAGTCGCAATTTGCCACCTCTCAGTAATAAACGAACGTACCATAAGTTAACCAATGTCTGTCTGATGAGTCGTGTCTCTGTATTTCAAAAGTATTTTCTTTATCCTCTGCTGCAGCTGCAGAACCCCGGCCGTTCCTTGCTGTCCCCGAGAAGGCTCCTCATGGGCAGCAACACCCCGAGCTGGACATCACCTCCAGGCTGGTGAACGAGGAACTGATGGAGTTCACTCTTATGAATGAAGAAGAGCTAGACCTCGGGAGAAGTCACGTGGGAGATCAGCTTCAAGAGGAGGAGGAGGCGTCTGATCTCGAAGATTTCATATTCAGCCCAACCTGTGTGACAAGTGCCCATGATAAAGACCAAACTAGGACTCCAAACCTGCAGCTGAGCGTAGAGAACGGAGAGGAGACTGAGAAACTAAGGCCAAAGGCAGCAGAAGTGTCTCAGACCTCCTCTGCTGTCAATCAAGACGATCCTGATGCTCAGAGATCTAACAACGAGCCTGTGGCTGGGAAGACGCGTGGACCTCAGTTGGGTATGAAAGTACAAAATCACAAAGTCCTTCTGCATTGTTGTTGTCATTGTGGAAAGTCTTTTCAGTATAAGGGTTACTTGATACCTTGTGAGATTACGTGGTGCGGCTGTAGCTCAGTTGGTAGAGCGGGTCGTTCAATGATCGAAGGGTCAGCGGTTCGAATCCCAGCTCCGACTGTCCACATATCGAAGTGTCCTTGAGCAAGACACCTAACCCCAAATTGCTCCCAATGAGCAGGTTAGCACCTTGCATGGCAGCTGCCGCCATTGGTGTGTGAATGGGTGAATGAGAGGCCATTGTAAAGCGCTTTGAGTGCCGCTAAGGTGGAAAAGCGCTATATAAATGCAGTCCATTTACCATTTGTGAGATTACATCTAACGACTAACCTAACCGTTAAATATGTTTATCCTTGGCTCTCTTCCTTTCTGTGTGTGTGTGTGTGTGTGCATGATTTCTGTGTGTGTGTGTGTGTGTGTGTGTGTGTGTGTGTGTGTGTTTGCGAACTACTAAATGCAATTATTATGATAATCATGCATCAACATGCATCTTTCTCTGTGTGTAGAGGAATGCATTCAAGTGTGTGTTTGGACATCCGTGTGTGTGTGTGCACGCACATCACGTGTCCTGACGTGCTCGTGTGACCCCGCCTCCCGCAGGCCAGCAGGTGGTGATCCAGATCATCCGCGCCCAGCCCGTTTCCACCGCCGTCTCGGACTCCAGTCAGACTCCTCAGGACGCCCGGGCGCAGGGCAAAGACCAGGTCAAGCTCACTGTGGCGCAGCTCGACCAGCTCACCCAGGGGGCGCAGGTGAGCCGGCGGGGGACGGAGGTCCCTATATCCATGCTCTGGGTTTGACCATCCATAACATGTTGCAGTTGTGCACCATAGTGTACAGGTGGAATTTCAGACTGTGCTTAAAGTAGAGATGTAATGAACTACGGTTTACGGTATTTCATGGTACTGTATATGGCAACACACATAAAAAAAACAAGTATTTTACTTTGAAGGAACTACAGTGCAACACATGATGGAAAATACACACTATTGTAATTAAGCTCAGTTTATTAATAGCAAGCTTATATTAAATTACAAAATTAACTGTTGTAAGCAACTTGAAATGTGAAGTTTCAGCAGCGCATTATTGTGTTATACCGTAAATGTAATACCGTAAACACAGGGAATGTCACGGTTCTAATACCGTGGACATTTTATACCGCGGTTCACGGTTTTACGGTTCTCATCCATATCATGAACTCAACCTTTCATATCCAAGACATCTCATGTCAATAAATCTGTGCTGTATCAGTTTTTTCTTAATTTCACTGTAGTCCATTTTTCCCAATTTCGTCAACACAGAAGCTAATGGTGCAAGGTCAGGGGGGCAAGACCACCGGCCAGCTGCAGGTCATCCCCCAGGGGGTCGACGTCGCCTGCGGCCCCGGACAGGAGCTCATGCTGGCCACGCTGCCCGACGGCCAGGTCCAGCGTTTCCTCTTCACCTCCATGCTGCCCGCGACCACCTCCTCCACAGGTGGGTCTGCGAGGGGGCGGGCGGTGATCGGTGCAGGGATGGGAATTTATATGATTTTATTTACTGCAAAAACTCTGATCTAACCAAGACGTGGAATGTTATATCTAACCATAGAGTCTTACTGATCTTATTTTGAGAATAATATACTGTGCAAGAGCAGATTGTGTAAAATTATTACGATTGTTTTAAGAATATTGGTCTTTTTCGCCATTGTGTGTTAGCGGCGAAGGGCTATATCTCGAGTGTACCCTTTGACAAAACTTTGATATCGGCCGCTGTATATGATTGGATATAACCTTTTAACATGGCTTAGAATGCTAAATTCCAAACCTGTCCTTTAATAAACGGAAAAGTGCTTATATTATGAATTAATAAAGCCATGGTATATGGTAAAACACAATCATGCAATAACGGCGGAAGTGTCCGTTGACTTCAATGTTAAATGTTCACTGTAAAAACGCCACTTCAAGAACCGAAATAGTCAAAATAAGGCTGAATACACTATCGGGGTTACAAACTCATCATTACCAGACTCTGATTGTTTTTCACTGCCGTTGTTTTCGCATTTGAAAATACATGGAGGTGAATGAGCCATAGTTAGCCGTCAGCTGCATTCACTCCGATGTATTTCCAAACGCGAAAACAATGCCATGATTACATTATTTTGGTCCCCGCAAAATAGCTAGATAGCTAGCTAGCATCTTATAGACGCTTTTAAAAGTTTAAAATAGTTTGCAAACGTTATGCTGAATTTGAACGCACCCCATGTTTTCAGCATCAACACAGCTGTTCTATTATCTCTTGAGTCTGAACACAGGGTAGAATGTCTGCCTAAATTAAAAAGTTTTTTTTTTTTTACAATGCTTCTTTTCTTAAAAGGATATAACTTATCAGAAATGTGTGTGTGTGTGTTTACTGACATGCACATGTGACTTCACCCCTACAGGTCAAGCAGGCCAGCCAGTGGTGACCCAGATCAAACTCACCCTGACCCAGCTCACCCAGTGGACGCAGGTGAGCCAAGTGGGGAACTCCCCCTATCTCCGTGCTCCGTGTTTGACCATCCATAACCAGGACATCTCATGTCAATAAGCCGAGGCTGTGTCAGGGTTTTCTTCACTGTAGTCAGTTTTTACTATTCTAATGGTGCAGGGCGAGGGGGGCAAGACCACGGGGGTCAACGTCACCCGCGGCCCGGGACAGGAGCTCCTGCAGACCACTCTGCCGCCCACAAGTGAGTCTGCGAGAGGTGAGTGTGTGTGTGTGTGTGTGTGTGTGTGTGTGTGTGTGTGTGTGTGTGTGTGTGTGTGTGTCAGACAGCTCAATGTCATGCACCCCGACTGAAAGCAACTTCCTTGTACATTGAAAACCTTCATTGCAATAAAAAAAAATCTGATTCTGAAATTGAGCGAAAATCCAGACGCTAGAAAAAGCTAGTTAGTTAAGTTTTTTTTTTTTTTTTTTTTTTTAGCTACCAGTAACACTTTAAAATTTTAATTTTAATTAAATGGGTGGAGAATGGGTGAAAAGAACAAGGTCAGTGTAGGGTTAGATAGGTTTGTGAGAGACCATCGACTTTTGGATGGCCCAAAATGAGTGGGCCTAGAGGAACACCGTACCACAGGCAAGGCCACACCAAAAGGTGTCTGGAGAGCATATCCAGCACAGATACAGTATAAGACCTGCAAATGATGAATACAATTACATGAACTGAGAAGCAACTGTGTACAATTGTTGAACTAATAACTGGTTCGGACCAATGACATGTTTGCCAGAACAGGGCTTTGTTAAATGGTCTCAATAATTGAGCCACAGTTGGTGTAATCACAGGGACATTTCTGTCTTGTGTGTGTGCAGGTATGATGACCAGAGAATTAAGCCATCATCTCACTCCCAAATCCAAAGATGCTCCAAGCCCTTCTCTGTGTTATTCACAAAACGCCAAGACAAAACGGGTACAGTATTATACTGCTATACACTACAGTACTAGAGTTTGAAGCACACAGTAAACATTTTGATTCAACCATAATCCTTTTTAGTTCATAAATGCCATTATTGAGTCAGAATCAGAATATTTTGGGAGGCTGGTTATCATGATATTAAAGAGCATATTGTGTTCTGGCAAGACTAGAAGCTTAAGATTTGTGTAGTTTCTGTTAGTTAAAGGTGTGCTATATTGAACATTTAGCCATATTTCTTATGTCTAACATCAATATGAAATATAGAGACCATAATTTCACTGATCTCTCAAGTATTGAGCTAGATCGAGATTTTCGTACGACTCAAATTTCTTTACAATGGAAGTGGGCAGGGCAAGTTAATATGTGTTGAAAAACTCAAGGAAAACAATCAGGAAGCTGCGTGTGTAATCTTACCGATCTCAATATGCTGTCCTGTGAAAAGTAGGCTATTACAATCCGTTGTGTTTCCGTGCTTGGCAAGGCTTGGGTATGAGCATTTCTCCAGCCTCGCTTTCACCGCTCCTTCAGAGGTGGTCGGGGGAGGGGTAAGTAGTCCCGGCTAGTTAGGAATCTACTTAGCTAGGTGAGCGCATTCTACGTTTGTTGAGCGGGAGCAACGTAGGCTATTTGTGGACAATGGATCATTATTGTTATGATGGTGAAGAACTTGATTTTGAATATGATGGCACTGGCTACATATTTGAGCCTGGATACACAGGCGATCTACTATAAGAGATGGATGATAGGCTAGAGATGGATGATGGGCTAGAGATGGATGATAGGCTAGAGATGGATGATGGGCTAGAGATGGATGATGGGCTAGAGATGGATGATGGGCTAGAGATGGATGATGGGCTAGAGATGGATGATGGGCTAGAGATGGATGATGGGCTAGAGATGGATGATGCGCTAGAGATGGATGATGCGCTAGAGATGGATGATGCGCTAGAGATGGATGATGCGCTAGAGATGGATGATGCGCTAGAGATGGATGATGGGCTAGAGATGGATGATGGGCTAGAGATGGATGATGGGCTAGAGATGGATGATGGGCTAGAGATGGATGATGGGCTAGAGATGGATGATGGGCTAGAGATGGATGATGCGCTAGAGATGGATGATGCGCTAGAGATGGATGATGCGCTAGAGATGGATGATGCGCTAGAGATGGATGATGCGCTAGAGATGGATGATGGGCTAGAGATGGATGATGGGCTAGAGATGGATGATGGGCTAGAGATGGATGATGGGCTAGAGATGGATGATGGGCTAGAGATGGATGATGGGCTAGAGATGGATGATGCACTAGAGATGGATGATAGGCTAGAGATGGATGATAGCATGTGAGAAGCTGAGGCTGGCCATCAACCCGAACCTGCTGCTGAGGCAAGAAGTAAAGATGACCACAGAAGGAGAACGCTACTGAATGCCTTTGAAAACATGGATGTATCCATGGACACCGAACCAGTGCGCAACTGAGGACATTGATTTTCCGTCGCTCATGAAGTTTTAAGTGCTTTTTTCCACGTCCCCAAAATAAATTGGAAACGCAGACCCAGGCCAGAGGGACCTCACAGAGAACTCAATTCTGTAAGTGCATAGCCTACTACAGCAAAGAGGCCGAACATGTAAAACACATTGGAGAGGGGAAGGTTTCAATATCATCACAATGCATCATGACAAGCGTGTAGATTCAGCTCCACAGCTCGGTTACCAAAATGTTCCTCTTGTGTTTTCTCATGGCGAATAAAGGGCTTAAAATCAAAGGAGTGGAACCGAAGAACTAAAGCGAATGTGACAGCAACAGCAAGCAGCCTAATTTGTCATTCAAAAAATGTCTAGTTGCGCCTGGTTGAAAACATCCCTGTTGATCTCAAGCTTTGCGCACTTGGTTTCCAACGGCGTTTGACTTGTAAAGTGTCCAAACGTGCAAGCGATTATGGACAGCAGTCGTTGCCCAGTGAGCCAAAGTTCACTGGCGAGAGAATAAAATGCAGACGGGACAGATGTGCGTCACGCCTGGATAATAACACAGGCACGGATGTCCATGGCTACGTTTTTGAATGGGCAAAACGATCTGCGATTCCCCGTGAAAATTGCACATAAAGGCATTTGAAGTGTCTACTTTTTGGGGGGAAACCTGTAAACATTGAATACAGTTTAAGTTCATCCCACATTTATAGCGTTATTCTTATTTCCAAATTGATATTAACTATAGTATCCAATAAGATACTATATAGCTCAAACCTCTTAGATTTTTATGTGAGCATTACAGTGTAGGCCTATTCCTATAGTTTGTTTTCAAAAGACTGCCTATAGAATGCAGCTCCGGATTTTGACCGCCAAAGGCAGTATCGATCCGCCTCCGGGTTCGAGCTTCGTTGCTAGGCGCAAAACGTAGGTCTTTTTCAGGGAAAACGCCCAAAAACGCAGTAGTGTAATCCAGGCTTCGTTCTAACTCAATACTTGAGCGATCAGTGAAATGTTGGACATCTATGTTTTAGATTGATGCTAGACATATCAGAAATGGGGCTAAATGTCCAAAATAGCACACTACCCCTTTAAATGTTTACACAGTTATCAGTGCTCAGGTTATGAAGGTGTTTCAATGCTCATAGTACCCATTATATAGAATCACAAACTATGTTTCCCACGGTACTGACAGCATGAGTTGACCACTAGCACATATTGTGATGAATGTGTTCCCAAAAAAGCCATTTCCTGGACAACAGGGTGGACATTTTCACAATCCTCACAAGTGCTCAACCTTATTGTTAGCGATCCCAATAAAAGGTAACTTTGAGTGTATTTAGAGCCGTACAAAAGATCCAATTACTAAACACCTTGATAACCACTTGATAACCTTACAGTTATATAGTCAGTGGAGTTATAAGACAATTAACTCTGTTATCTTACTTGCAGTACACTGAGCGACTTCGAGCTCCAACGGAAAAGAGGTTAAACAGGTGGTGGGGAAAAAGAAGAAAAAGATCATGGATTGAGCAAGTCAATCAAGCCTATCCTTCTGCTCAGAGATCTTACAAGGGGTCTGCGGCTTGGAGGATGCGTGGATCACAGCTCGGTACGAAAGTAGCAAAATCACAGAAAATTCAACCAGTGAAGCAGCAACTGCCCAGTAACATGGGGCACATAAATGCTCACATGCTCATAATTCAAGATTAGAAAGTCATGCTGCATCTTGTAGTTGTCATTTGTCAAAATCCAACATTCAAGATTTCTTTATTTGTCAAAGTTAATGTACGTGTACAGTGTCAAGAGATAGGAAGTCCGCATGCCGAAGGACCTGAGACATAACAACATTCGGCCTTGTAGCTCTGAGAGGCCGAGAAAATTATTAGAATGAGATAAAATTGAGTAATTCAGTAATGATTGTAATACTATCTTATGTGCCCAGCGGATATTATATGTGTTAACAGTGATTATAGTATTACAATCTAGAAATGTTTAGAAGTGATATCTAGACACAAATCATGATAGAATTTGTATTTCAGTGTCATAGTGTCATGTTACTGCTTTGCAACACTAATATTTCATTATGAAAGTGAATATGAGTTATTCATACTTCCGACTAACCACTAGAGGGCAGCAACGACTACCTCTACCTTCATTATTAAAGATGGGGAATGTGCCTGTTTGCCCCTTAATCTTTTCACATGTTGTGGAAAGCACTAGAATGGACAAGAAGTGATCATTAGGTCATGTGATTATCTATCGACAACTGTGTTGTGTAGTGTTCATTTGGAAACCACTAGAGTATTTGTTAGATACCAGGATGACAAACTGAGCATGTGGCAACCATGAGATGATCACACTGTATGAGGTGATGTGTACCTTTGATTGGTTGTAATTGATGGAATGTTTTAAGAGAGGGAGGAGTTTACTTTGATATGTTGAAATTAATGCAATGCATGATGATGGGAGGAGAGAGAGATGAGAGGAAAAGTATAAAATTTGGCTGATATGAAAGAACGGGCTGAGCTAAAGAGGCCTCTTGGTGAGAGTCTCTGACCAAGGTTACATTTTTATGATTTTTATTTTATATTACCAGTTATTTACTATTATCTTTCATCTATTTTTTACTTGTGCCACCGCGAGGCGCACACTTAATCTGTTCACTGGTGTCTGGGTGTGTGGGTCTGTGGGTATGTTGAGTATGCGGGTGGCTGGATGGGCATTTTGTTTACACCTTAGCTCGAAAACAAATAACCCTATGACGTTCAAACTTGGTACATGTGTTTCACCCAAAGTACCCTGGACCTGATTAGATTTTGGAGTGGATTTGAATCACAGGGCGGATCCACAAATTATTTTTCTCTTTCATTATGAAAGTATAGGAATTATTCAGACTAACCACTAGAGGGCAGCAACGACTACCTCTCTACATTGCATACAAGCCTAAACTCCTCATCCTCGCAACTTGCTATTGCCCTGATAATCAATTAATAAAGAAATTATTGCATTTAAAGTTAAGTTCTATTGTCATTGTGCTCTTCCTAGAGAGATGGGCTCAGATAGCTGAGTAATATCCGCTCTCTTGTATTTGTAAAAAGTTAGTTCATGCATGCTAAGGATGTGACAGATTCTAGATTGTAAAGAAAAATTTCCATCCATCCATCGTCATCCGCTTATCCGGGGTCGGGTCGCGGAGGTAGCAGTTCCAGCAGGGGCCCCCAGACATCCCTTTCCCTAGCAGCATCAACCAGCTCTGCCTGGGGAATCTTCAGCCGCTCACAGGCCAGTGCGGAGATGTAGTCCCACCACCTGGTCCTGGGTCTACCCCGCGGCCTCCTCCCAGCCGGACACGCCTGGAACACCTCCCTAGGGAGGCGCAAAGGAGGCATCCTCACTAGATGCCCGAACCACCTCAACTGGCTCCTTTCGACGCAAAGGAGCAGCGGCTCTACTCCGAGTCTCTCCCGGATGACTGAACTTCTCACCCGATCTTTCAGGGAGACCCCAGCCACCCCCCGGAGAAAACTCATTTCGGCCGCTTGTATCCGTGAAAAAATTCCTTGGGAAAAAAGTATACTTCTCTCTTAATTAATTTCTAGCAAGCACACCAACAGACATCTCATGAAGTAAAGCCACAGTTAACTCGTGTGGTCTCAGATCTGCATCCAGTCTATTAGGTCACAGGATGCAATTTGGTGGAGAAGGCACAAGAATGTAAACGGTTAGAGGCCAGACAAATCACAATACTAGTTTAAGATTATTCATTTGAATCTGAGTGAAGGTGTAAACCCTGTGGGTTGAAGAATAAAGAAGCGCTTGGAGGAGAGCTGGAATCTGGGCTCTTGTACTGAAGCAACAGTCACAGTGAAATGTTGTCGGCTCCAGATTCAGCTCAGTTTTAGAATAGATTTTAAAAGTTCAGTGCGAGAGGATCTCAGGGACTTGGGCTACGTGGTGATATTGTAAAAGCATACCTGACGTATTCAGGTGCATGACTATGGAGTGCTTTGTGAACTAATAAAAGTATCTGAACGGTTCCTGGGGCCAGGACCATGAGATATGGGGATCCTAACGTTTATTTGCCCCCAACCTCTGGAATACCCCGCCAGGAAACCAAAGAATGGCTGAAAATGGGAACTTTTAAGCAATATCTTAAGACATACCTTTTTAATCGTGCTTTTATCATGTTGTTTTACCTGTTTTAATTAAAACATGTTTTATTCTCATTTTAAATTTTTTACTGTTTCTTATTTTCTATTCTCTTTTACCAAATATGTCATTTTATTTTCATACCATCTACTAATACAGTTTTTATTTATTCTGCAAAGCTACATTTGCTTGTATGAATGTGCTATTTAAATAAAATTGACTGACTAACCTCAGCCAGGTAGGCCTTCTCATCATTGTTTGTGATCAGACCTAAATCATCGTTAATCTTGACGATGGTATTGAATCAGATGTGGCTGAGCAGTCGTGTGTGTACAGGTACAGGTAGTACAGTAGTGGAGACAGAACCCAGCCCTGTGGGCGCTCCTATGTTGAGGGTGACGGAGGATGAGGGGTGGTTTCCTACCTTCACCAAATGGGGTCTGTCTGACAGCAAGTCCAGGATCCACTTCAGAGCTCTGCCCCAGGCCCCTGAGCTTAGTGTCAAGTCTGGGTGGGGTTATAGCGTTGAAAACTGAACTGTAGTCAATGAACAGCAGTCTCACATGATCCAGCATGTTCCCCTTACCCATGTTACATAGTGATTCAGCTGCATGAAACATGTGGTGTTCCTGAACCAATTTACCCCTGCCATTACAAAACATGACTGAATTTGGGTGTAGTCAAACCTTCTTAAAACATAAACAGGGTTTTAAAGTATAGAGAGGAGAGAGGATGATAGCCTAGTGGGAGTGGAAGGCAAATTGAGAGAAAGAAACAGGGGAGGAATGAGAAAAGGGGCGTTGTCTTACATCATCAGGACACGTATCTTCAGGATGTGTGTAGGGTAAAGTATATTCTGAGCAAAGTCAACAGTTCATCAGGACATCCTCCACAACCTGCAGAGCGTCTGTCTGTCTCTAAATCATTAATTGGTATTTGTCGCCCCCTGGTGGTGATACCAAGACATGACGCCCCCTTTATGCGGGTCAAATTTTCGGTGATGTTAACAACAATTCGTTATGCATACAAATCTGTCAGCTGTCTTTCATAACATTTTATACCAGTTTGAAAATAGCTTAGTGTCATTTTACTACTCTTCCCCATGTCCTCCCACCTCTACTCTCCGGTCCATGGAGCTTCCTGGGTAGGCTATCCGTTACAGAGGTCTGTCTCTGTCTCTGTACCCAAACCCGCCCAACTTTTCCGGTAACGGAGAGACGGAGTAGATGAGGGAGGCGGAAAGCAGTCCCTCAAGACATGGTTCTGATGACCGACCAACCTGACAGAACCATTACTCCGTTATCCACGCCAGAGCAGCTTTTAAAGTCGGCCAAGCCTGCCAGGAAAGATTCGAGGGGATTTCAATCTACGTGAGTTTATAATCCAGCCTGTGAACTAACTTTGTGAGGCCTGCCCGTGTTCAGATCACTAACTTTGCCAGCTAGCTAACGTTAGCAGCCTTAGCTAACATGAGTACGTGAAAGCCACAACTTTGTTATTGAACCATAGCTAACGTTTTAGTCTTGTTTTATTCCTGCTATATATATCCTGCCGTTATAGTTTATGTATTTGCTTGGATTATTTTCTATACGTGTTTCTCATGAAACTTTGTAACTAACAGTCCTAGTAAAAACACGCTAACGTACTTGGTATTTCATTGTTCCAGGATAGCAGAGAGTCCACTAGCTAACGTGAGCTAGCTTTTACACTGCTGTGTTTTGTACGTGCGTCCCAGATTATGAGATGCGTGGCACTGGGCTGGTGGTTCCCAGCAAACACGCAACGTCAGGGAGACGTTCAGATCATGTCTTAATAACGTCCGTCGGTCCAGAACCCCGTTTGTTCGTCTGCTGGACCCCTCAATATTCACACGTCTGGCTTGGACCCCTCTAAGACGTCTGTGGACGTGCAGAACGGGTTCAATATCTGAACGTCTAAAAAAAAACATTCATTCTGGCTCCTAATTGGATGTCTTTGGACGTCCGAAAAAGACAAAAACGACGTCTAAAAGACGTATTTTAGACGTGTCTTTGCTCAGTGGGTTAGTTTTCAACGTTTACAGTTCTCTACATCTTTTTACAATACATTCTATCCCCACTTTCATCCGCCCGAAAACCTTGAAAGTATTAGCTAACGTTAAAGCTGGAAAAATAATATATTTGAAAGAAAAACGTGTGTACTTGCTGAAGGTTTGGTTGTGATAGGTTTTTATGCATTTTTAGTGGTACCATTTATTTTGACGGCTGTCAGCAATGTCAACTATAAACTATCTTGGAGTATATGAACAAGCCTAGCACTAACTGTCATTCTCTTTAGTTTAGAGCTATAAAACAAAGATGGAAAGATAAATAGAGGATGTAGAGTGAAAGAACAGATTGAGACATAAGAATAAGAGAGGGTTGATGAATAAAAAATATGATCAGCCTTAAAAAGTACTCAGAAGTGCTCATATCCAGGTTTTGTCCAAGTCTTGAAACTCGGCTGACTCGGCAATATTCCCCTCTGGAATGTAGAAATGGCTGTGGGCATTTAGTTGGAACTTGAGCGCTCTTGCTCACAGCAAGCATACTAATGTAATGAGAATCATTTGACGTGATGCCAACTGATGATATTGTAATTTGTGATGCCAATTGATGATATTGTAATTAGCTAGTTTTGCCATTAATACAAAAATACATGTAGCGAAATGTGTTAACTTTATGGTTTGTCATGGTCTCCCATCTTTCGTCTGTATTACTTTTATTAGAGTGGAGCTTGGTACAGTAGGAGGTCAGCTGAAGTCATTCTTTTCGCAAGATAATTTTCTGCTGAGCAAATAGACCTATTATTATGACAGCTTGCCTGTGTGTGTGTGTGTGTGTGTGCGTGTGTGTGTGTGTGTGTGTGTGTGTCTGTCTACAGATACGAGGCTGAGAATGCAGGTGAGGACAGGCAGAGGAGGAGTGGCAGGTGTGACCCTCAGCTCTCCTTGGACACAGAGCTGGACCTCTCGCTCTCCGAGAGCAGGAAGAAACCGCCCCTCACGAGGTGAAGCACTAAATAATTTAAAACAGTGAGGGTTCCATTGAGGTACACTGTCATCATCAGGGTCGGGTGCATTCGGTCACTTCATTAATACCTAATAGTAGTAGTGCCCGTGGGCGGTGGCTGGATTTTATTTAGTCAAATGTGTATTTAAGGCTATGCTTTAGTCTGGTCACTGTTGTTGATGCTACTATTGCTTTAGGGTATTAGTCTCTAGACAGCCTAGTTGTGATTATGTGATATACACACCTGCAGAGGTAAGCTTGCCCAAGCACTGTGTGTATAAACGTTAGTGCTGCTGTGTATACAGTCTACAGTCTTTACGTAAGCAGACTGCTGGCTGTGTGGGTTGCTCCTGGTGTGTGGAGGGACTGAGCTGGTCTCTTCATACAGTAACAAATTCACATTTATTGATGTTGCAGATGGGTCTTGTTCAGAGAGCGGAGTCGGTCTCCAGTGTCTCTCTACCAGTTCTTGTCATGGTGTATGCCTAACTCCATGATTTTTTGCAGATACAGTAAAGTATGTAAACATGGTCAATTCTTTCAGATTCAAAGCTGTGGAGCAGCCTTCTCTAATGCAAAGTCCTGGGGATTTTGAGACCAAGTTTGAAAGGAAGAAATCCCAGTCGAGCCAGGTTTGTGCGAAGCCATCCAAATCATAAACGCTTGTGACTTTTTGAAATTGTGTTTACAAAGGATTAGAAATGTCATATAAATCATCCCGAGTAAGATAAACATTTCCATTCTGTCTCACATTAGCATTTTTTGACAATGATGGTTGACTGCTGTCAGTCTTCATCTAGGTCAAGTAAATATAAACCCAGTTGTCTTTGATTTAATGTCAGGCACAGTGTGTTTGTTATGCAGTCTCGTCTCCATAATTTCATGAAGTTGGTAGTAGTGAATTTGATATTTTAATTTTCTATCACAAAAATTACATTTTGTATTTATTCTATGAAAATGTCATTGTCATGGATTATTTTGTAGATTTCCAAGACCAATGCCCAGTACCATAAGTTATTCAAAGAAATCAGCAAGGATGAGCTACTTAAACAGAGTAAGTCCCACTGTTCAATTTAAAGACTATTTCCCTGTTCAATTTAAAGACTATTCACAGAGAAATGTATTGGTTAGGTTAATGTTTCATGTACAACATTCAGGGGGTACAAATGTCCCATGCTCACACTGGACTTTACATTCTACTTTCACTTGGAAATAAGCATCATAGTGCCTTGACCTGCGGAGACCTGCTTTCCCTGACTAATCTACAACTCTGTCCATAGGTTACACTTGTGCCTTGCAAAAAGACATTCTGTATCAGGGCAAAATGTTTGTCTCTGATAACTGGATATGTTTCCATTCCAAAGTCTTTGGCAGAGATACCAAGGTATGACAAGTATAGTCCTTGCTACTAATGATAAAGCACATAGTCAGGAAGGGTTGGTATTGAGCTATAAGAGTTGTTATAAGAGTTGTTTTAGTTGCTATAAGAGTTGTTATAAGAGTTGTTTTAGTTGCTATAAGAGTTGTTATAAGAGTTGTTTTAGTTGCTATAAGAGTTGTTATAAGAGTTGTTTTAGTTGCTATAAGAGTTGTTATAAGAGTTGTTTTAGTTGCTATAAGAGTTGTTATAAGAGTTGTTTTCCCTCTCAACAGATCGTCATCCCTGTCCTCTCTGTAACCCTTATTAAAAAGACCAAAACCGCCATTTTGGTTCCGAATGCCCTCGTACTTGCAACCACAAATGAACGGGTAAGACCATGCTTGCTATCCGGGATGTTTGTAACACATTCCCTTTGACATAAAAAAAAGCTCCATGATTTGATTTGGTCTTCTAACGCAAAATCTGTTTTCTAGCATGTGTTCGTGTCATTCCTTTCTCGAGATACCACCTACAAGCTCCTGAGGTCCATCTGCATTCATTTAGATGTAAGCACTCTTTTGCACTATCCAAGCGCAACTCACCAGTTTATATATATATATATATATATATATATATATATATAGAACAATATCTATATAGATATAGATATATAGATGTTGTCTTATTATATGAAAAAAGTGTTAATGTGAAAAAAGACTGGGAAAAAAGTGTTAAAAAAAGTGTTAAAAAGTGATAATAATGATAGAGAATGTATGTTATTGGGTAATTGGAGAAATAGACTATGTATATGTTCTGATCTGTTCACCGGTTGTTCCAGGCCGACAATACCGGGAGCAGCCCTGTCACTTCCTCCGCTGAGAACAGCTTCAACTGCCCCTCCTCCCTCCCTCTGGTCAGTAGGGGGTCTCTGGAGCTCAACCTACACTTCTATTGTAATGTTGCTGCAAAGGAAGTTGATCCTGCTGCAGACTTGAGTTCTTTGTATTCACTAATGATCCTGCACACAATTAGTTAGGAATTCTCCGGAGACTTTTGGTATGACTCTTATCAGTAGGAATATTGCAGAAATAGCCTTTTTGTTCTCTAGTGTTTGTCTACACTACTTCCTGCAACGCCTGTCTTTGCTTGCTGTAGGACTTCTCCGGGGAATTCTCTGATCTGGACGGCGTGGTGCGTCAGAGGAGGCAGGACATGTTGGAGAGCAGCAGCTCGGGATCACAGACGCCAGACTACGAGAAAATGGCTGGTGGGTCTTCGCTCTGCCCTAGGGGCATGACGCTTCTATAGCCTAATGCCCCTGACGTTAGAGGCAGAAGCTTGAAACCACAAACCAGATCAGCCTCCAGAACCACCTTCTTTGTCTACTTTAGTTGTTTGCTTAAAAACGACTCATCGTGCGATCAGCACTGAAACAAAGCAATCAGTATAGTCGCACTGTTTTACAAGGTAACCTGTCCCCACAAGAGAGAGGTGAAAACCGAACGTCTTCTGCACACACTAACGGCTTAATAGATATGTTGACACCATCGGCTGCCAAGGATAAATTAGAGTCATGAGTCTTGTATTGGTGTGTGCAATCACATTTTTTCCATTACTGCTAAAGAAGGATCAACTGTCTTACGCTGAGGTAAATATTTGGAGGCAGATTAAAACAATAAGGCTATATACTGTACAGACCGCTAAGTGAAGTTGAAAAGTTTTCAGATAATTGTTTATGTACCGGCGGAGTAGATTGACCCCTACGTTCCCCTGCCCCCAGTATTTTCTTTACCCACGGTGAGGCTAAGCAGGCCGGAACAGACAGGATGAGATGTTTGACGTTGGTGATAAACATTTGCGCCGGCGTGTTTACGCGGCGTTCACTCCCCCCCGCCTCCGTTTGCTTGTTTTGAACAGAGTTCCCGAGCCTGCCGAGCACATTCCTGAGCGCCGTAAAGAACGGAGAGGTGGCGGTCCACGCCGACGTGCACCTCCAGAGCCCCGTCCTGAAGCACGGGGTCGCCCACCACAACGGTAGGAGGGCGGGCGGGGGCCCCTTTCTGTGGCGTTCGTCCTGCTGGTCGGCTGACACTTGCTTTTTTTTCCACACGGATTAGAATTTTAGGGGTAAAATAAAAAGAATAGATTAAAGGTTTTATTTGCTGTACTTTTCTCTTCGGTCCATTGTCATGGATTATATCTTTTGTTTTTATTTTTTACGATCATTATTATGATTATAATTGTCTTTATTCTGTTTTGGGGGGACAGGGGAGGGATATAAGAGCTATAAGGCAGTCCCTTCATGTTCTGGATATATATATATATATATAGCCTAAATCCTTCTTTCACCTTCAGGGCCGACCAAGCTCACCCATGCCGTTGTGCTGAAAGAGAAACCGCCCCAGGCGTTGTCGTTACACACACTTCTCCTCATCTATTTGTTCTTGTGAGTAACCTTTCACTATGTCATTAGAGGTGTGATGCTAGTCTGTCAAGATTCTCCATAATAATTTGGTTTGGGCTGACCATTGTTCAGGCATGTTGGAACAAACAGAGTGGCCTAACGTTGTGAGGTCGTCTGTTGACGTGGGAGTGTCATCTGTCACTGTGTTTGTGTTGCCGTTGCAGAGTAAGTATCCTTGTCTTGTCCTCGTGTTACATGGCCTTCAAGATTGTGTCACTTGAGCAGCGCCTCAACTCGTTGGGTTCCATGGGGGAGTACGCACGCAATGGGTAAGAGCTACTGTAGTAAGAGCCGGTTTTGGTTACACCTGCTAATTACATTATATATTGTTTTGTTTGTAACATTTCTTTTCTAAATTATTTATTCACTATGACCAGGTATTATTCACCAACCTCTTTTGTTTCTTTCCTAATAAAAGTTTTCTATATAAGATGGCGTGAGAGGTGGGAGGGGTGAAGCTTAATTCTGCTCTTGGTCCTGTTTCAGAAATGTGGCGAGTCCCAAATCCCAAGCCGACTTCAATGCGGAGATGTATGGTGAACTGTCTGCAAACCTGTTCAAACTAGAGAAGGTTTGTCACTGTGCCAAGTTCTCTGGAGCTGCTCAAACACAACGCGCTGCCAGGGCTTTTGAGAAAACAAGTGCTTATTAACTGGCTGTGACAACATTCTGGTTTATCAGTCACATATTTTTAGCAACCATTCGTCAGCGGGATGTATAATGATCGATTGGCACGATATTGGTCAACACAATAGTCCAGGTTTGGGGTGTCAATGTTATTTTCAGTGCAATTTTTCACTCGTTAGCCTCTTAGCGGATGCAATTAGTGCTTTTTTCTCATTTTCTTCCTTCTCTTCTAACTAATAACATTTTTAGCTTCCACAACCTCTTCAGTTCTCAAGCTAAACACATCAAACTACTAAACTAAAATGCGTAGGTTATCCCAGGACACATTGTGAGAGAAATCCATTGTTGGGTAATATGGGAGAGAGGTGTGGCATCTACCACCGCTGATAAACAGCAAGGCGTAGACCAAGCACTCAAAGTGCACAGTAGCTGAATATTAAATGTACTTGTGATAGGGCGTTTCACCCATACTGCAGGAACCTGCATGTTTTCACTTTTTTTACTTCTTCATTTATTTACGTCCTCAACCAGATTCAGAGAAACCTACGGAAGTTACTTGAAGAGACCTAACTGAGGAGAGACCTAACTGAGGAGACCTAACTGAAGAGAGACCTAACTGAAGAGACCTAACTTAAGAGACCTAACGAGACTTAACTTAAGAGACCTAACTGAAGAGACCTAGCTGAAGAAGCCTAGCTGAAGACAGTCGACACCTTGCTGGATGGAAACTGCGCCTTAAAAAAAACAAACGCTGGTGAAAACGCTGCATATCAGCTTCCTGTTACGCAACAACAGACGCCCACTTCTCAAAAAGAGCATTCTTGTGCAATAGCAATATCTGTATCTTCCCTCTACTCAGGATCAAAAACTACAATTTTGTATCTGATGTGTACTAGAGTAGTTGAAACAGTTTGACTGTAATTAGCTAAGATAAGCCATACGCTATGTGTAGCCTAGTACTTTATCCGAGAAGGTTTTGCATAAATGGGATTTTTTCAGGTATAAGTAGGTCCTAAGGACCCACCTATTTCAATGTGTTTCTAACATTTCAAAAATGGCTAACCTGTTATGCCTGCTGTCCACTTACCCTTTTGTTACATACTGTGTTTGCCAATAAAATATTTATAGATTTGGGGTTAGGTTATCCCTATGTTTTAATATGCTCTCAATGTTGAATTACTTGATTTTATTTCACAACTCACTGTATTGCTGCACTAGAAGGAAGGCAAGTTACCAGAATTGTGCTGTCAGTGGTTTAGTCGTGGACAGTGGATTGTTGAAATGGGATACATTTGAGTAGTCTCAGGTTCCTTTGGTACCACCTGCTCAAGACTTCATAGGCTAGTATGTTGGATTGGTTTAGAACCCAATATTATTTTCTCACTTCTCACATAAGGCCCATACGTGCATGGTTCTGGTTGTGTTTGATTGTCACCTAGCTAATGATCATGTTTTTTCTTAGGCTGTAGTTAATTAGGCTGGCAGAAATTGGGTTTATTCACTAGTCCCCAGGGCACAAAGGAATTGTATTGTGTATTTTGATGTAACATGAAATCTCACTATTCATTAAACATAGAATCAAGCTGCATTACCCATAATAAATGTGAATTGTCCATAATGCCCTCGTCGCCCACGTTGCCGTGCATTTGGCCTGCCTGTCAACCGAGCTCCAGTCTGCTCTGCACATGACGTAACATGGTGAAAGTGCAATGGCGATATTGGACAATAACAGCCACCGCTTCTCGGTACCACGTTTATTATGTCGTTAACGGTACAGAAAACGTATTTTTCCTGCATTAGAACCGCATGTAAAATCTGTGGATCTCAATCGCGTGGGGCTGCGACCAGAAGGAGCATTTTGGTGTCTCTGCAAGCGATGACAGTTTAAAAGGCTGGTAAGTTTCATGTAGGCTAATCGCGATAGCAAAGCAACCATTTTCTGTGTCGATGAGTGCACCTGCTTTCAAGGGGCGTGGCGGTGGGATGGGTACCACTTCCAGATGAAGATGCTGACGGCTTAGCAACGACCGGAGGAGAAACGAGAAAGGACGATGATGGGAGACCGTAACCACGGATTGACGATTTGTTAGCTCGCATCTTACGCATTGTGTGACTGCGTGCAGTGACATCCTAGGCCATCGGGTGCTCAGATCTGAAAACACGACAAGAGAAGCAGCCCCGGACGCAGACTCAAAATGTAAACAAAGGATCGGCCTGTCAATAGGCCTGACGAGCATCATCATTGTGTGCTGTTGTATTGTAATTTAGTTTAGTGTCAGTAGCGATATGCTGCTGGATCTGAAATGAGAATTGTTTTTGTTTTTTTTGGAGGTTGGGGGGCAGAACAATAGCCAGGCTACTTCCAGTGAACTGACAGTGATCCAAAATGCCACTTGTTTTTATAGTTCTAGGTGCATAGTAGGCAGGTTGATTTCAGCCATTGCTGAAACTGTATCAGTAGGCCTACAACATTTTAGTAATTTAGTATATTTTCTAGTTTTTTATTTGACAGTGATGTGCCTTTGACAGGTCTGACTTGTGAAGAGGCGCCATGGCCACACAAGAACCCTCCCCTCCCTCGTCGATGGAGAGCAACAAACCTGGATTCCCAAAGAAGATCCTGGCCAACAAGCTTGAGGACAAGCACCTGTGTAACTGCTGTCACAATCTACTGCGGAGACCATGCCAAGCCCAGTGTGGACATCGCTTCTGCTCCTACTGCTTCAACAGGACTGTGAGGTAACAGGCTGTTTTTGTTTTAAATCCATGATGTCACTTATTTTGAATCTGCTTTGACATTTGATACAAACACCAGCATGTTTTATAGTGATGTCACGGTCACCTGGGCTATTTTGTTGTGATATTTTCTTTACATTGCAGCAATGGGCCCCAGAAATGCAATGCTTGTATCAAAGAAGAGATTTTTGAAGAGCCAACATCGATTCTAAAGCAAGGCTGTGTAAGTATAACTTATTTTTTAGTATACTGTAGGCATTACATCTCAGTGCCCTGTTCAGAAGTAACATTTAACTTCATTTTGTCTGCATTTATGGGGCATTTTCAGTCAGTTGTGTAGTGAAATGCTGAAAAGGGCTGTGCCAGTGAATCCGTGTTATGTGGAGCGTGTAGCCATGTACACACGAACACGCCTTTAATACATAAATGATGCATCAGAGGACATGCAGGATAGAAACCATCCAGTCCCACGATGGCGCTGACGTCTCCCTTCGGCTGATCTCTCCTCCAGGCGTTTCCTGATAACGCAGCTCGGAGAGAGGTCGAAAACCTCTCTGCCGTTTGCATCAACGAAGGCTGCACTTGGAAAGGCAACATTAAAGAGTATGAGGTTAGTAGTGTTGGTTTTGGCTACGAATCTTGATCTTGAATTACAAACGATGCTTTTACAACTGTGGATGCCCGGACATTGCTACCGAGTTACTTGGCATTTCAAAGATAATATTCTGGACTCTCTCCAGTTTGATCAAAGGCTATTGGACGAAATATACAAAAGTACACACCACAGTACCTTTGATGAATCTTTAAACCCTTTGCTCCGTTTTTCTTAGCTGAACCATGAAGGGAAGTGTGAGTTTATGATCATCCCCTGTCCGTCCTGTAAAGAACGCATCCGCTTCAACGAACAGGAGCGCCACAACGAGCGCGAGTGCCCAGAGAGAACGCTCAACTGCAAGTACTGCAAAGAACCCTTTCACTTCAAAAACATCAAGGTGAGAAACACTGCCTTTACTCTGTTGGTGAAATCTCTCAAAGCATTATAAACATCATGATATCACTATGGACGCATACAAAAATAAAGATGTCGCTGGTTTTTTAGGCCCATGATGAGATCTGTCCCAAGTACCCAATGATCTGTGAAGGCTGTGCCAAGAAGAAAATCCCCAGGGAAAAGGTACTGGGCCGACAAAACTAAAGTTATGTAATTTCATCTGGAACTCTGATGATGGGACGGATGAATTGTCATGTCACGTTGTGATATTGATGGCTGTGTTCGAAACCGTCAGTCAGTCACTCAGTCAGTCAGTCAGTCAGTCAGTCAGTCACTCAGTCACTCACTCACTCACTCACTCACTCACTCACTCACTCACTCACTCACTCACTCACTCACTCACTCACTCACTCACTCACTTCCCTACATAGTGTAGTGAATGAGAAATTATAGGGTACACCCTTTGTTTACTATAAATTGCTGTGAATTGTGGGCATTTTCTAGTGGACTGTATAGTGAATCAAATTAACCGTTTGAGAATTCAGACATTACATGTAGAAGAAAATGGTGAAAACACTCTAGTCCACTATTTCTGGGAACGGTAGAGAACGGTTTGGAACACAGCTGATGTACTGTATTATTTATCTCTTGCACTTCCCTAGTACGTGGACCACATAAAGTTCTGCAGCAAGTTCAGAACCCCATGCCGGTTCCATGTTGTTGGGTGTGATATGTCAGTAAGTAGAGAGACACTCTCCTTTTTTTGAACACTTTGTTACACTTTAGTACTCAGATGATCCCGTGGCAGTACGTCAGTCAACTAACCTGCTTCTCCAGATGGTTTGTTTCAAGCGACCATCTGAGAAAGATCTGTGTATCAGCCTATATCCACACTTCATTAACTCTGTGCCAGTGCTGGAGAAAGACCTGGCAGCACTCATTACCATTTAGATTTGGGAAAAAACGCTGTGTTTCTTTAAACCAATCACAATTGTCTCGGGCAGAGCGGTTGCTAGGTTGTTGCGGTTTCATGTAGCGAAGGGGACTTTGAAAAGCGTAACACGCAGATAGCAGAAGAGGAGGAGTGGATATAATCTGATTGGCCGGGATAATCTCCGCCGGCACTGATTGAGCGGTAATAAAACCCAATGACTAGGCTTATCTCCAAAACCTACATCCGGTCAGTCAGACTAAAGCGTCCCGATATCCCGTGTAGGGCTGGGTATCGAGTCGAATTTCAAGAATCGATTCGATTCCGATTCACAAGGTTCTGAATCGATTATCATGATTCGATTCGATTCAATATCGATTCGGTTAGTGTTACTAAAACTTTTTTTTTTTTTTGCTGTAACCTTATTTACATGACTGCCAAGTTATGCAACACATCAATACTAGGGCTGGGTATCGATACTGATTTCCAAAAATGAATGAATGAATGAATCATTGAATGAATTAATGAACTATTTATTCCTTCATTTATTCATTCATTCATTAAATAAAAGATCGATTTTGGGATTCATGAATCGATTCTGAATCAATTGATTCAGAATCAATGAATCGATTTTTTAAACCCAGCCCTAATCCCGTGTCCCCGCGCAGGTGGAGAAGGAGAAGGTCCACGACCACGAGCGCGCCTGCGCCTACGAGCACCTGAACCTGCTGCTGCACTACATCATGGGCATGAAGGTGAG
>NC_140235.1:38685978-38703478 GCF_949987555.1 Borostomias antarcticus | reverse complement strand
TCGACCGCCGTGTGTGTGTGTGTGTGTGTGGGGGGGTGGGTTGGGGTTGGGCACAGGCATGCTCGCTACCGTGCGCCGCATGCAGCTCCTGTTGGCTCCGCCCACTGAGGTCCCCGGCCGGTGGAGGGGCCGCGTCGCGGCTCTGCTCGTTCGGGCGCGGTGACGTCTCGATTCCTCGATGCCGCTACGCTCGGTTCCACAGTGGCTTCTACCCCCCCTCCCCCCCCCCCCACCCCTAGCTCTGCATTTCTACACAAGTACAACACGTAGTCTCAGTGTTGGGTAGAATCACTCACACACATGCAGTTGAATCGAGCTGAACAGTGTGTGTGTGTGTGTGTGCGTGTGTGTGTGTGCGTGCGTGCGTGCGTCTCCTCGCAGAAGACGAACGAGACCTTACAGGGTTGAGCGTCGCCGTCACTGTAGAATAGCGAAGACGGACGGGGTTGTATTTCTAGATCAGTGTACGGTTACGGTGACTCACTGCTTTGCTTACAGTAGAGGTACAGTAATGTGGCTTGATGCAGGGTATTTGCTTTTTCGCTTGCTGGTTTGATTGTGGATATTGTGAGCAATACCATCGTTGAGTAAATTTGCATAGACAAACGTGGAGTTCTGTTATGAATAAGATTACAGGCATTCGTTTGCCTTTTTGCGCAAAGTGCATGCGGCTATAATAGTTAATTGGCTTTTTTAGTGTCGGGTTCTGCTTCTTTTCATCGAGCCTAGTTTGTCGTCGGACTTGTTTGTGAGTTTAACCATCCGTGATGGCGGACATTGCCTTTGATCCAGGCATTCATACATGTATAACATCACTGTTGCATTTGTGTTCCTCCTAGAGATCCAGGGTTGTGATTGGTGGTTCTTCGGGGTTCAGGGTCGGTTCAGGGTTGTGATTGGTGGTTTGGTACATCTGTGGAAGATACTGTGGAGTTATCAGGGTGTCAGGGCAGCTCGCCGGTCAAAGCCTGAGACATAAAGACCACGTGTTTTTTTTGTCCCTGACAGATAAAACACAGTGTTTGGAGTTTTCCCCCGGGATTATGCTCAGTCGCTCACATCTCAACACTTAGTACTGTTCCCCACCACAGATCCAGGCTCCATGAACTGAAGGAATGGTCTGTTCCTTGTTTTCTGTCCATATACAATACAGTACATGCTTAATACTGTGTTTTTCTGTGGCTCTCTGATATGATACTGATGTGAATTGATACATGTTGTTGATGCAAATATAGCAAAGGTGAATTTTTATCGAATAAGTCGAAGGCTGGAGAAGAAACTAATGAATAGACCTACAGTAGCTCATTATTATAGCTTTACATTGGCCACAGGTCATTGTTAATGTTGCTCATTACAGATCGATGTTCGATGCAGACCCAGTCGGCCTGAATCTCTTTAAATCGCCTTATACCATTATCGGATTGAGTGACGCTTCTGACATCATTGTATTCTGTGAAGCACCACAAATCACATTGGCCTAAATGATACAGCTTTGCTAAATTTGAAATGTATCTTAAGTTTCTGTCTTTGTCCCACAGGGAGGCTCTTTAACTCTGCCTGCTGTGGTTGCAAGGTTAACACCGGCCTGTTTTACAACCTGTCATGACCTGTATTGAAAACTCTCTGTGCATGGGAGGCTTCAATTCATATTCAGTATCGCGGTTCATGATTGGTTTACCCTGTCGACCAATGGTGAATGCATTTATTTGTATTTGTTTGGAGGAATATAAATAATGATAGTATATTTATTATGTTATATCTTGCACTGCCTCTGTTCAAAAGAGACAGTTGCCTATATATTCATAGCAGTTTATAAATATGTATATTCAATATCATAATATTGAAATATCCAATATATTGATGTTAGTATACACTAATTGTTATTCATAAAAAATAGTATTTTGAATATCCTAGTGATTATATAACTATATACCTACTTTTTGTTTGTCAAGATGGTTTAAAACAGGTCAGGACAGTCCCTTATGAAACAAACGATTCAATCGCAAATGTAGTGCAGATGCTATCTTGTGGTCAGAGCTGCGCTAGACTTTGATATTACACCTCATTTACGTGGTTATTTAAGATCTGCCAATTGACTCATTGTCATTTTGTTGACATTACTCAAAATGACCAGCAAGATGATTCTGGCAGAAGAACTACCTAAGGGTGTTATGGGTAGCCTACTGTTCATAAGAACGGTTTGTGTATTAATCAATTCTTTGAGGAGTGTAAACTAGTTTGGTCTTTTGAAGTTGATACAAAATTTCCTATGATAAAATGAATCCTATAGAAGTAGCTTGTTTGCCTCAAACTGAAACATTTCTATTAAAGTACAGTATAATGTGCATACTGTATGTTTGGTAGATTAAAACATTTCCTTACATATTTATTCTTGTATTGTGCCAAAATGAAATATTACCTCTGTATACTTAAAATGTTGTATTGCAAGTTGTATTCTATGCTGAAATATGGTGCCAAATATGCTTAAGAATACTAATATAGGTTTATGCTATACATTGTTGTTTCATTCCAATATGATGCATGGGTCACTTTTGTAAGCACCTGTTGTATACTACCGGGAATAGAGATTTCTATGTTCCACACAGTATCTGATTATATACCTTTCTGTGGGTTTTTGAATGTAACATAATGCAGCTGTTCTCCCTGCTGTTTCTCTGAGAGCATGTAACAGCTCTACTGTATATTACAATTGTGATGCGGTCGAATTGAAGGAACTTGTGCACTTTGTATGATTTCATTGTCAAACAGGGTACTTTGTTTAGTGATTTGTATACTGTGAATTCAGAGCCATAGAAATGTTCATCATTGATGTGTACTCTGTTACATGAAATGCAGTATGTAATAAATGCATTGATGGATTTGTGATTTTATTTGTGGTTTATCTAACTACCGTCCTAGTTATTGGTGGATTCATTGGTCATTGCTCGTGCAGTTCCAGTCTTTGAACAGATGGTGGCGCCACTCATCATTGTTACAGACTGCCAATACATCCATGCAGACTGCTCACCATCACTGCTGCAGATAACCGTGTTCATGATCTCAAAACAGGGATGTGTGTGTTCACTGTGGTGATGCAATATGCCCATCTGCCCAAACTAAACCAAAATAGCTCACAGTGTGGCTTTCGAGAATATCTGACAAAATAGGTCCATATATTATAAGGATCCCATCTTTAAAGAAAGTAGGCCTACAGGCATTGCTCCCAACAATTGCATTGCATGTTCCCCATCTTAACAACGTGAGTGGGGGGGGGGCAAGAAATCAGTGAATAAAAATGGATGCGCTAAATCTAATCGTTCTAGGTGAATTTATGGTGACATTTTGCCTATTCAAATCTGCCGTTTGAACCGTTGTATGAGAAGCAGATCTAAGCCTCGGTGCTGCTGTGGTCAGTCACGTGCGGCAGAGCTGACCTGGCAGGGCGGGAAGAAGCTGTCCGTGAAGAAATGGCGGGCGGGCGGAGGCCTGGCCAACACAGCTGCTGCCTTCCCCCACACCAACTATCAGTACCACTCTCTCGACACGGTCCGGATCCTGGACCCGCAGTGGTGGAATGAGCTGCCCACTGACGTCAGGACAGCATCTTTAACCGCAGGCTCAAAACCCACCTCTTCAAGAAGTAGCCTAACCTACTACCAGGATCCTCCCTCTTAAAACACCTATTGTATTTATATTTTGCTACTCATGCACTTTGGCTTTAGCACTAGATTATGCTCTTAGTCACTTGTTTAGAAAGGAGATGCACTTGTGAGTTCTGGCGAATAGTAGCCTAGTACCCTGACTGAATGCTACGTCGCTTTGGATAAAAGTGTCTGCTAAACGACTAGCCTAATGTAAAATGTAATGTCTGCTAAAACCCATGTCTGAGAAGGGGACTCCACTCTGACAGGGTGTTGAATGATAGGGTAGCCTGATCTCACCTGGCACCTGTAAGTAGCCTAGCAGATGGCCAGCAGAACCAAATGGTCAGATAATAGGCTACCATACAGTAGGTGCTTCTAGGTGCTCAACTTGAATGGTGCGTAGATCCTGTTTCATCTACAGTCCACAGGGCATAGCACCAGCGGCTCATTGGCCTCGTTGGTAGTCTGACCCTGCTTTTGCCAACCACTTTGCCAAGCAGACACCGACTGGCAGCTAAGGTAGGAAGCGGATTATGTTCTCAGGAGTTAGAGGCCATATGCCATGACAGCATGATGTCATGTCAGGTCTCTGCTGTGGCTCAAAGCGTGGCGTATTCAGTTACAGCAACCTGTGACTCACTTCCTCTGTAAGGCCTACAACGCCACGAAGGACTAGACAGATTAAATATTCCAGGACACATTATTCAAAATTCAAATTTTCTTTATTTTTACATCCTTCATGAACATACAGTATAAAGGAGTAAAATGATTGGGTTCTGGCTCCTCAGCCTTGCAGCAACAACAGATTAAATTAAAAATTAAAAATAACTACAATACAATAGAACTATACAATACAAAGTGTAAGTATGGTGTGTGTAAGGTGTAGGTGTGTGAAATGTGCATGTTTGCATGTTAGTGTGTGTGCATGCTAATGTGTGTTTGTGTGTGTTTGCATGTTAGTGTGCATTAGTGTGTGTGTTTGCATGCCAGTGTGTGTTAGTATGAGCACAGTCTGAGTCTACACAGAGTCTGAGTGTGTGTGTGTGTGTGTCACAGGCAGGCAGGCAGCAGGCCAGTAGTGTCCATTGTTCAAGAGCTTGGTGGAAAAAGCATGTCCGGCCCTTGGGGCTGCATACTAGCGTTTGCCAGACGGCAGCAGCTGAAACAGACCATGATTGGGGTGGCTGGGTAAAACATGAAGGTACAACTGTTTGAATAGCTTCATTTCATAATGGCTTACATACAGTTTCAAACAGCCTCCCAAAGAATTATGAGACTCATAATATATTCAGCGATATTCAGCCTCATATTTATGCATTAATACAATTCTGATATGGCTTGCTTACAGTATGTCTTACATTTCTGTTGCCTCATCCATGGAGATCATAGTCTCAGCTCATCCAACCATATATGGATGTTTCTGTGTGTTATGTTATGGAATGAAAACTTTTCAATGTACATTTCAACATACTCACACTGTTGATCACCACAGGAACTACCCCCTCCCGTCTCCCTCCTATCAGATGAAGTGAAGTTGGCTTATATAGCATCACAGCCCAGATGAGACCTTATGTAGCAAGGTCACAAACTGTTTCTATGCCCAGTTCTGGGCAAACATGAAAGGAATTGGTCCATCTGTTGGTGCTTGATATGACAGCTTTTTATATTACAGTCTATGAGAAAAACAATAGTGCTTTATTTGGGTAGAATCGATTTAGAAGGAATAGGATGAGTGTACCTGAGTGAAACAGAGTTCTCGTGAGTCCTGAGTAGGTAGCAAGTTGTTGGTTAAACTCACTCCCCCAGTATAAATAAACTCCACCTGCACTGATGAAGAGCTAGCTTTTCATCGTGTTAAAACGGTGTCTGTCTTGCGGGAGAGACGGGTTCGAATCCCACCCTAGGCATGCCGAAACACATGGGTTATGTATGGTACCTTTGCACAACTAGTGCATGGGAGATTTGTGACACACACACATACTGTACAGTACATACAGTATACAGTACACACACATACACACACTAACATACTCGCAAACACACACACAAAACCTATGCTGTGACTGAGGAAGGGATTAAGCAAAATTACAATTTATTTGTTTACAGTACTTTGCCCTGTAAATACTCTCTCATCAACTTCACAAAAAACACTTCCCCCCTCAAGTAGCATCATTATAACTTATTGGTCTCACTGTCCACTCACTTTATTAGCACGACCACCAGCCTCGGGCATACCCATCGATAACGGGGTGTCTCCACTAACAAACTTTCTGATTGGCTCTCTGAGAAGCTGTGATGCCTTTATATTGGGATCAGGTCAGAGTTCAGAGGTCAGAGTTAATGAAGCTGCGGGCTTGCTGGTACAACCGGACTTCCCGTGTTTTAAAGTGTCAGCGTGACATCCATGACATCCATGGCCTGGCTGGAGTGAAGGATCCTCCGCACTGGGAGGGGCCTCCTGGTTGGTATAGTAACCGAGGGAAACTGGGTCCTCGTGGGTCCTTGAGTAGGAATCGGGTTGTTAGTTACGCTCTCTCCCCCAGTATACTGTAAATACCGTCCACCCACGCCAGTGAAGAGCTACTGTAACTTTTCTTCGGCGTAGCTGGTAAAAAACGGGGTCTGTCCTGCGGGAGTCGCACATTCAAATCCCACTCCGGGCCTGCTGGAAAAGTATGGGTTACACGTACATTCACTTCTGTGTTGTTGGAACCATTATGAAAACACTTGGCTTTTTATACTCCCAGATTTTCAGTGATGAATTCATCTCTCGTAACGATTCTTCTAAGTGTTGCACAGGGAGATCCTCGCACATAGCCATGTAAAAAAAACACCACATGTGGTTTGATGAGATATAAATGGAAACCGTTAACTGGTCAATTGACAAGATGGATTTCTATGAAGTGTGCCATTATGTCGCTACTGGGAAGAGAAAGTTCTTCTGGGAAGAACGTGGAAAAACTATCCAGAAGCCATAGGGAATACCGAGTACCACAATGCAGGAAGGGGGTCGCCTTCTTCTTGCCCCAAGAGTTAGAGTAGGCCTACAGGCAGTGGAGCCCTGGGACAACAGGACTAGACATATTCACCTCTCAGCTCTCCAAAATAACACTCGCCAGCCCATAGGAGACACTTTTACAAGACCACGTCTCAAATGTAAAACACCTGGTTGAGTTTTCTGCTGGTGGACGCTGCAGAGCCCCCCTGATGGTCAGGCTCCATGGAGAGAGACGAGAAGGGTCAACGGCTCCTTGCAGACCAGTGACGTGTCACAGACCATAAACCCTGAGAGAGCCCCAGTGACGTGCTGCTCGTTCCAGCTGCAGATGTAGGGAAGCCAAGGGGGCATTAGAGAGATGGGATGATTTATTTTGCCGCATTTTTTAATGGTTCCACACGAAGCTGTAATCAGAGACCTGGTGCTAGTTTTATGGTGGTTTTTGTCAGTAGCAGTTTTCTTTATTCAGCTGGAGTTTGAGGGAATTCAAGATTCAGATTCAGATTTTATTTTTGTCAGGAATTTGCCTTGGTCAGTTGGTTCATGACAATAATAATAATAATAATAATAATAATAATAACAACAATAATGATCAACAACATCATCATCATCATCATAAGCATAACCATAATAATATATATAGTAACAGAACAAGACAGAACAGTGTACAATTCAGTAACAAAGTGATATAATACAATGTACAGTACAATCTACAACATTTTTCAAGCTAGACAGTGTCAGTGGGGGTCTCAAGCTAGACAGTGTCAGTGGGGGGTCTCAAGCTAGACAGTGTCAGTGGGGGTCTCAAGCTAGACAGTGTCAGTGGGGGTCTCAAGCTAGAAAGTGTCAGTGGGGGTCTCAAGCTAGACAGTGTCAGTGGGGGTCTCATGCCTTCTCGATGAGGCCAGTTGCGGTCAGAAATAAACTGTTTTTGTGCCTAAAGGCTTTGGTCCTGATGGACCACAGCCTTCTGCCAGAGGGAATTGGTTGAAAGAGTTTGTGATCAGAGCAGGAGGGGATGGCCACAATCTTTCTGGCTCTGGAGCCGTGCAGTTCCTGGAGGGATAGCAAGTTGCAGCCAATCACCCTCTCCGCAAAGTGGCTGACTTGCTGCTGTCCTTCTGGGCTCTCCTTGCCAGGGCGAGGGTGGCAGCTTCCCGTCGGAGACTGGCCAGGGTGATTCCTGCTTGGACCGGCAGGTGGAACACAGGGGTAAGCTTCAGGCAACTAGCTACAATCTGGAGGGCGTCGTTTAATGGCAAACACCAACCTTCTTCATGTCTTCTGAAGGTTTGTTCAGCTTCGGCGGGGCTGTGACGGAAGCACGGCGCCAGGTCTTCGGGAGCTTGGACCTCCAGAAGCATGACGAATGAACAGAGCCAACCAGCCTCCTTGGTGAGGTCCTAGAGATGATGGTAGCATCCAATTTTAACACGTGAGGAAGGAATGGGTAATGGAAGGTCAACAGGACACAGAATCTTGTTTTTTCTTTCATTCTGGAAGTGTTAGCAAAATATCAGTGGAAAAATATTGCTCATGTTGTTGGCATGAATTCCTGGGTCCACTGAACTGAAATATTGTGCCATTTCTGAAATCAAACAAGCACGGGAGAGAACTAAAGGGCTCTTTGTATATGTACTGACTTGTGAATTGTTTGATACTTGTACGTAGATACATCTCATTGACTAAGGAATGTAATGAGCTGTTATTTTGTTTCTGATTTGACAGATATTGCCATTGAGGGACTATTCCGATGCTGATGGTCATATTCTCCCTCCAGACAGGGGATCTACTGTATAAACAAGACAAGCACACAGAGTGGAAATATTTGTCTTCTGAGGGACCTGTGTGTGCTCCTAGCCTGAGCTATTAGCTCCTTGCGTACTTTTAGCCTATTGGGTGTGATACTCTCAACAGATGGAAAATTAATGAAACACATTGTTGTGTTTCAGAGGCCCATTTGTCTCTCTGTTTTCCTCTGTTGTCCAGGAGAGATGTGGAAATTGGTTCTTTTGACGAATTCAGTGGAAACTGTCCGCCCCTCCGGCGTGTCAAACATGCGTTCTGGCCCTGCCGGTGACAAGACTGGCTGATGTTCACGAGAATTTATGCATAGGAGTTAATGCATAGGTCAGTGCTTAGTCTGCGTTCATGTTTAATTTCCTAAATTAAGTTTCCAATAATAACTTGTCTTGTGCTATATTTCCAGATTTAGAACCACAATGAATTGGGTTCCAAAGAATAACCTGCCTAGAGCCCCAAGG
Organism: Borostomias antarcticus; assembly: GCF_949987555.1. Lineage (NCBI taxonomy): Eukaryota > Metazoa > Chordata > Actinopteri > Stomiiformes > Stomiidae > Borostomias > Borostomias antarcticus. The sequence goes on along the minus strand of NC_140235.1, from coordinate 38,694,572 downwards.
AGAGATCCAGTCTGATCCAGTATCTTCTGACTCTATAAGAATGACTAGTGATGTTTGCAGCCTCACCTAGAGTCCACTAAAGTTAACTCTAAAACATATCTAAGACGTAAATCTATGTACTGCCTTCACAAATCAACGTGCTCTACTATACATAGTTTCTATCAGATCTGACGTAATATATCTCAGTGTTACCCTACACACTGTCTGAAGATCAGACTCAAGAGTTACTTCATGAGAATGATTTACGGCCTAGTCCGTAAATGGGCTAGTATATTCATGCCATAAAAAAATGATGAAAAGCATCTTGTCTTTTATTTCTTTCCACTGACAATTTTTGGGGTCAGTCAGTCAACAGGTTCACTGAGAAAGGCTAAAATCTCTGTAATAACACAGAGAGTGACTATTTTGAGTGCTGTTAACACTGTTTTCACCAGTAATTAGGCACCTGGACCAGTACAATGAGTTCATGGGGTCACCATTCAAATTTACTGGTATGTGTTTGACTTGACAGTTGTACATTCATGTCATCTTTGAGGTGCCCAAATAGTGTCTCTGAGGGACAAAGACATCTTACTAATGGCAGTGAGTGGTATAGTTGTATAACGAGAGTCATGAAAAACCACATGCCAAAAAAAACAATGATGTGTGTGTGTATTTGTGTGTATATCAGTCATCTAGTAACGCAGTCCCGAAAGGGGTTAAACAAAAGGTACAGAGAGGTTCAAGGTTCAAGGTGGGTTTAAGAAAGTTCTGTACTGAACGTATTGTAGGAGGAAAAGGCAGCACGATTGATTGATTGAAACCTTTATTTATACTCAGGTGAGCTCTGAGGTGAGGCCACCTCATTTGCAGAGCTGCTGAATGTACAACAACATAGAACAACAAAACAATCTGCAGTGCACTTAGTTAAAAACAGTTACAGCATGTATCATAAAGAAATTAAATCAGGCATTTAAATTCCGTAAGGGAAGGAAGACCTTTCAACTTTAATTTGGACCGAATGTCATTCCAGGACTTTGGGGCTGCATAAGTAAATGCTGTCCTGCCAAGTCGTGTACTAGTCCGTGGAACTTTAATTGTGATCCAGTCACTAGAACGTGTTTGATGGGCTGGAGCATTCCTGTCCAACAGGGCAGCTATATACGGTGGCTGTTTGCCGGTCAACGCCGGTCAGAGCCAATGATAGTCTCGCCGAGTGAATTGCTAGGCTACACTTGAGACATGGCTAGTGAATCTCCTTGTGATTGTTGCCAGGCCATGCCATGAGAGGAGAGGAGAGAGGAGGAGAGTAGGGTAGAGGGGAGGGAAGGAGAGGAGGGGAAATTGAGGGGAAGAGAGGAAAGGAAAGGGGAGGAAAGTAGAGGAGAGGGGAGGAGAGGGAAGGAGAGGAGAGGGGGGAGAGGAGAGGGAAGGAGATGAGAAGAGAGAGTAGGAGAGGAGAGGAGAGAAGAGGGAAGGAGAGGAGAGGAGAGGAGAGGAGAGGAGAGGAGAGGAGAGGAGAGGAGAGGAGAGGAGAGGAGAGGAGAGGAGAGGAGAGGAGAGGAGAGGAGAGGAGAGGAGAGGAGAGGAGAGGGAAGGAGAGAAGAGGGAAGGAGAGGAGAGGGGAGGAGAGGAGAGGGAAGGAGATGAGAGGAAAGGAGAGAAGAGGGGAGGAGAGGAGAGAAGAGGGAAGGAGAGGAGAGGAGAGGAGAGGAGAGGAGAGGAGAGGAGAGGAGAGGAGAGGAAAGGAGAGAAGAGGGGAGGAGAGGAGAGGAGAGAAGAGAAGAGAAGAGAAGAGAAGAGAAGAGAAGAGAAGAGAAGAGAAGAGAAGAGGGAAGGAGAGGAGAGGAGAGGAGAGGAGAGGAGAGGAGAGGAGAGGAGAGGAGAGGAGAGGAGAGGAGAGGAGAGGAGAGGAGAGGAGAGGAGAGGAGAGGAGAGGAGAGGTCAGGCTAGAGGACATGAAGACAGTTCAGCCAAGGATGACAAAGCAGCTCATCGTCCTGAAGCCAGAGGCTGAGGATGACATCACCATCCTTAGAAGTCTGTCTGTGTTGATGCCAACAGTGCTTCCAGACTAAACGTGGAGATAATGGATTATTATGGTCTTATTATGTCTGAGGCCACTCTGCTCTGACTCCATGAATGGGCTATAGGCAATTAGACTCAGATGAACACATGTCCATGGAATCCCCTAATCAGCCACTGAAATGTACAATAATTAGTGTTGGGAGATTTTCAGAGGTAATTGCAGTGCGGCACTTTCTCATCAGCACTTCTGCCTCAAGGAAATGTGATATTCAGCTCAGCGAAGTTTCGTTTAGTTTATTTAATAGAAAAATTAAGACCACAAATGATTACATCATATCTTAAAAACATTGTCACAGATAACACAATAAAGTCTCAGACTTATTTCCATTGTAGACCTTGATGTGATGACGGAAGAGCACATGGCTTGACAGCATCCAACAATAAGAAAACCACAATAAACAAAAATCTACCACAATAACATTACTAGAACTCGGTAATTACAGGCCAAAGAGTCTGTGTATGTTTAGATGTTCTCTAGTATAATGGACATATTACTGTAGCTTATAGTAATCTCAGTCTTTTGGTTTAAAGTACAGAATATCACATGTATTTCCTAATTTTGTCAAGTCGAGACCCATGCATGGTTACAGTAATGATCCCCACTTAACTGTATATTCTGTGACTCATGCCATCACTTAGTTGATCTGATCAGGACATAATTCTCTGACCTGGTGGCTACACAGCACCATCAGATAATGCTTTGTAAATGTTCTTATTAGGATGCAGTAGCACTGTGATGAAATGTGAAGTACCCATGTGTGAATGATCAGAGACTAAGCTGTTTCATAAAGCACCGTACACCTTCCAAACTCCGATTGCTCTCACCAGCCTGTTTGACTATGTCATGGCCTGGAGTAATGGCAGCCACTTGTCATGCCAAGGCCCTGTTCCTCCAACAGCACGGAGGAGCTCTGCCTTTAACACCAAGTAAGGTCGTGACCCACAGGCCTAGAGTAGCACTGGCAGGATGTATGTTCAGATAAACATGTCCACTGTTGCTCTGCCTCCAGAAACATGCTATCAGGGTCTCAGTACCTGTTTGGACAGCCAGGGTTGGTGGATGCTGCTGCTGATGTCATTGTTTCCAGGATTCCAGAGACTTGACCAGGCGGGATGGAGTTGGAGCATCTGGGTCTCTTCCCAGAGAGACATCTCTCGGTGTTTGACAGATTGTGGCTTGCCGTTCTGGTTATGTTGATTTTATAGTGCATTTAACAATAATACAGTGGTTACATCTAATGTCAGGATCGCCGGGGGGTCTGTCTCATTTGTAGGGAATGCTGATGAGGAAAGAGTGACAATGAATGAATGAATGAATGAATGAATGAATGAATGAATGAATGAATGAATGAATGAATGAATGAATGAATGAATGAATGACGTCGTCTGAGTTTGAGCCCTGAGACTGTCCCAGAAATATCCAGTGAAGGGCAAACGAAAAATCTTGAATATTTGTTGCTTTCCACACAAGCAAGAAGTCAATAAGTATTGTATTTAAATCATTGAATTAAGATTTAGATCTTGGTTTTGATTTTACTTTTACAGTGCACTGCATGTCATGGGGCTTGCATGCCAGTCACATTGGGCTGGATTCTGTTAGCGTTTACACAAAGAAGAAATCATCCTGTCATATATTTACTTCAGCTGTCGTGGTACACCGAGGCAGAGCTGCCTTCTGAGGTTGGTTGGTATCTAATGGGCCGTCAATGGATTGAATATTAACTCAGAGTTAATATTCCTCATGTGTCTTTAGGTTCAAGTGGTTTGGCATATTGTTACTACACTTGGACTTCAGCTGCTGCAGAAAATAAAGAATAGAGACACACAATGTGCCGAACCACTTGAATTTAAAGACACACGAGGAGGCAAGTGGAAAAAATAATCAAAGGAAACAGAAATTAATTAAACTTATGAAAACATTTCTATACAGTCATTAATAGGGATGTGCCGAGACATCATTATCTGTATCTGTTCAATCAACATAATTATCTGTACATAATTATCAATCCCCACAGGTATCTACAGTATGTAACTAGCATAGCCAAGCTAACTAAAGTAGCCTAGCTAACGTGAGCCCACAGAAGAGGAAAACAAACGTCAGATCAGATAAACAAGTTATTTTGATAAACCGCAGTTATTTTGGTAAACCACATTTTGTGAATCTACATGGTCACTTTCTCGCCTGAAAACATATTCAAACCTCATAAGGTGAAATATTAACAGTCTTTCTCTGACAACGGGTGAGTGAAAATGTGTCCTCTCTTACCACCTCGCTGTGGCCATTGCCAGTGGTCTCATCAGATTAGCGCAGTCTCCTGTGATTCACTCTTCAACATCAACAATAGGCTAATGCAGATGACACGCTTTTTTTCCCTCCGAATAATGAGTAATTTCGGATAGAAAATTATGTTTTCAAGGCATTATCTGTGCCTCTCGGACATATCTGTATTCGTGCACACCCCTAGTAATTAATTCACAGTATTAATTCATACAGGTACTATTGTGTTTTCTCTGTGGAGAGGAACGCTGAGGTTCGGAGGGAAGATCTCAAAGCTAAATCCCTCAAGTTTTAATAAATAGTATATCTCACATACAGGCATTGCCAATTCTCTTCTCCAATTGCTATAAAGATCAGGCTCTCCTATACTGTATCAAGCCACATCTTTTGGAAAGTAGTAGTCACATTTAGGACAAGTTTAAAGCCCCTTTGCACCAGGGGGGGTGGAATAGGAATGTAGCGAATCTGTAGAAACAGCATCGCTCCATCATAGCAACTTGCCTGTGGATTTTACGGCGGTCTTTATGCCCCAGGGTTGAATAAGAAGCCCCCCAGTTACCCGGCGCGGAGATCCCCTTTACTGCTTGACCTGCAGCCAAACGGGGGACTAGTTTCTAGGAACATTCTAGAAAGATGTTATTGTTCTGATCAGGGCTATGAAGAAGTCAAGCAGTGAAGTAATGCCAAAGCAGGCTTGTCATTCTGATCTACACACTTCCTGGGCAGTTATCACTTTGTCCTTGAAGCAGGAGGCCAGAGCGATCCTGCGATAGTTACCTCTAGTTATTTACAAATATTTGTTACTAAGCAATAGATGACTTCCACAGCATATTCAGTTTTGATTCAGCTACACAAGGATCTAGTTATATTTTCTTGTGGTAAATTATTAGGCTATAAAATAGTACAACCCAACCGATCACATTATCAGAGTTCAATTAAACCGTTGTCTGGATTGTAGTAAAATGGCACTAAGCAAAAGATGACTTGCCCCTATTAAGCACTTACTGGTATGCACAACATGCACTGTAGCTGACATTGTCTCCGACTGATGTCACAGTGACCAGTAAAGCAGAATCAGGTCATTCCCTGAGGTTCCATCAATACGTAATTAAAAAGGCCGAATGCAGACAGGATGCTCTCACGCTACTCATTTACCCTCCCTTCTGCTCGGTATCACGACCGCACAGTTAAGAGTGCATCACTGCTGATTACTCCACTGAATAAGTGAAACTAATTGATAAGTGAAAGCATGGATCTACGTAATCGTCTGCGCCCTGCCCTCTCTCTCCAGACCCTGCACGACTCCAGGGCGCTGAAACGGGCCACAAAGATCATGACCGACCCCTCCCACCCGGGCTATGACCTCTTCACACCGCTCCCCTCTGGCAGGAGGCTGCGGTCATCAAAGACTAAAATTGTTCGACACAGGAACAGCTTTTTCCCCACGGCCATCAGCCTTATCTACATGGCTCCCCTCTGACTACCTCCCATGCCCCCTGCAATTTTTTTTGCACTATACTGACTACTGCATCCTTTTTGTAGGCCAAATGCACTGCTACTTTTTGCACTGTCCTGTCTTATCCTTACACTGGTCCATTGTTGTGTTGTTATTGGCTCCACGGTGTCGCAAAAAAATCCTATACAAGTACAAATGGCAACAACAACAAACATTCTGATCTACCATGCAAATACTAGCCTTGACTAGAACATTTTCAAGATTCAAGATCCCACGACATTTGTACCTTGATAGGGATTTTCGTATAAATCGAGAGAAAGAAATCAACTGAATATTCTACCCTGACTCATTGACTCCAGGCGCCTCCGACCAGAACAAGCGGACACATCTGTTTATTCAGCATTTCCAGGGCAGGAAGTGTAAAAGGTAATTAACCGCGTGCCCTTTAGCCAGGCAGACTTCTATTGTGTGGCTGAGTAATAGATTCAGTGGGAAAAGCCCTTGGTCACGTTTCACCCCTGCCTGAGGTGTGACATCATTGGCTCTAATGTTAACCTCCTGGGGGGCTCGGACCCCCCAATAGAGAAACCATGGAGGATCATCCATACTCCACCTGGCGTCCATCTGACCGGCTAGCTCTGCTTTGTACATTCATTAAACCTCTCTCTCCCTCTCACCCTCCCCTTTCTCTCCCGTTTTCTCTCATTATTTCATCTTCATTTTTCATGGTGATGGTCTTTTCCTGTAAAAGGACTTCCTAGTGTTTATTTCTATAGAGTCTGGCGTCGTCGGTAGTCAATGTGCTGAAGGCAGCCCCTGGCTCACACGCCTCAGATCTGAGCTGCTGGAACAGCGGGAAGTCTGCTGAAATATACATCGGGGCTACAAATGACTCGCTCACACATACGGAAACAATTTAAGGTCACATTATTGATACTGAGGGAGCTTCTTTTTTAGTACGTGAAAAAGGCCTTAATATTTCACACACACAGTTATACAATTTCCGAGAATCTACTATAATGCCAAAAGTAATGAGTTATACCTCAAGAAATGGCAACGTTTCCAAAGGGTTTAAATAGTGTGGAGAATTATATGGCGGCCGTACATTAAAAGCCCCAGAAACTGAGAAACACATGGGATTAACCCCCCATTGGATAATGTGACAGCTGACAGACAGGGCCTAATGTTGTGGTAATATCTCGTTCACGTGGGTTTGTCAGTTCAGACTTGTGAGGAAAGCTTTTCATTCCACATGTGAGACCATGTGTGTATTTTAAAGTGCAATTTCTCTGGAAATGTCTTTTGGGACTGGATCAGAATTAACCCTTCTGTTCTGTGGATCAAAATAAACACCAATCATCCAGCCCAGGGTGATAAAGTCTTCCTTTCTCCATAATCCACCTTCTACCTCATAGGAATTGAAATGTTCAACATTTTCTCTCTCTGCCGCATTGGATATCAAGCCTGAAGTCGAGGCTTATGACTTAATAACTGTCATTGGAAGATAGATGCACCTGTGTAAGTCCTATCAGGTGGAATGGAGTAGATGTCTGAATACAACAGCTAGTCTATTTTCTCAGTGACATTTTTAGTCAGTTTTCTCCCGCCGGCAGCAGAATGCAGTGATACTGTCACAAAACCGCCGAGTAGGCCGATAACGACGCCACATTTTTTATTCATCACACTCAGAGGCGGGGGAACATTTCCTGAGAACTGTCCACATCTGACAGATGGGAGGTACGTGGTAACGAGGTACGTGGTAACGAGAGAAATCCTGAGGGCAGATAGGAAGCAGATGGAGGTGTGGGAACAAGTGGGTAGAATGTATTACAGCAGCAATCTGACAGAAATCCTGTTGGCTTATGACTGATCAATACAGGCACTTCACCTCACCGCCGACCTGACTTTATATGTCTCTGAGGGAAGGTAGATAGACAGGATTTCAAGTAATATCTGCTTTCCATTTATAATAAACAGTTAATCAGCATTATTTATTTACATTGCCAAAATCAGGTCTCTGGCAGAATGGAGTGTGTTTTATGGATGACAAACGGTGCTCAACAACTTCCTGACAGAACATGCATCCCGTGCTCCCTGGGGCGACATCACTTCCTTTTGGGGTTGAGCTTAGAATCAAAGCCTGAGGAAGCTGAATGTTTGGGATTCAAACTGTATTATCAGTTAGGCTACAAACTAAATAAGACATCTACTGCTGTATAATGTTGGCCAGGCAAAGACAGATCCAATGATTCTACAACGGTCCGTCTGGGTTGAGATGCAATGAGTAATGATGATTTGTTAGAATGATCAACCAAGAGAACCTCTGGGAGTGTTCCAGGATCTCAACATTCCAGCCAGTTAACACCTCTGGCATTAGTGATGGGGTGTACATTGGCTGTAGCTCAGTTGGTAGAGCGGGTTGTTCAGTGATCGAAGGGTCGTTGGTTCAAATCCCAGCTCTGACTGTCCACGTGTCCCTGAGCAAGACACCTAACCCCAAATTGCTCCCAATGAGCAGGTTAGCACCTTGCATGGCAGCTACCGCCATTGGTATGGGTGAATGAGAGGCCATTGTAAAGCGCTTTGAGTGCCGCTAAGGTGGAAAAGTGCTATATAAGTGCAGTCCATTTACACCTGGAATATCTATTATTATTTTAGTATTTTTACCAGGAAGTCCTGTTGAGATTGTGATCTGTTTTACGAAGGAGCTCTGGCCAGTCTCAACAGGACTTCCTTGGTAACATCTTTACTGCTACTTTATGTCCACTGCTTCTCCATCTTGGCTCCTCGATT
>NC_140235.1:38628478-38683478 GCF_949987555.1 Borostomias antarcticus | reverse complement strand
GTCGTGTGTATCTGTGACCTCGGTGGAAGGATCTCACGGCTTCACCAAGAATTCGAATGTCGGAGCAGTGGTGTCATCCACGTCCGCCCTGCGACCTGAATCGGACGTTCACAACGTGTTCAGACCGAGAGACCGTGTGGGCCGTGTATCTGACATTCACAACGTGTTCAGACCGAGAGACCATGGGCCGTGTATCTGATGTTCACAACGTGTTCAGACCGAGACCGTGTGGGCCGTGTATCTGACGTTCACAATGTGTTCAGACCGAGACCGTGTGGGCCGTGTATCTGACGTTCACAACGTGTTCAGACTGAGACTGTGTGGTGCAGCTGTCCAAAAATATCATACCGTATACAACATGTAGAGAAGTGTTTCTTTTGCGGTACGGCCTCATGATCCAGGTCACATCTGAACTCTGTGACTGTGGTGAAAGTGTTGCGCGGCGCTCAGACAAAGCGTCCCCAACTCCGATATCTCCACATGTCTGGAGGCACTGACCTCTTTCGTGTGGCCGATGATCAGTATCGATTTTGGCTGCTTCATAAGAGCAGCTCCCCGCAGAGAGAAAGACTAGCCTATCGCAGAGTTAGCAGCCACCATCACCCGCTTGGAGATAAACACTAGCTATGCTGTCTGCTGCGGACGTAGACATTTGAGTTGTATCGGGCTGCGGGCTCAGCACCCTCTCCTCCATGGCCGACAGGATGGATGGAAACATGGCGGCACACCCCCTAAGATGACATCCGAACACCTCCGGAGCGTTTGAGTCTGTCCTCCTTCATCTGCTGGGTGCGCACGGTGACCCTCTGGGTCCGGGGGAAGCAGTGACTTCGGAGATACTATCAGCTCTCGCACTCTCACCGGATGCGACTGATGTGGAGAGCAACACGTCCGTCGTTGACGCTGAGGGGGTTTCTGGACTGAGGTCGGTTCCCTTGTTTTCTGTGTGGGGTTTGTAGGGGACTGATAAAGTAAGGTTGAGGTCCGCACACAGGTACTCCACAGGGCTATTTATTAGGTAAAAGGTGACAACGTTTCGACCCGTGTGGGTCTTCGTCAGGTCTGTAGGGGACTGCCCACTGTTCCGACATACCATTGTTCCAACGTCTCACTAGTCCGAAACTTGTTCACCGATCGTCAGACATCCCATTGTTCTGACGGCTCAAGAGTCCGACCGACAATGGCATGTTTCGGACTAGTGAGACGTCGGACTAATGGGATGTCGGAACAATGGTATGGCACCGGGTTTGTAGACGCTGGACTGTATGTGAGCAGCTGTGAGTGAACATGTAAGAACATGTTAATGGGATGAGATTCTAAACATCGCTCAGTGTAGTCGGGATAAAAAATATATCATATTTAAATATATGATATAGTCAAAATATTGACTATTTCGAACAACGGTGCTTTGATCGGGGAAAAACTCATGTTCTCGTCTCTGTGATTTACCATGGAAGTTTTGTCCATATTATGTTTCCCAGACGTGATATTGATCCACGGAGCGGGCAGGGAGGCTGGGCGCACGCGGCCCTATCTGTCATGGCCACCACTGAGTGGATTCTGGCTCACCGGCTCTGACCTCGCTGTGGTGAGACACGGGGGCAGCAACCGGCAGGCTACCGTGTTCTGAATAAGACATACTGTATTCACCAGATGATTGAATGAATGAATGAAACTTGTATTTAATATGGACATCACAATTACATTGGAACAGTCACAGTGGACAGACCAGATGCATTGCTTAATTGTTTAAAGATAACGACAGGGGGTTCTAATGTAATTGTTGTGGAGCTCTGCGCGGTCTTGCAGGGGGGAAATAACGCGATAATAGCAATGAAATTATGAAATAAGATTTCAGGAAGAGTGTAGAAGGAGCATTTGATTTCAACTGTGGCCGCGGCCGTGAATAATTATATTTAAAGCAAACGGTAAGCGTTTATGCAGCGTTTTTGTCTGGCAGGGCCGTTGAAGCGAGGCCAGAACAGCAGCTGGCTGTTTCGTCGTGGCATCTGCTCTGGCCGCTCCGGGCCCATACGTCACTCCGCTCCCAGTGTGTGAGATGTTTATGTGTTCCTCCCAGACGGGAGCCGCTCGTTGGTCGGGACGGATGGCAGTGGGAGACGATGCCAGTGACCACCTGTTTGTCTGGTCTGGGCCGAGGAACCTCAGGGGTCAGCGGAGGTCAATGTCCTTAGCAGAGTACCGCACACACACGCACGCACACACACATACAGTACACACAGACGCACGCACACATTCTCTCAACAGATGCTACAGTTTATTACTACAGTATAATAATGTTCGGATAAGCTGAGAGTGAAATGTTTCAAATGAATCTATTTCGGTGCAACTGGGAGGGACCTCGCCAAATTTCTCTCCGCGCTGGCTACAGTACGTTTGTGTGGGCGCGTGGGCGTGTCCAGTCCAGGCCAGGCTGCGTGGAGATCCAGCGTGAGTAAGATCTTCAGCGATGTTCCACCGCCTACGGACATCCACATCTAAAGGCTATGGTGAGGTCGCCATAGAAACAGATTTGTTTTGGTGCTGTCGGTTTTGGCTAGATTCAAAAAAAAAATTTGTGTGAGTTGTGCTTCTCTGCTTTGTCATCAGAAAGTCTCTCTCTCTTGCAGCAAGCCCTTTCCTGGGAAAGTGGTTCAAAGCCATAAAACAGTATTGGAATACTTGCCTGTAATCAAGTTTATAATGTCGAACCGCTTCGATAATCGTACCAAGACAATGAACGTTAAATTTGAGTTTATTGGCTTCATCTCCATGGAGAGCAATGAGGGGCTTTAATCATAGGGTTAATTATCTAAATATTCTCGCGCTGATGTAACCCATAAAAAAAAGAAAAAAGAAACGCTAGCTCTTCATCGGTGTGGGTGGACAGTATTTATACTGTGGAGTGAGTTCAGCCAACAACTCGCTACCTACTGGAGGACTCAATTTACTCTGTTCCTCTCACCCCACTAAACCCACTCCACATCCACAGGGCATCCGGGTCACGGCACCAGTGTAACCCATACGTTTTGGCAAGCCCAGGTTGGGATTTGAACCCGGGTCTCCCGTGGGACAGACACCGTTTTAACCAGCTACGCCGATGAAACGCTAGCTCCTCATCGGCGAGGGTGGACAGTATTTATACTGGGGGAGTGAGTTTACAAAAAATAAAGTTAAAAACATCTACCAAAAAGTGTTTCATCGTTTAGACAAACACAACCTTACACTGATTCTGATGTGTACAGGACATGTACAGTACTAGACTAGCATCACTGCCTGATGTGCTGTAACCCAATGCAAGATTTAATCACATTACTGCCATTGTATATGAACATTCACACTACTCTGGCAAGACATCAATGGAGCATATAGGCTGTTCTAGAGGACAATGGCTCTTCTATGTCTTTCCTTCTCAAGTCACACTTCATTAACTCACTGACCTTCCTGAATCACTGAAAATCAAGAAGCTGTTTCCTGAAACAAAATTAACGGGTGTTTCCCATAAGATGAACCTAATCCTTTTTTAATAATCACATCTCTTTAGCATTTGCGTGCCTCATTGTGACTTGAAGCTTTTTATACTTTACACTATTGTATGTTAGACTACATAACATGCATGTCTGCGTCTCTTAAACAGTCTAATCAGGAATGACAAGATTAATTGCTGGGTAATTGGCTTGTATGTCTCAGCACTCAAATTTTCCACAGTATTGCTTATTCCCATGTATACCTCTTTCTGTGATGAAGTAGCTAAGTAAATCTGACATGTAGAAGAGAATCTCTTGGCAGGATCATGTATGAAGCTCCACCCTCGAGACACAGGTGAATCATGCCCAAGTGCTGTTTCCTGACTGCCACAGGCTTCCCGTAAGAAGGTAGGTCAAATGGTGAGGTCAAAAGTCACAGAATCGGCGCCTTAAAGACAGATGAGCCATTGCACACATAGCAGCACTTTGCCAGGCATTCCTCTCACTAGTAAAGGTCAGAGGTTAGAGTGAAGTAGAAAGAGAGATGGGCTCCTGGATTTGTCAAACGTTCGAGACTCCCTCCACTTGATCCTCTTCAGTAGGTCATAAGAGGAGCATAAGTCAAGTGTTTTGCCTCTTTGCCTGGTATCTTCTGGCACTGATTAAGATGAAGAGAGAGATACTGGTTTAAACCTAGTGTGGGGTAGTCTCTCTCCAGACTCAAATATTACGTTGAATCGCTGTGCATACTACATAATAGAGTCTATGCCAATTCACCACCTAAGCTGGTGTTTTGAGGGCGTATCGACAGGTCAAAGTTGAAAGAGTGACAGGTCATAGCAGCGAATGAGAGACGCTAGCCTAGGTTAGATGGGCGGGGCACATCTATGGGTGGCAACGCTTGATCGCGAAAGTCGTACTGTTGGTGCCACCGGGATTCCGGTGCTACGTACGTAATGTGTCAGCGAAAGAACTCTCACAGGTCTGGCGTGTGTGTGTGAGGTAGACTCATGAGTCGCTCAACGAGAGACTGAAGACACTCGTCTAGATTTCGTCGCTAAAAGTGTGTGGTGGAAACAATTTGAGAGATTGTAAAAAAAAAACTGCATTGCAGAACCAATCCAACATCTTTAGGGCAGTGGATGTTTTGATTCTCTACTCCAGTTTGTTTGGAGGACATCATTTCTACTGGAGATGTAGGCAGCGGTCCCGATTGGTAGCGTGGGTTTCCAGTGGAGATATCTCCAGGCTTTCGGAGGCGGAGATCTCCAAAGTCTGGTATCTCGAGACTATGTGCGGGGTCATGCTTATGGTGCGTCCTGCCCTTCCTCTCCTGCTGTGCTGTCTCTCTGTGGGCATTCTGCCCTCCCCAGATAGCAAGCGGATGTGTAATGATTCTGAGCCATATATGGGCCGGAACTAAGCCACAAGGGCCAGATCTGGCCTGTATATTGCCCAGATCCGCTTGCTATCTGGGTTGGCACGGTGCGTGCCAGAAGAAGAGTGTGAAGTGCCAGCTGTTTTCCAAGCCAGAGGACGAAATCCCAGGGTCTGTGTAAAGCTGAGGCATCGACCTCCACCACATGGGCTGTGCAGGACCGGCCTACTCAGCATGCTCACCCCCCCAGATAGCAAGCGGATCTGGGCCATATATGGGCCGGAACTAAGCCACAAGTGCCAGATCTGGCCTGTATATGGCCCTGATCGGATTGCTGTCTGGGTCATATCTGGAAGGACCTCACTCGTGTGAGAGGGAAAAGTGGGCTTGGTGCTCGCTGCCCACAACACATGGCACGCTGGGTCCCACATTTCCTCCATTTCAAAGCACCATGGTTTTGATACTGGAAGTTCATTATGTAGCATTCAGTAAATTCAGCAAAGGTCTTTGCGGTTTAACATTTATTGAAATTGTGTAATATGATTTGAAGTGCTTCATCGCGGAAAAGGAACTCTGTTTTCAAATAAATTAACCAAATCCACACTAAAAGGTCTGCGCCATCTGCAGACAGAGGGATCACTTCCAACTTGAGATGATAATAAAGAATTGTTTTATGACATCTTAAGCTAGATATAAGTTTTAGAATGTACTGTACAAGTTATTTCCAATCTCTCCTCCTTCCTCAGCCAAAACCGAGTTACCTCAGGGTTGAGGTGCTGAGTTGGCGGAACAGTTGATGTGTGATTTGTATTTACCGGCTGTTAATTGAAATTACAGACAGGTTTTCATGATTCCAGAACTGTGAACACATTGGAGCTCTGTCTATTAATTACAGATGTATACAATGAGTTCATCTGAAATATCTAAATCTCAACTTCTGCACTTGCAAATCACCACTAAATATCTACCAAAGGCTCTCTCTCTCTAGGCCGTCCTCGGGCGATCCCTCCATCAGCGTTTCCAGTCATCCCGACCCTCCGTGCTTCTGGCTAGCCTGTCGATACTTTCCGCTCCTGCGTCTTTCTTAACTACATCCACGTACTTTGGTGTGGGACGCCCTCATTAGTGATGTCTGTGTTGGCTCCCACTGCACCGGTTTGCTGGCTGGCAGCTCCTCCAAGGCCGTAGGGGAGAACGAACACCTGGTTGGAGGATAAAAAAAGAAGATTTCCTTTCTCTGCTGTAGCGCCGTGACTGTTGATGGTACTTCTCATTAAAGGCTTTACTGACGATAACTGGCATGTACAGTCAGTTAAATTACTCTGGACAAATATACTTATTATAAATCGCTTTGGATAAACGATCTGCAAAATGACATAATTGCCAATGTAATTGTTAAGGAAGACGTGGACACCACTGACATGCATGAGCTGCCCTGGGTCGTCTGACCTAAACCCAATCCCTTATTTCCAGTAGCTGAGTGATCGCCTCGCCTCCCAGATAGCAAGCGGATGTGTAATGATTCTGGGCCATATATGGGCCGGAACTAAGCCACAAGGGCCAGATCTGGCCTGTATATGGCCCAGATCCGCTTGCTATCTGGGCTACGACGCTGCTGTTTAGACATGAGTGCAGCTGGGAAGCCTGTATCCTGACCGGGCTCCGGGCCAGCAGAACCTCCGTCTGAGGAAAGCCCGTCTCCTCTCCGCCTTTCCCTCCACATATCCTCAGTGATCCATCCTACCCCGGTGACCGTGCTTTGGCCCGCTGGCAGGGCCGGGGAATGCTCTGATCTCAGACCAGCAGGCCCAGGTGACCTGGGGGAGGATTTATCTGCATTCAGGAGAATCACACGGGGACACATGGGAAGAACCACCCTTGGGCGGCGTCGGAAACCCCTTTGATCTCAATGAGGTCATTTTCCAAGAATGGAAAGACTTAATGAGAACCAGCGGGTCTCTTCTCCGGTGACTCAGCTTTTGTGTTGAAATAAAGATGGACAAATAAGAGAGGTTGAAGATAGCTTGTTGGTACATGAAGATTGTGAACCAATACAATACCTTCATAGTTGTAGCAGGCCAAGAATGTTGTTGATTAGAACGAGAATCAATCAAAGCTTTATTTGTATAGCGCATTTCATACCCAGAGGCAACACAATGCGCTTTACAGAGAACAAGGGAGGAGGGCATACGACCCACTCTCTATATATTCCAGAGAATATACAGCAGATCTTTTTAATGTACAACAGGTAAATATATTTGGGTCAATCCAGTCTAGACTGGTCAATTCCTTATCACACAGTGATATGCAAATGAAATCATGAGCAAAGATTGCTCTCATTGTTTTCTGTATGCAAAACAAGATATTGAGCTGCAGTTTATCAACAAACTGGGGCTTGGAGAAAATTCTCAAGCTCACAATCTCCCTCTAGGTTTGATGGGCGAGAGTCTAGTCTGTGACAAAACACCAATCCATTTTTTATGATTTTAATGCAAGCTTGCAGGGAATTCAATCTCCAAAGACTTGGATGATTCAAATACAAAGATACATTCAAAGACAGCTTTCTTTATACTAGAGCAGGCATTCCCAAACTGTGAGGCGCGCCTCCCCTGGGGGGCCCCAAAGAAATTCAGAGGAGGTGCGGAGGGATGGATTAAAAAATTAAAAAATCATGTTTTTTATTTTAGAATTTTCTATGTTTTTTATGAATGAAACGTCATTTTAAAGGTCAGAAATAAATAAATAATGGGAGAGATGTATACTAAATGTGTGGATAGTGCAGAGAGAGCCTCCCCCCGCAGGCATGAATGTATTGTGTGAAAACATCATAACGTTAACTAGCAACAGGTGCCACCGAGCTAACTTAGCTGTGTAACGTTATGGGCTAGCTAACGCTGCCTTGCAAAATGGACAGATTTGGGGGGTTGGGGGGGTGCGGGTGTGTCACTGTTTTCAGAGGGGAGGCCCACATTGATGGAGTTTGGGAACCAATGTACTAGAGCAAAAGCAAGGGCCCGAGCCCTGCTCATCTTGGTGAATAAGCGTTTCATTCATATAATTCTGGGTGTTCTGCCAAATTTTGTCCCCCAACCCGTCCCACTGTATGCTGCTGACATTCCATAACCCTTCTGAGACTTGCACCTGGACACACACGCACACACTGCTCACCTGAGCAACGGTTCTGATTATTTGAACTGTTTCCCAGGCCTTTATCAATACAGGAAACTAGAAATGGTGCTCAGAGAGCACATATCTCCACCCCTGAATGCATTTTGTGGGTCTGTGCACACCAAGATTTAATGGATTCTGAATTGACCCATGCTACACCCCTCCACTAAGTTTCATGAAAAGTGGTGTGGTAGATTTTGGGTAATCCTAGTCCAAAAAATGAATGGAGCTGAATAGCCGGCCTGGTTTGGGCGACTCATGGGCCCGCCCCATGACTCAGATCCTCTCCAGAATTTAATGAGCTCTAGGTTGGCCCATGGTTCACCCCTCCAGTGAGTTTCCTGAAAATCGGTCTGGTAGTTTTTGCATAATCCTACTAACAAACAAACAAATAAACAAGAAACGGCTTGTGGACATAATGTACCACAAAAAAGGTATCTTCGTTGTTATCAGAGATCTAATTGTGTAGCCATTGTTACTGTACAGTTTGTGTGCATACATTAGCAAGGAATGTTAGCAAGAGTGGAAGTAATGGACCCCTTGTTGGACACAGGTGAAAAATTATGTGTTGAGTGATGCCTTTATTGGATCTAGACAGCCTGCAAAGACCCCCTCCACACACACACCTGCATACACTTTGAGCTGTTTCCTAGTAATGTTTACCATATTGTACACATATTTTTTCATTCACAGTTCTGTCTCATAGTGAGATATCCCAGCCAGTTCATACCTTCCCATCCTTGCCAAAGTGCATTTGTGTGTACAGTACACTGAGAATCTCTATTACAGTATGTGTTTCCATTCCCTGCTATGTCAAGCATAAAAGGAACGAGATGGGAAGATGACAATTCGCAGATTCATCTGTGACTACTTCCTGTCATCCATGGAACAACGTTCCCCCACAATTTACTGGCGACCAGCTAGAAATTCGACAGTAAATCCTGACCTGGTGTTTATGCTGGCTTGATAAATGTCCCTTGTGACTCCATCATGGCATATATGGCTCAGATATTTCCTGACGTCAAAGGAACTTTGTCACCTCCAAAGGATCCTGCAGCACCAGACTGTTTAAGAGAACTGACTGTTCCCAGATGACTGAGCTGTGAGCAGTACTTCTCTCACTGCAGTGAGTATTGACAATAACAGCCCTGTAATTCACTCTAACTAGCCGACGCACGGAACCAAACTACTCACGGAACCTAAACGTAACATTACAAAGACCTGTGTCACACACTTACAGAAGGTAATTTCACAATACGAATTTGGTGAAATATATTACATCACTGTACATTATATTAGTCATTTATCCAAAGCGACCTGCAATATTTGCATTTAACGTAGGTAGTCAGTGTACTACTAATTGCCATAACTCACAAGTGCATCTCCTTTCTAAACAAGTGACTAAGAGCATAATATAGTGCTAAAGCCAAAGCAAGACTAGCAAAATATGAATACAATAGGTGTTAAGAGGCAGGATCCTAGTAGTACCTCCAGAAGAAGTGAGTTTTGAGCCTGAGGTGAAAGATGGGCAGCGACTCTGCTATCCTGATGTCAGTGGGCAGTTC
The DNA here is from genome assembly GCF_949987555.1 of Borostomias antarcticus. Taxonomy (NCBI): domain Eukaryota; kingdom Metazoa; phylum Chordata; class Actinopteri; order Stomiiformes; family Stomiidae; genus Borostomias; species Borostomias antarcticus. Next base: position 38,673,900 of record NC_140235.1, on the reverse strand, counting down.
ATTCCACCACTGTGGGCCCAGGACAGAAAAGAGCATTATACAAGTGTCCTCTGCACTGTTACCGTAGAATAATGACGTTAACTTGACAGATCATTCATTTCACCAAGCCGGGGAGGAGGACTATACCTCCAGGAATCGTAATTTTAACACCTGCAAATACTGTCCAAGCCTCCTCCAGAGTCTCATAAGGATTCAACAGAACCTCGTCCTCTACAAACTCCGGACCACACAGCGAACGACGTCAGAGCTCAGAGCGGGTCGGCTCCCACTCATTTTTCCATACGTGCCGGCCCAAAAAGAGACCACATCGCTTCTGCAGCTGCAAACACAAAGTGCTGAGTAGGTGCTAACCAGGGCCAGGCGGCGCAGTCTCTGTGAAGAGAAGACCAGTTAGCTGGATGGTATGACGCAGGCCTGGTGCGGCCTGGGACAGCGGAGACATGTGGAGACTTCTTGCCTTCCGTGGACCCAGAGGTCTGTGGGTCCTAAACCGTCTGGTACCCAGGCTAAAGCTGTTGGGAGTGGTTTTGTTTTCCCACAAGTAAACAAAACATTTTTTTTCCAGCCAGCACCAACAACCTTAAGTGGAATCAACTATAGGCCTACTGCAACTCAGCACTTAAAATGTTGGCTGCGCTGCTATATGGGCCACCATCAACACAAACAGTCTGGCTTTCATCTTTGGTTCGTGAGATGACTACTGTACATCCGGCGCGGATTTATCGAGCGGATGCTCATGGGAATTTTTAATCTAGCTTCGAGCACCATGAGCCATCTCATTCACGACCCTCCTTTGATATAAGACTGACGCATTTTCCACACATTTCCACAGAAGAAGAACACAAGTTTTGATTCACATGGTCCCCCCCCCCCCCAACATACCACCTTATCAGGATCAGATGTGAATCAGCTCATGTCCCGGCCCCTCCGACACCAACAGCTCTGTTGTACCTCTTAACTGGAACTAGCGCTTAGCTAGCGTATACCGAACCAGCGATGCGCCATTCATCCCAGATGTGCCTGCTCACTCTCTGCAGATGTGGATACACAACCAGGTCACGCAAGAAAGGGCGCCACAAAGACGCCGACGCCTGTAGGAAGTGTGGGGTATTATGCTGTGGGAGAGCGAACCACCAAGATTAAAGGCAGCGGGGTTGAAGAAGGCATGCATGTCTTAGTGGGATTTAACGGGATGGAAGGAGGCTTGAATGTCACCGGCACCCAAGAGAGGATTATAGACCCATGCAGTGATTTACTGTGGACGAGGGGGGTGGGGGGTACGTTTTCTACATGACAACCACATTGTCACATGCTTGTTATCTTCATGATGACAGTTTCCTGTCACAAGGGACTCACTGCGGGATAAGTCAGCCGTGGAGTCCGGGCTTGGAGAGACAGTGCCTATTCTCTGTCTAGTATGAAGCACTGGAGCTATAGGGTAGCTCAAAGGGAACGCCCTGCAGCCAAATCCGCATGTCTCCTTGGTATGCCAGGGGATATATGTAATGTTGTTTTTGTGTGTTTTTACCTCAGCGTTGTTTGCAGGCTTGGTGTAAGCTTGGATTTTGGTTGTCAGAAATGTCAAAGAAATCAAAGGGGACCCATAACAATGGCCGAAAGACAAGAAGCCGGACATTTCAATGGTCAACACACATGAGTGTAATTATGTCAAAGCTGATAAGTCTCTTCTTAGTGAATTCATGCAGAGTTGGGTTTGTATGGAAACAAGGATTCAAATATTAACATTTTAATTGGTTTACCTGGTTTGCTTAGAACCTTCTCCATTCTGAAAAAAGCCCATGTTTGTGTAGTCGCGCATAGCCAGACCTATCTCCACACTTCGAAATGCTGCGCCAACGCTGGAGAAAGGTTTGGCTCGACTCACCATTCAAGGATCGGGGCCAAAAAAAACATTGTATTTCTTTAAACCAATCACAATCATCTTCGGCGGAGCGGTTGCTAGGTTGTTGTGTTTTCGCGTACCAGTAGCCTGGATTGGCCAAACACACGAATCGGCGCCACTGATTGGTCAGTAATAAACCAATGACGAGGCTTATCCCTAAAACCTATAATCCACTGAGTCAGACTAATGTTTGTGTAATACACAGGGTTTGGTCTCCTCATGTCTTTCCGTTTCCCACAGAAGAACGGACAGTGTAGCACAGCAGATGTGTGGGTGAGGCCTGGAGGCATAAATATGCCTCAGTATGGTTAAGTGATGTGGTGCTTTAGGCCGCCATGGCAGTTAAGTTTGCATGGTGGTTTTGGTACTAATTAAGGGTCTTTCTGGAGGCATGTAGTCTACACGATTTGTTACCGGATCATTCACAACTGAACTGACCTTAGTTCACTCTCAGAGTTAATAATAGTAAAATGTAATGCTGTGGTAATGATTAACGTTTAATTATACAGTGCAACTGCATGTCTTAAGACAAAAAGCTCCATTAAGTAAGTCTTAGCATATTAATAAAGACCTTGCCTTTCAAGCTTTAGTGTGTAGACTATTCTGGGAGTGGTTAGTGAGTTGTGTGATCCGGTTAACCACTTAGGTAAGGTTCCCGCTGACAAGAACATCTCTGTCCTGTTATATCCATGTGTCGGCCCTTTGCTAAAACCGCTCTTGCTGCCCTTGGCAAACATTGCTGGCCATAGTCAGACCTCACACAGGATGGAGTCCAGAGAACAGAACTGACCTGTCTGGCATCTCCGACCGTGACGTCATCATCATTGACCACGGCCGGTTAAAGTTTACTTGGTGCTGACCTTTTGTTTTAGCTCTGTGACGCAATACATGTGTAATGTTAATGAAATAAGAGTGTTTGTCCACTCTCTGAAAGTCTTGGAAACAACCACGGAAAAGCGATTACCTCAAGACAAACACCAAAACAATGGCATATTTAGTGAGAATGACAAATACTGAAACAGTCCTTTTGGAGAATGACTGAAACAGTCCTTCTGGACATCTCACCGATTGCTGTAGATGTTTTTTATGAGGTCGGTATTATGAACCAACCATTCTGTTTACTTAAATATGTCCTTCAACAACACCCCTACGAGGCCTGTAATACTGTATCTAGGGGTATTCCAGAAAGCCGGTTTAGCTACTGAGTTTGCTAACCCTGAGATTGAATTGAATCTCATGGTTATCAAACCGATAGTTACGTTTTCTCTAAACCTGCTTTCTAAAATACCTCCCCTGCTGGTGCAGATCCTCTAACTCTCCAGACAGGATTCATCATGGCAAGTTTGACGAAGGCTTTAATTTACGAACTGAAGCGCCAGATGCTTAGGGGCTAAGTAGTCTCGGGATACAAGCCCGCCTGCCACCCTCTCTCTCTGGTATCCTCCGACGCCAACCCTGTGTGAAGGAGAGCCGTGCGCTGGCGGGCCCGCCATGTGACCCGGGAGGCGGTTCTGGTGCCTCTCAGACCCATATTAGTTCATGTTTATGCGAGTCGTGACAGCACTGGGCTGCTCAACGTCTCTATCCGAGTCCGAGAGGGATGGCCTGTTGGAGCTGAAATACCACATGCAGAGTAGATGGTTCTCTGGCACTCTCTCCATCATCTTTCTCTCTCCATATATTTGGGGATGTATCATCTTTTCCAGGAAGCGCCTTGTGAACGTCCTTTTGCTCCTTGTCTCCCTCGTTTCCTGCTACGGTTTTATAAGCCGCTGTAAAGTCACGTTATTTGACTTATGGGGCGTACGCTTGGTACATGATGTCACTCAGAGTTGTGTGTGTTATATTTTGTTCTTTGTCTCTAGGTATGAGGAACGAACGCTGAGAATGTACGATGCTAGACTCATCGATTACAATTTCTCAGACTTATGGTTATCCTTTCCTTTCAGGTTTGTTCTTCGAGTTGTTTTTAGCGTTTGGGTGAGTCGTTTGTGGGGTCCTTTCCTTCTGGATCTCTGGTTATTTGCCGACTACTGTATTTGCTGCCATTCTCCGTCGAGAAATATAACTCAGTGCCTAAACCCCTGGCGAAACTCTGTCTGCATATCTCTTCAGGCTTGATCACTTCCTGAAGCTTAATTCGTTAAGCTCTCAGTAATTTAGTCTTGCATAGCCAGACCTATCTCCACACACTGTTTACGCTGTGCCATCGCTTGAGAAAGGTCTAGCTGGACTCATTACGATTCGGGGATGGGGGGGTTATTATCCCCAAAACCATCCATTGAGTCAGACTACCATAGCTTTGACATTTTGCACCTTGCCTAACCCTAACCCTCATAACACAAACTGTTCCAAGCAGTGGTTTTATGACTGCCATACTCTTACTGGCGTCTTTACTGACCAGAATGAAGGCTTGGACATGACCAGATAAGCATGGACATGTCTGACATCACACGGACTAGACTATGATAGGACCAAACTCTATCCCCGCTAGATCTATAATCTGAGGTTCTCGCCATCCACCAATGCAGGAGGATGCGGTATGGCAGAGGTCCCTGTATGACCCTTGAACCTGTATGACCCTTGCTGCTCAATAATTAACTCGGTCTCAGGGTTGAGTCATTGACCTTTTGTTTTCACTCCTGCTAACTCCAGTCTGTTTAGATTAGAGAGCTGACAGCATTTCTCCAGAAGTGCTTGCGCTCACTCTTTACTTACGGCATCTGGATTTGCCTGGCTCCCACTATTGTAGTGTCGGCTGTTGACCCCAAAGCCTGTGGTTGGATAATCATTTTTCAGAAAGAATGCTACTGTTTAAAACTGCCATCAAGTGTTTACACTCAACAGAAGTCCCTAAGAGCGCCATTCATCTGCCAAATATAAAGAGGGCAAACGTTCCTGTTCCTGTTAGCAAATGAAGAAAACACTGCTAGCATGAAGCACACATCATGAAAACAACGTTTTTCAAAATCCTCCATCCTCTGTTAAGACTCTTCGTCATCATCTACCTGCAACTCGTCCTTTTTTCATCTCTATAACACGTTAGAGAGCTGTTAGACCAACACCTTGAATGGCTTTGACTTCGGGATGATTTATCTGTAAGGCCTACTTTACAACTCGCACACAAGAGCACCTGTGTTGTTTTAGGGAGGCTATGCATTTTTTATGCAGCCTGGACTTGTGGAAATCCTCTTGACCTGGCCGCTACCATGTGTTTGACAGATTTCCCTTCCATGCACGTGTTTGGGTACTCGAGGACCTCCATCTTTTGTCCTACAGTTCTCCTTTACACTCTACATACATCTGAAATCTGAGTGGTTAATGTTTGTTTTTTATTTGGAGGTGCTGATATTTCAGGGTGCCTGATTTTTCCATGCCTCCGACTCACAATCCGTATGAACCCATGATACAACACAATGGTGTACATAACGTATTGTACAACACAACAAAACAAACACTACTCGGGTCACGTGGTGTTCATTACTTTACCGTGTTTGTGTCACGTATGGACTCGCAAAACGCACATACTAATTACACAGGGTTCACAGCCGATGTGTCGAACACATGTGGGACCTTCAGTAAAAAGAGGCTGTGACCTCTAAAAAGAGACCCCTTCACCTCACCTGCCAAATAAACCTCCCATTTCCACCGGGCTGGTCTCTGACCTCAGGGGATCCGGAAGGGGATCGTGACTGGGTCCCCATTGTCCGTCCCTGGCGCGGAGAAGACATTTTATGGGGCTTCGCGAGTCGTTCAACCACGCTCGTTGATCAGATGTTTCTGGCCTGAAAATATTACCCAAATATTTATCGCTGGGTGTCAAATGGCATTCCCCCTTCCTCTGCAATTCCACAGCAGGTCCAGACAAATCCACAGCAGACACACGGGGGAAACGCACATGCACAAGTCCAAAACACATCTCTGAGCATAACATGAAGGAAGCAGGTTTAAGTTTATTTTTCCACTGTTGTGTTTGGAATTGGATGCGAGTCTAGTGCTTCCATCCTGGAAGGTCACTGGAGACCGGTGATGTGCTTAACTTAGCTGTGTTTGTGCTTATGGAGTGGCTCCATGTTTGCAGACAAACCATCCAGCTCTGTGGGTGAAGTCATCTAGTACCCGAGGATGAATGACTTGTACTCTGGGGAGAGAAGGTTTTTCTCAGTGTCCGTATGCAACAGCCACCTGAAATCTGTTAGTCATGTGTTGATTTATCGTGCCATCAAAGGCAGGATAATGACAGGTATACAACGGTGTTTAACTAGGTCCACTTTAGCGTATAGGGAGGGATACAAGACCGACAGCAACTTTGATTTTCCACCTGACCCACTAAATCACTTACAGCACAGGATGGCAGTCCACTGACTTAGGATGTCGTTTGGTAATTTGGTTTGAACACTTTTGGGGGTTGATTGCTACAATGTGAGACACATTACTAAAATAGCCATTCCCTTACAGTATGTGGATGGTTTAAAAGATGATTGATGACTCATAATACCCTCTACACTCGTACTGTAAATGCATTATACTCTAGGGAAAACTACTGTATAGTAGAGAAGACAGTTTAGTTTATTAAAGTTTAGTTAAGTTTAGTTATTGGTGCAGATTATGAGGCAATTCAGGAAAACATTATTATCCCCTAGAAGCAAACTGTAGCACAGCCAGCAGTAAACACAGACACACAACAAACAATAAATCCAACATAAAAAACACATCCCATTATTTAATTCACGTTATTTAAAGCAGCCCAACGTAGGATGTGATATTTTTGCACACCTGCATTTCTTGGTGAAACCAGTCCCCAAACACCCACGAGACAACAGAGAACAGTTGATAGATGGAGTAAAAAGGGCCTAGTTAGTATATTTATATTCCCAGATATAAGTATGAGATACAACTAAGCCACAACTAATGTCGGTCTACTGACAGCCCCGTTGGCCCAACTTGCAACAGTACACACACACACACACACGCACACACACACACACACACACACACACATCCATCTCCAAATGCGGTAGCAATACAAATCATACAATGTCGCACTTCATGGCTCCTGACAATCCGTGTGGCTATTAGCCAACTAGTCATACAATGCTGCACGCTCTTTTTCTGCGTTCCTCTTTGGTCTTTTCGCCTCCACCACAATGTGTATCGTACTGTGATTTGAGAATTTGCGCTATTATTATAGTAATAGCCAGGGGAAGATGGTGTGTGAAGTAATGCTGTAAAGCATTACGTATTTTTGTGCGAGAATAGCGTCCAGCTACACCAAACTAATTATATCAAGAAGAATTCGGGGGGAGGGGGGGAATGAAAGAGGCAACACTCTGCCTGTTACAAGAAAATAAAGTTAAAAATAAGTTTGAAGCTGTTATTATAAGGTAAAAAAAATATTAAAAAAAAGACATTGAGCCTATACATAGCCTATCTATTTTAATGAGCTCCTGGTCTCTCATTCTTCCCTCTGCCTCTCACCTCCCACCCACAGACCGTGATGAAGGGATGAGTTCCAGCGATGCCAGCGAGTGAGTCGGCGGCAGGTGTTCGCTGAACCCGTCGGTTCGGCTGGCATATCATCCACCCGTCTCTTATTGTATCTCCTCAGAATACTGAGAGGTTGTTTTTTTCCATTCAAGTGGACTTAAATTATTCCTGTCAGTTTTGCCCAGCAGATGTTCTGCACATCTAACCATGCGAAAATGGCGTGTGGTGAGTTTTTCAACTCTAGTCGATAGGGGAAACTTATGGAAGAGGTCTGTCTGTATCCGCACAAAGTATCTGAAACGGAAGGGAAGTATCTACTAAGGGGGGGGGGGGGTAGTTTGGGCTCAGCTGGGCTGTAATTGCTCAACTGAGGGCAGTGAATGTGACCAATTACAAACAGGTGGCTGCAAGCGGGGACACAACTGGAAACAGCTTTTGTGACGAGATGCCCGTCATCAAGAACATCAAGTTTCACTGACTCCCACAGTCAATTGAGAACAGGAACCGACCTTAACAACAATAAGAATGCTCAATATGTTCTACCCGTCTGTTGTGGCGAGTACCATCTTCTTTGCGGTTGTGTGTGTGTGTGTGCGTGTGTGTGTGTGTGTGCGTGTGTGCGTGTGTGTGTGTGTGTGTGTGTGTGTGTGTGTGTGCTGGGGCAGCAGTATCAAAGCAGTGGGGACATGCTAATAAGGAGGGCGGACTCTAGTTAACGAAAACTAACTAAAAAATGAAAACTAGGTGTGGAAAAACATTTTAGTTAACTGAAATAAAAATAAAAACTAGGCTTTACAAAAAATATATAACTAACTAAAACTGTATTGTGTGTTTACAAAACTGACTAAAATAAACTAAAATTGTAGAGAAAATGTCCTTAGTTTTAGTCTTTTTTATTTCATACATAAGCCTAGTATTTTGGGTGGATATGAAATCCATCCTCCATTTTTTCTTTAGCTGTGCCCCTGCGCAGAAGTAACCTGACGTTCGCCAGATGGTTTGTTTTGCACAGAGTGAAACAACATGAGCTCACGAGATCAGGATGGTCTCACGAGGCTAGCGCAGAAAAAAAAAACTAAAACTAATACTGAAACTAATAAAAACTAAACTAAAACTAAGCATTATCAAAAAATAAAAAATAAACTTAACTAGCAAATCTGCTTTAAAAACTAATTAAAACTAAACTGAAATTGAACACAAAGTTAAAACGATATAAAAATAAAAACTAATGGAAAAAAGCAAAACTATTATAACCCTGGTCTGGACTCAGTGACTGTAGTTGTGGAGAGAAGATTCTGCCCAAGCTGCTGGCCATCATGGACAATCCTCCCTCCTGCTACAGGAAACTCTGTTCATGCAAAGGAGCACCTTCAGGCAGATGCAGATACTTTCTGTGGATACAAACAGACCCCTTAAACATGTTCCCCTGTCGACTTGAGTTGAAAAACACCCCACAAGCTATTTTTGCATGGTTAGATGTGCAAAACATTGGGTTTTGCCTGCTGGGAATGATTTCAGTCCACTTGAATGGAAAAAAACAACCTCTCAGTATGCTGAGGAGGAGATAAGAGACTGGTGGATGATATACCAGCAGTCTGGTAACCCTAACCCTAACCCTAACCCTCTGCAGTTCGCCTACAGAGCCAACAGGTCTGTGGACGACGCAGTAAACATGGCCCTTCACTACATTATTCAGCATCTGGAACACGCAGGCACCTACGCCAGGATCCTGTTAGTGGACTTCAGCTCTGCCTTCACCACCATCCTCCCGCCCACACTGGAGTACGAGCTCTCCCAGCTGCACGTGCCCGACTCTGCCTGCAGGTGGATCACCGACTTCCTGTCTTCCTTCCTGTCATGTCATGTTAACATACTGTAAAATGTGTTTTATCGAACTTACATTAAACATTTATATTTAAATATTTTATTGAACTTTCGTTTTTTTTTAATTATGAACATTTTTTTTTAAAGTCTCATGTACCCCCTGCAGTATTCTAACATACCACTAGGGGTGCGCATACCCCCGTCTGAGAGCCACTGGTCTAATCCACAGGTACAGTGTGACAGTGACTGTCTAGTCCACAGGTACAGTGTGACAGTGACTATCCCATCCACAGGTAAAGTGAGTGAGCCACAAAGCTCTTCACCTATACAGAGCATTCAGTGTGTTCAGTGTGTGAGTGTTGAGTCAGAACGGGTCAGATTTCACTGTGTTGATCACCAACACTACACATACATAGTCTAATAAACCCGGCTGTGCTCCAGCCCCTGGTGACCCAACACAACTTGCTAAAAATGTGTTTCCTGATTTTCAGCCATGTCCTCCATCTGTTAAACATATGAAAACTAACTAGGTCAATACTACTTTCAGAACGTCTAGATCGGTTATCCCTATTGACAAGTCATCTTTTATAAATGGTCAGATGTGAAAGAAAATTGGGGTTTGCCTGCTGGGCAAAACTGACATGAATTATTTAAGCCTGTTGGAATGGAAAAACTTCTAGAGTATTCTGAGAAGGAGAAAAGAGAGTGGTGGATAGCATAGAGGTACAGTAGGATGGAGAGAGGGGTGGAGGGATGGATAGATGGATGGAAGGATGGAGAGAGGGGTGGAGGGATGGATGGATGGATGGATGGAGAGAGGGGTGGAGGGATGGATAGATGAATGGAAGGATGGAGAGGGAGAGAGGCTGGTTGTTCCCTCAAAGACTCTCTTGAGCACAGCGCTGGTTTGTTCGTCACTGGTCGCGGCAGCTCGCTAGTTGATGACCGAGCCATACAGTTGAACTCACAGAACAGACGATCCACTTCACAGAAGCTAAACATTTCTGTGGCTGTGTATCTCTCTTAAAGTACGTGGGAGGCAGTGAATGTGTCACGGGTTGAATCCTCACTTCATTTATTTCTCTCATCCGCAGTGTTGTTACACTCTTGTACACCAGCACTCTCTCACTCCCTTTAAATCTACTTACTGTACTCAGAATGCCAGTAAGGAAGGCAGGCATCCCGTTTTAATGCTGCAGCTCTACAGTACATCCAGCAGTAGGAAGGAGGGAGGGAGGGAGGGAGAGAGAGAGAAAGGGAGGGAGAGGGACGGCTATTTAAGGGCTGTAGAGAAAGGAATGGGGGTCTGACCAAAAGGCAGCTCTCCGTTTAAAAGACATATTTTCCTGCCGTCTCCTCCTTTCTCTCTCTCTCTCCCTCTCCCTCTCGCTGTGCTCCTGTGCGCTGGTCCGGTCCAGAGGTGAGCGGTGAGCCCAGCCTGGCCGAGGTAACGGGGAGACGCAGCTGACACCTCACCGGGAGAGACCGAGGGGTGGACGGGACACTTCTCCAGGTGGACAGCCTTTCTCCAGGTGGACACCGCAGAAGAAGGACAGTCTGAGCTGACAAAGCCCCAGGTTGCCTGGCCTGCTACAGGTAAGATCAAGATAGCAATGCTTTTTTCCCCTTACATTATATTTTTTACCTTGGATCTGTGAATGACTCTTCGACTTTGGGTCGATATAGGGTCGGACACTTTGAATGAGAAGAAAATGAACTATTCTATATCTATTTTTTTAAAAATGATGGAAGCAGATTTCAATCATTGTGATTTTGGCACACTAAAAAATTCCTTATTGATTAAAATGGTGTACTGAGTGTATGTAATGTTATATATTGGATGACATGGAGATTTGCAGTAAAGAGACTGAGAATTAGACTATGGTGGTGGTAGCTAGCAACAGCAATAAGTGTATTCTTTTGGCACCAGTCCTAATGCTTATTCAATACAGGAATGGTCTCATTTCTCCGCATGCTTAGTTGCCATGGGGCCCTGGTTATGCATTATCGGAAAGTGCATGAGCATAGTTGGTGCATGCTGTAACTGGGTACCAGCTGGGTATCAGTTCTACCCAAGACTGTGCCTGTGTTAGGGTACCAGCTGGGTACCGGTTCTACCCAAGACCGTGCCTGTGTTAGGGTACCAGCTGGGTATCAGTTCTACCCTGAACCGTGCCTGTGTTAGGGTACCAGCTGGGTACCGGTTCTACCCCAAACCGTGCCTGTGTTAGGGTACCAGCTGGGTACCAGTTCTACCCTGAACAGTGCCTGTGTTAGGGTACCAGCTGGGTACCGGTTCTACCCTGAACCGTGCCTGTGTTAGGGTACCAGCTGGGTATCAGTTCTACCCCGAACAGTGCCTGTGTTAGGGTACCAGCTGGGTATCAGTTCTACCCTGAACAGTGCCTGTGTTAGGGTACCAGCTGGGTATCAGTTCTACCCCGAACAGTGCCTGTGTTAGGGTACCAGCTGGGTATCAGTTCTACCCTGAACCGTGCCTGTGTTAGGGTACCAGCTGGGTACCAGTTCTACCCTGAACAGTGCCTGTGTTAGGGTACCAGCTGGGTATCAGTTCTACCCAAGACCGTGCCTGTGTTAGGGTACCAGCTGGGTACCAGTTCTACCCTGAACAGTGCCTGTGTTAGGGTACCAGCTGGGTATCAGTTCTACCCCGAACAGTGCCTGTGTTAGGGTACCAGCTGGGTATCAGTTCTACCCTGAACAGTGCCTGTGTTAGGGTACCAGCTGGGTACCGGTTCTACCCTGAACCGTGCCTGTGTTAGGGTACCAGCTGGGTACCAGTTCTACCCTGAACAGTGCCTGTGTTAGGGTACCAGCTGGGTATCAGTTCTACCCCGAACAGTGCCTGTGTTAGGGTACCAGCTGGGTATCAGTTCTACCCCAAACCGTGCCTGTGTTAGGGTACCAGCTGGGTACCGGTTCTACCCTGAACCGTGCCTGTGTTAGGGTACCAGTTCTACCCAAGAACGTGCCTGTGTTAGGGTACCAGCTGGGTACCGGTTCTACCCAAGACCGTGCCTGTAGGGATGGAGAACCAGAGAGCAGAGCGGAGAGGAGAGTGGATTTCCTGCCGGGGGGGAGAACATGTGGAGGAGTGATCCTCTGCTTTGATCATCAGGGAAATGGGATTCCAGACAACACACCTTCGGTCGATGGCGCACTGCCAGAAAGATTTTCCAATTTTGTAAGTTGACAATAACTCAAAATATGTCAAATACTGTAGAAAGGGATGAGAGGCAGGTTGTGTGTGGGTAATAGAGAAAAAAGAAAGGGTGAGAGAGAGAGAAATAGAGAGAGAAAGAGTAAGAGAGAGAGACAGAAAGAGTAAGAGAGAGAGAGGGAAAGAGTAAAAGAGAGAGAGAGAGATGAGAGGCAGGGTTTTGTGTCGATATGTGAGGTACTGTCCCCCAGGTCTAAAGAGGGTTATGTGGTCTTGGCGAATAATCGTTCAACCATGGGCGTTGCAATTACGCTCTTATTTTATTCCGGTTTTCCATGAGGAGATTACACAGTGGGAGACACAGACGCAGCCTTTGCCTGTGTGGTCTAACGATAAAAAAAAGCCTAGTTAATTAATTCCTAAATCCATTAAAAAAAAAAGCCCTCTCCTGGTTAATTCATTCCTAAATCCATTCGCTCTGCTCAACTGAAACGTCGTCCTAGAACTCTGTGAGCGGTCGTTCCGCTAGTCCCTTTTCTTTTTTTACATATATTTTTTAGGGCTTTTCAGCTTTAATGGACAGGACAGTTGCGAGAGACAGGAAATGTGCGAGAGAGAGAGAGAGAGAGAGAGAGAGAGAGAGAGAGAGAGAGAGAGAGAGAGAGGGGAGGACATGCGGCACAGGACCCGAGCCGGGAATCGAACCCTGGTCCGCGGCGCGCGCCTTACCCTGTGAGCTACCGGGGCTCCCCCTCGCCCGGCCTTTTTCACTCTGCGTGGGATCATGGAGCGATAATAGCCGGCTGAGCCTTTGAACAGCGGCGGCCCCCGAGTGTCGAGGGGAAAAAAACGATTGACGTTTTTAGTACGCGGGTCACAGAGACTCACCTCCCGGCGGAACGTATTTCACCGCTGTTGTCTCCGCCCATCATCCCGGCGCCTCGGGCGGCGAGCCGGGCGTACTTTACGGTTCCCCTGCTAGGGCGTCGGGGCCGTATAGGCGTAGATGGGGAGGAGGGGGGGCGGGAGGGAGAGGGAGAGGGAGAGGGGGGGGGGGGCGATGGAATGAAAAACCCTGTCAGGGGCACAGCTGGTTTGCTGACCAGAGCCTGCCCCCAGGCCCCTAAGGCTTCTCCTGCCCTAGCGGGAAGGTATGTCCCTGACTCAGCTTGACCTCCGCAGAGAGAGGGGAGCAAGACCGGGTGAGAGTGACTGTTCCCATGAGAAAGTTCTGCTCAAACCTTCCATTATTCTAAATTACATTACGGCGAGAACACCCTTCTACTACGGCAAGAACACCATTCCATCAACCAATCAGGTGATCTAAACATGGATAATGCTTGTGTGCTGGGGTGGGGTGCCCCCCCAGGTTGGATTTTGGCATCCAGTAACGCCACGCACAATATCACACAGTAGTCTGTTTTATATAACCTCAACATGGTCCACGATTGCGTTCTCCGTGAGAGGGGGCCAGAGACCTTCTCTCCGCTCACAGACTCTTGGTGAGCTCATATCAAACTGTGAACAGATTCGGTGTCCTTGACTAAAGACTAGACGTGGGCCTGTACTATAAATCAGCCTCCGGGAGTCTAGACATGGGACTATTAGTCGTTGCGTGTGGGACCGGGGTGCAGATGGCTCCGAACGGAACGCGCAGTCAAATTTCCAGCTTTATATTCTCCGTTCTCATTTTCTTGGGGGGCGGCCAGTGAGTAGTAAATCTGCTACAGTACCATTTCCTGCCGAGCCCGTAAGCACACGCTAGGCTACTCAAAAAACAACATCTGTAATCTGGCAATCTGCATAATTCTGCAACAGAAACCTTGGTCATTAACTGCAATTACAGCACAGCTTCTGTACTCATTCTACAGTAGTACTGGATTCTCCCTATGGCCTTTATTGAATGTTTTGAGAAGATAACGAGACCTCACAGATCATACTGGAAACATGCCCTGTTCTATATGTCAAACTCACCTCTGTAGAGTTGCGTTTATGGTATCTTGCAAGCATTGCAATTATATTTTACTACAGAAACCAGCTACGACTGTTCATTCTAAACCTGTGTTTGCATGCTTGTGTGTGTGTGTGTGTGTGTGTGTGTGTGTGTGTGTGTGTGCGTGTGTGTGTAAAGTGTGAACTCCTCAGGTACTCCGTAACTCTCACCGCCTCAAAATGCTTTCCATCTGCCCCAGCTGCTTTGAGAATCAGTCCTGTGGCTTCGCTAGCGGAAAATAAAAAGTCAGAAAGTCAGAACCGAGCAGACATGCAAATGCCTCGGACTGACAGACACATTCGGATCCAGAAAGGGCGCCGTGACACGCTGTTTACGCCCCCTACCCCCCTCCTCTCTCTCTCTCTCTCTCTCTCTCTCTCTCTCTCTGAGCCACAACTGTTTTCCATGAGATGTTTCTCTGCCCATCCAATGCCTCTGGGCTCCGACGCTTCCCATGGGCACGGTCGTTATGAATTACGGCGTGTGAACAGTAGACACCACAGACAACAACCAGGCGCGCTGGTTTTTGGCACCACCTTCTTGCATAGGCCGCCTGTTCAGGTGGCGATGATGAGTGATTAGCGAGACAATTTTTTCCCTCACAGCTTCCAGCGCAATAATTGGGCTTCCAGGAAAAGACTTGCGTTGCTACAGATATGATTTTGTTGAATATTATTATTTTTCTCCACTTGTCTGCCCTTATACGACCAGTATGAAATCAACAGTGCCTTAAATTGTGACTTTAACTTTCGGTGACTTACGAGGTTACAACTTTATATCAGGAACCCACAACAGAGTGAAAGCTGTAACCTAAGCTTGGGAGTAATTGACAGAATTAGTGTCAAGAGCACACGACTACTCTAGTGCTGGACAGGCACATAATGCAATTTGTGTAAATGCCTTCGTCTTGGACCAAGCAAAACAGATGTCCCTAATCCAAGGCCAACATTCCTAGTCCCTCATTTCCATGTGGGAAAGTTCCCTCCTGCCTGCCAACACGGGAGAACGAGTATTAAAGTTAAAGTAATTCTGGATTGTAGCTTAAATAAAACACAGATTCATTTCAGTCTTCTCTCAACGTCTCTTCTGAGGTCCCAGAGACAAATGGGGTGTCCGTGGTGGACCCTGTTCGCTGTCCCCCTGGTCTTAAGCTACTGTAGACGTTCCACTAACTAAAGGATGTCAATTTGATTTCATACTTGGTCCTCGATTGTCCAATTTCTGCAACCACTGCTATCAAATGCATCAACTCACACAAGTTCCAGAGCAGGCCTATTAGGTGTGGGGGAAAAAATATAAAAACAAAAGGACAGTTTGAGAAAACTGAGATTCATAGATTCTACTCAAAATATCAGACCTATAATTTGAGTATCACAGACGTGTTGGCTGAGATATCAAAACGTTTTAATGTCCTAGACTGCCGACTGATGGTTTTCTGTGTCGTAAAAGCTTTCTGGAGTGACATCAGAAGCCGGCTGCAAGCCCTATTTTCCCTTCTCCATTATATATATTACAACTTTTACCACAACCTACGTTTCTCATCTTACCTTTCAGCAGATGTGGGGGAGACACAGTGAAACTCAGCCACAGTTTTCCACAGTGGGCTACCTGTCCTTGAGAGAGAGAGAGAGAGAGAGAGAGAGAGAGACAGAGAGAGAGAGAGAGAGAGAGACAGAGAGAGAGAGAGAGAGAGAGAGACAGAGAGAGAGAGAGAGAGAGAGAGACAGAGAGAGAGAGAGACAGAGAGAGAGAGAGAGATGTTTCTGCCAGTCATTTGAGGGCTGTAGAGGGCAAGCTGGTAAAAATAAATTGAGGTCAGCCCTCGTGAAAGAGGGACAGAAACGCGCCCCAGAGAGCAAATGAAGACCTGATGAAAAGACGGCCGCTCAAGGGCCTCCAGGTACCCTCGTTGGCCCCCCTCGGGGGAGAGAGGTCACCATAAAAACCGGCCCAGAGGTCGTTCATTAACCCCGTCAGGGGCGTTACATCCCACCCCACAATATTTCAAAGTCAACATCTACGCAGTCACTGTAAGTTCCACAAAAAATATTACGATACATAAACATGGGAGAATCGACATGCTTGTTGCCCACATAAAAAAAAGATGGCAGCTGCACCTTCCGGGTTCTATTAGTAGATCATAATGTTAAATGCAGACAACATACTATGCAGCTGACTATGAAACTAGACACATATGGAACATTCATTTTCCACCAAGCCATAAATCAAGAGACTGAAAGATATCCCCTATCCTCGATCTACAGATGTGAATGTGGTTCAAGGTGGTCACATGAGCTCATGGTAGATGACTGGAAATGTCAAACACACTGCAAATGAAAATTCAGTAGTTTTCTCTTTAATTCCATAATAAATCTCTTAATTGGTAAACTCAACATTTTGAATACTGTTTTGAGTTTATTTACTACCAAGACACAATGTAAATCAGAGTAAGTCCCGCGCTGAGCCTGAGTTATCCTCTCTCCTCTCTCTCTTCTTCTATGATTTTGGGTGTGGGTGGGAAAGGGATGTATTGTTTATTATATATTTTATTATATATTTATTGTCTACTAGTGTGCCATATTTATACATTTCTTTTATCTTATTTCTGTATGTAAAGCGCATTGAGATGACTTTGTATGAAACAATACAAATACAATTTTATTGATTGATTGATTGATTGATTGATTGATTGATATTGGGCCGCCCGCTTCACGTCACGCAAGATGAGGAGAGGAGGGGTGCAGCGGCGAGCGGTGGAGAGGCGGGGCTGGAATAGCCATCGCCGCAGGGGTGCTTAGCCGCTCTGCTCCGCCTCCATTTCCACCGTGGTCATAGAGCGGCAGGGGTGGACGCTCCGGAACGTTCTCAGAGGTCCTGAGGGGGAACGTGTGACGTGTGAATTGATGAGTTGGCTCGTCGTTATCCGACACGTCGTTGCGCTCTGTGCCAGAACGCTCTCCTTTCCATCACCGTCAGAGGGGCTGTCAGCCTGACACAGGTAGGAGATGATGAGATACGCAGACAAGAGGGGTCGTCTCAGCTCTTTTGAAACCTGTAGGGATCTGTGTCGCCACCACATCGATCATAATGCTTTGTGGTATGTGTAAGAACATCCAGCCCAATATCTTCAGTTTCATCTTCTTCTTTTAATCCTACCTCTACTTGTACCAGTATAATAACCATAACAGCACATAAATACAGCCACTGCAGTACAGTATATGTGAATATCTGCATCCTCTGTGCTAAACTGAAGTAAAAAAAAAAATAAAAAACAAAAAAACAAAAACAGGACTGGACAATATCAGGCCATGGGATGTATGTATGTATGAACATACATGTATTCTCTATTTCTATTCTATACTGTACACATACTGTACATGTGGATGTTTATAGTCCCTGCTCCCCCTCTTTCTTATTCTTACTACTCTGCATCTAGTGCTTTTCTTTTTTTCCAACCTTACCGTAATTTCCATGGGCGAAAATCTATCTATCTATCTATCTATCTATCTATCTATCTATCTATCTATCTATCTATCTATCTATCTATCTATCTATCTATCTATCTATCTATCTATCTATCTATCTATCTATCTATCTATCTATCTATCTATCTATCTATCTATCTATCTATCTATCTCTACACACACACACACACAGACACACACACATCCACCCGGACCTGACCACATTGGTTCCACCACTGCTTGGTCTTGCTCGATCGGTGTGTCGCCCACAACCAACCCCTTCTCACCCCGGCGCTGTGGAAACACAACCTCAGAGTCGTCCCCGACCGCTTTCCCACACTGACGAAGAACAGTTCTCCGTTTGTTCCAATTCAGCTCCCATTATTTGCAATGCTCCAGTGTCCAGCCTATGAAGTCATATGAGACATTGTGCAGTGACCCGTGGGAATATAGTGGATATATAAGATAATCCTTAATCTTGTGCACGTCTCTTTCATTGACATCAGTGCATGATCTACGTTTTTCTCAGCTTACAGTATCAGTACATGATCTGGCCCTGTGTGACTGACCTGACCTGGATAAAAATGTGCTACCGATTTGATGCAAAACACAGCTGAGAGCACAAAATGCGAAAACCTGTCCACACGCCTTCCGTCCACCCAGAAAAAGAGGAGACAGAGAAGGAGAGAGACTAGTGAGTGAAAGAGCAGCATAAAGAGGAATGTGTGGAAAACGTTTACCAGTCCGGTGATTGACCGGTCAAGTCAATGTCTTGACTGGACGCTGTGATGGATCACTGGGAGGTTTACGATCGGACGCCTTCGTCTCTCAAGTTCTGACCGTTCTTGTTGGCTGTCAAAGGCCTTGACCTCTCTTGCTCTGCGTGACCAGCGAATAAAGAACCCAGCTGTGGCCAGAGATGTCTATTGGCATGTTTTTGTCCTCTGCTATAGACGTTCTGATAGACTGCCCTTGTTTCTATTGTAATGATACATGCTTTTTGTCATACAGTAGCCTTTATACAGTACTATACCAAATACGAGAGGTGGGTGGAAAGTCTACCTTTGTTCTTGTCTGTGGGTGAGACTGAGAAAGCCGCTGATTAAAGGGGTGGTAACCTACTGTAACGAGTTAATGACATACATTTGGGATTGTTTTACGACCTTCCCCTTTTACCCAGGAATGCGTTGGAGCAGCGGGTCTGAACATTGATCATTTTACAGCTGCGGCAGTTGGCTAGGCTATCATTAAGAGAAAGGAACTGAACTGGTTGCAGATGTTCAAGTAATTGGATCCATTAGAATGGACACAACATTAAAAAAAAGCATTGTTTACTGTGTTCTCTGTTTTATCTGCATTTCATCAGGGAATTGTGCTACCGTCATTATGTGGTTTACTGTCAATCTAACCAGACTGGACACCTGATAGTTAATTTTACAATCAACAACCGTGTATTTGATATGCGCCTTTTTCGTCTCTTTTATCGTGCAGGACTCAAAACAACAACCAGTACTCGTCTGAATCCCCAGCTCCCTGGTGATATTTGCATAGTGGAGTCCCAGTGACAGAGCTAAATATGGGTATGAAGAGCCTTCTGGGCTGCCTCCTCCTCACGACTCTCCTCACCACGACGCACGCCGGGCTGGTGAGGAAGATGCTCCGCCATCGCCGAGCGATCCTGACGCCCCCCCAGGTGGACAACATCACCCTGCCCAGCGCCGACCAACCGGTGGTCTTCAACCACATCTACAACATCAACGTCCCCGCTCTCTGCTCCGTCGACCTGGACGCCCCCGCCGGCGGCGGCGGTCAGCTGGAGCCCCGAGACGCGCCGGACGCCTCCTCCTCCTCCGGCCTGCGCGCCACCGAGCACACCCTGGACGGGCAGAACCAGATCGTCTTCACCCACCGTATCAACATCCCCCGGCAGGCCTGCGGCTGCTCGGACAGGCTCCCGGACCTGAAGGCCCTCCTCAGCAGGTTGGAGATGCTGGAGGGAGAGGTGTCCTCACTGAGAGACCACTGCTCTGGTAGCGCTCATGTCAAAGGTACAATATACCCCATACCTGGACACTGTAAAAAAAAAAAAAGATGATGCCCTGTTAACTTAGAAACATACATTCATTGACATTACCCATTTTGAGTTTTTCTACTTTTTGTTCTTAAATACGTTTCAAATTAGTTATATGTGTTCCCGCAAAAAATCTTCTCACAAAAATGTTCCTTTAAGTAACGGGTTTCTTCACTTTTTTATTTTCTTTAAAAAGTAAAGTCATGCAACACATCTTACACTGTATCTTTATCTAGCTAATGAACATTCGATTTCACTCGGTATATTATTTAACTTTGTGTTTTCAGGCGAGGTGGGCACGAAGCCTTACTGTAACGGCCGTGGCAACTACAGCGTTGAGACCTGCAGCTGTGTGTGTGAGCCCGGCTGGAAGGGACCCAACTGCACCGAGCCCGAGTGCCCCAACGACTGCCAGGACCAGGGCCGATGCGTGGACGGCAGGTGCGTCTGCTTCGAGGGCTTCGCCGGGGACGACTGCGCGTCGCAGCTTTGCCCCGTGGACTGCGGCGAGAACGGCCGATGCGTGGACGGCAGGTGCGTCTGCTCCGAGGGCTTCGTCGGGGACGACTGCGCGTCGCAGCTTTGCCCCGTGGACTGCGGCGAGAACGGCCGGTGCGTGGACGGCAGGTGCGTCTGCTTCGAGGGCTTCGCCGGGGACGACTGCGCGTCGCAGCTTTGCCCCGTGGACTGCGGCGAGAACGGCCAATGCGTGGACGGCAGGTGCGTCTGCTCCGAGGGCTTCGCCGGGGATGACTGCGCGTCGCAGCTTTGCCCCGTGGACTGCGGTGAGAACGGGCTATGCGTGGACGGGAGGTGCGTCTGCTCTGAGGGCTTCGCCGGCGACGACTGCTCCGAGTCCGACTGCCTGAACAACTGCCTGGGCCGCGGGCGCTGCGTGGACGGAGACTGCTGGTGCGACGAGCCCTGGACCGGCTCCGACTGCTCCGAGGTCATCTGCCCCAACGACTGCTACGACCGCGGCCGCTGCGACAATGGCACCTGCTACTGCGACGAGGGCTTCACCGGGGAAGACTGCGGGGTGCACACCTGTCTCGGCGACTGCATGGGCCGTGGCTTCTGCGTGGACGGCCAGTGTGTGTGCAGCGCCGGCTACAGCGGCGAAGACTGCTCCAAGCTCACCTGCCTCAACGACTGCAACGGGAGAGGCGTGTGCTTCAACGGCGTGTGCATATGTGACACTGGCTACCAAGGAGACGACTGCAGCCAGTTGGCCTGCCCGAACAACTGCCACAACAGAGGGCAGTGCATCAACGGACAGTGCACCTGCCACGTGGGCTTCCAGGGCGACGACTGCTCCGAGCTGTCCTGTCCCAGCAACTGCCTCGACAGGGGCCGCTGCGTCAACGGCCAGTGCGTGTGCGATGAAGGCTTCGCCGGCGAAGACTGCAGCGTTAAGACCTGCCCCTCCGACTGCCACGGACGCGGGGAGTGCGTGGACGGCCGCTGCGTCTGCCACGCCGGATTCACCAGCGAGGACTGCGGCGAGCTGAGCTGCCCCAACAACTGCCTGAACCGCGGACGCTGCGTCGCCGGGCAGTGCGTGTGCGACGAGGGCTTCACCGGGGAAGACTGCGGTCAGAAGGCCTGTCTCAACGACTGCCTGGGCCGGGGTTACTGCGCGGACGGCATTTGTGTCTGCCAGGAGGGCTTCTCGGGAGACGACTGCTCCGTGCTCACCTGCCCCGATAACTGCAACGACAGGGGGCGCTGTGTCAATGGCAAATGCGCGTGCGACGAAGGCTACGTGGGAGACAACTGCGGAGAGCGCAGCTGCCCCAGCAACTGCCACGACAGAGGCCACTGTGTGAACGGACAGTGTGTCTGCGACGAGGGGTACATCGCAGAGGATTGCTCAGAAGGTAAACGTTCTATGTATTCGTGAAAACTCGTGAAAAAAACATCCCTAATTTTCTGATCTTTCCAGGTGCTTGCTACATTCATGACGATGCTTTTTCCATTCTCAAACGTCCAAACTACCAAAATAAGAGAAACTTGTTAAAATTAACGAATGTGAGGGGAAGATTTCGAGAATATCCATCGCAAAGATGCCAAAATTTGTCTTGTTATTTTGTCTCAAAATATCTTGAGCGGTCCTCACCACTGCCAGATGTGGTCTGTGGAAGTCATTAGCTTCTTGTAGAGGATAACTGGTGGTTGAGGGCATGGGAAACCATCTGAGACAATAAAAAGGTCAGACAAAGATCTATTGATTTTCCCCTTTGTAGTCTCTCCTCCCAAGGACTTGAGTGTCACCGACATCACCACAGAGACCGTGGACCTGACTTGGAGCAACGAGATGTTGGTCACAGAGTACCTGGTCACCTACGTGCCCACCGCCCCTGGAGGTCTGTACCTAGAGTTCACAGTGTCGGGAGACAAGTCGTCTGCCACTCTGAAGGAGTTGGAACCTGGCATCGAGTACCTGATCAATGTCTACGCCGTCCTGAGCAACAAGAAGAGCATCCCTGTCAGTGCCAGGGTTGCCACACGTAGGTCACGCCATTCCAGAGAGATCGCATTCAGAACACTTTCATACACAACTTTTATATTTCCTCTAGGTGTTTGTACACTGCCCCAACCAACACCAATCAACACCAACATTGGATTGGTGTGCAATGTTTGTTGGTCACTGTTGCCGTTGGTTGGATGGATTTCGCTGCTTAATTTTAAACTTCCAGCATTCTAACAACAACTGCCAACTTTAGAATGTAGGGTGCTGGGAGTTGGCTAGCGCTGGTTGGAGCAGCGTGTTGACACCTGGTATTTGCCTTTGTTGTTTTGTGCCAGATATCCCCCAGCCAGAGGGTTTGCGGTTCAAGTCCGTGAGGGAGACGTCTGTGGAGGTGCTGTGGGACCAGCTGGACATTCCCTTTGATGGCTGGGAGCTCTTCTTCCGCAACACGGTCAGTCTCTTCATACCTCCACACGACTCCTTTACTGACTCTATCCCAGAATTTCACAAACCAGCAGGGATGAGTGGCAGGCGATGAGTTTTTCCAAAAGATAGTTTGGAATTCTAGGCAAGACAAAAGGTTTGCACAAGCTGATATCACTCTTGCTGAAGACATTTTGACATGTGAGTCTGCTGTCTATTGTCCTGAGTGAAGTCTTAAGTACAGAGGTCGCTAGATATCTGGCTTAAGACAACTTTGTAGCTGGCTCACGCGTGGTGATTCAATGTGAGCCTGATATATCCTGGCATACAATGTTTACCGACGTGGAAAATAAGCTCTCAGAAGTCAAAGGTAGAGTTGTTGTGGGCCTTCTATTCAGATGTCATAACCCAGCTCTGGGCTATAGTAAAAAATAAATCTCAGTTTATTTTCAGAGCTAGGTAACTGGTTTTAACAATCCGTCGAGAAGCCCTCTGGCTGCCAGGACAGGCTCAGTGGTATTCATTGTTCCTCACTCCTTGTCCCACTTCAGTTTTACTACCCTTGTCTATACAGCTTAAGTTCATGATACACTAGGATCAACACCTTACCCTCGCGTGACAAGCTTTTTTGGAATGTACTGTAAGCACAAAAATAACACTCTTTGTATTATTTTAACTTCCAGAAAGAGGAAAATGGGAAGATCTTGAACACACTCCCATCCTCTCAAACCAAATTTGACCAGACAGGTCTTGGACCAGGTCAAGAATACCAAGTTTCCATTGGCATCGTCAAGAACAACACCAGAGGACCTCAACTGACTAAAACCTTCACTACTAGTGAGTTCAGATTAAGATTCAGATCTTTATTTGTCACGTATGTAACGTACAGTGTACAATCACAGTGAAATCACAGTGAAATCACAGTGAAATGTTGCTGCCAGTTCTGTGATGTGATAATTACAAAAGTTATTTTGCTAAACCCATTGTTATACTATACATTATATGTATGCACACACCACTAGACTATAGAAACAAATCAACATCATGGAGCTGAAAGGTTTGGATGAGAGGAGAGGAAATCATTATTCCATGAATGTCCACCTCCCACTCACCCTGGCATCCACATCCCCTGGGCTGGATAAGGAAAATCTTTGCACCTCACAAATCTTATAAGCAGACAGGAAACCTACCGCGTGGCCCAACTTAACTGTCGGTCACACCATAAACTTTTAGTGGAAAAAAATAGCCATTGTCTTTTCACACTGTTGAAAATGAACAGTCTGTAGGAAAGAACAGAGCTGAATCTCAACCCAGAAACCACGTATTTGTTTCTAAATGATCCTTGCTAGAAGCTCCCGACTAGCGTTCACATTCATTTTTAATCCGTACATGACATGGACAAATGCATCCTTTTATTTATGGAGAAAGTATGACATGCCAGGCTAAACAACCTCCTTTACGCACACAAAAAAAAGCCATTTAGTTTACAACTTCTTGTTGATGGACTCTAAATATCTCCCCCTTCCACACTCAAGGTAATTTATTTGTACAGGCTGAAATTCACCGAAGCTTTAGGAAATGAAGAATGACAGTACGGTGACGCAAATAATCCTTCACTCCATTTCACACCTGGTGGTCTTGTCCCCACGGTATTAAGCTCTTCGTCAACTACAGCGTTTCTCCTCTGCAAATAAACACAGGGACTCGCTGAAAGCAACCGAGTAACTCACTCAATATCCTCCCGCTTTGTATATCACTTATCATTTTGAAATCGGTTTCTGTTTGTTCACTCGGCAGGGATCGATGGTCCCCAGCATGTGGAAGTGAAGGATGTCACAGACTCGAACGCCCTGGTCACCTGGTCCCAGCCCGTGGCCCAGGTAGACGGCGTGACCGTGTCCTACGGGCCGACGAGCTCGAACGACTCCCAGCTGGCCAGCGTGGAGCTCTCCACCGCGGACAAGCAGTACAACTTCGACAGCCTCAGGCCTGACACAGAGTACCAGGTCTCCCTGTTCGCCAGAAGGGGAGACATGACCAGCGAGCCCGTCTCCGAGACCTTCACCACAGGTAGCTCTGGGAGGGGTTGATCCGTCTGAAAGCTATGACGGTGAATTTATTCGCATGAGAGAACGCCTGAGGATACCACGCAATTTCTTAGTAGTACCGAACGTTTACTTTACAGTACGTGAGCTGGCCAACGTCAGTTTGTGAAGTTTCCGATGTTCTTTACACTCGCTGTTCTGCGTTCCTCCAGACCTCGATTCCCCTCGAGACCTTCAGCCCCTCAGCCAGACAGACAACAGCGTCACCCTGGAGTGGAGGAACATCCAGGCGGAAGCCGACAGCTACAGGGTCAAGTACAGCCCGTTCTCCGGGGGTTCCCACAGCGAAGAGTTGTTCCCACGTGGTTCGGGAAACACTACCCAGGCCACCATTACTGGTGAGGAACACATCGTCCACGACGACACATTGACAACCTAAACACAAGCCACATCTGATCCTTATTCCGAGAATTCAATTCTCCCAAGTTGTAAGTATTTTGTCAGACGGTGCTGGGCAGCGTGTCTGTGTACGATGTGTGTTTGCAGGGCTGGTTCCAGGTACAGAGTACGGAATAGGAGTGACCGCTGTGAAGAACGAGAGAGAAAGCCTTCCCGCCACCACAAACGCAGCGACCGGTGAGTCATGGTTAAAAAGCTGTACAAATTATATCCATTCTTCACACACCAACCTAAACACACACACACACACACACACACAACTACACACACAACCACCAGCAGCTGTTTATACTGTACATCAAACAATACAACACAATCCATGATTTAAGATTGATTTGAAACTAACGCCAGCAATGAAATAGGGATTTGAACTCCAGATGACCCTAACAACTAAAATGCTAGTTTAATGCTCAGCGCTTCGTTCACAACATGATCAGCTGACTAAATACAAGGTTTGAATATGAATAAAAACCTTCCCCGCGCAGACCTAGACGCACCCAAGGCTCTGGAGGTGAGCGAGTCGACAGAGACCACCTTGACGGTGGTGTGGAGAAGGCCCAGGGCCAGGATCACAGGCTACAGGCTGGTGTGGATCTCCAAGGACGGGCGTAGGGAGGAGGTGCAGGTGCCCGAGACAGCCACCACCCATGTCCTGATCAGCTTGACCCCTGGCGCATTGTACACCATCACCCTAACCGCCGAGAGGGGGCAGAGGTCAAGCGCTCCAGCCACTGTATCTGCTGCCACAGGTGAGTGTTCCACAGGCCGCAGAAATAGCATTTTCACAAACCTCGCCTCTAATACGTTTTCAACACAGTTGTAAAGTTTTCAACATAACCTCTATAATGTTTTCTTTTGTGAAAAGTGCATTTTATGAATGCAAGCACTCATCGCGTTGGGCTGAAAACTGTTTCACAATCTTCACAGACACATAAAAGCAAACATCTGCTCCACTTGCTGTGGAGCAGCTTTCCTAAAGTATATGTGTCAAAAGAAAGGCTCTTGGGAGTGAAGTAATTTTCCTACCATTCATTCCAACATTCGAGAGAAGAATCTGGAACCCAGGTTCTGAGCCTGCAGTTGTAGAGTTGGACGATTTACACCTCTGTGGCAGATCTGAATGACTCGGGTCAACAATTAGGAGTGCAACAGGATGCACCGAATCTCCAATGTCTCTTACGTTTGTGCCTTTGTTTTTCTTGTAGCCTCGTTCACGTTTTATTTAGCCGAGTCGGTCCATGAGCTCACGACCCCCAGCGGCTCGGAGGACAATCTCATTAGCTTCGTGTCTTTAGACGCCTTCGACCCCCACTTCTCTGGGATGGGGTTTGACGATGAGCCGGGAGCGCTGACTGTCTCGAACGTAACATCCGACGGATTTCAACTCTCATGGGAGCCGAAGGCGCACGCTGCGTACGATAGCTATACCGTAGAATGTAGAGACACTCTGGGATTATGGGATGTAGAAGAGGTTCATCTCCGTGGTGACGCCACTGGTACTAGAATCCAAGGCCTGAACGCGTCCACAGAGTATCGAGTAAAACTTTACGGAGTAATTCATAGCCAGAGATCTTCGCCAATCGAAGCAGTCGCTGTTACAGGTATATGCTTTTCTTTTAGACTGCATGTCTGAGACATCTGGTGCTTATGATGTTTAAAGCTCTCAATTATGTTAAATAATTGAAGACATTTTTTACAAATTGTTTTATATCAGAAGAATCTTAAAGGTTGACTAGGTCAGAGCAAAAGCATGAAGTCCGTCTGAGAGGACAAGATTATAGTGAACATCTTTGGAGAGCAGCGAGCGGCGAGCATGACATGAAGATCCATATTCCAGATGATTATTGATCTTCTTCGCAGAACGGCCTTTGAGTCTCATCTCATCCAACCACCTGCATGCTGCACGCGCAAGTCCGGTACCATAGAGAGTTGCTTTCCAAATACAAGGAGGAATCCATATTAAATTATTAACAAGGCGGCTGTGGCTCAGAAGGTAGAGCGGGTCGTCCAATGATTGTAGGGTCGGCGGTTCGAATCCCAGCCCCTCCTGTCCACATGTCGAAGTGCCCTTGGGTAAGACACTGAACCCCAAATTGCTCCCAACCCAGACAGCAATCTGATCAGGGCCATATACAGACCAGATCTGGCACTTGTGTCTTAGTTCCGGCCCATATATGGCCCATAGGGGTGTTAATAAAAGGCCATTGGATAAAAGCGTAATATAAATAAGAGTAGTCCATTTACCATGATTACTCCTGAAGAAAGAAAACGTTCTGTACCTTTGTGTATTCATGGTATTTGAATTCCCAGTAGTCTAATGTTTAATTCGACTACATTAGCTAGCATGGCTTCCTCCTTCATTTGAGCTTTCATAAGCAACCATTCGCTCTATGTCAACAAATCCATCCACCCCACCCATTGCCTGCCATCGACACTCAACGTTTGCTCTCAGATGTTTCACAATAACGATCTCTCGCCAAGCACGAGGTCAGAGTCTCCTACAGTAGGCAATCTTGAAAAGATGGCGAACGTGTTACAGCTCCAAGGGTCTCAACAAAACAGTTGCTGCATACCATGTCAACCCTAGTGGGGGGTTTCGTCGTTGTTGTTGTTTTTTGTTGTTGTTGATTTGAGGATAGCCTTGGCGATGCATGGCTTCTTCATCCATTTGAAGTGTACTCAGTACTTCTACTTCGGTGGACTACTTGGAACCTTCAAAAATTAATGGTGCTGACGTAGGTGCCATTAATGCATGAGCTGCTCAGTTTAAGCGTAGAGAGCATGTGTGCAACCAGTGCATGCGGATATCGAAGACCTTAAAGACGACCAGGGATGACAAAGAAAAAGATGGTGAGGTACACAAATCCCCAACGGACGGAAGCTCGACAGACACTAAGACACTATTACTGTAATCTGATACCCTATGTGTTGTTTTGTAATGTTTCACATGTTGCTTGCCTCAAGTTTTTTTCCCCCTTCAAACCAGATTTCTCCACAGGTTTAACCACTCTGTTTTTCTTCTGTCCCTCAGAGGTTACAATCACACATTTTATTCCTTTTTGAATGTACTTTGATTTAGCAACCACGTCCGCCCTTCCTGACGTAATTGCTCTGAGTGTCAAAGACGCTCCGACTCTTCAGCCGGCTCTAGATGTTCTGAGAGCTGGAGCTGTCCACCCCAGTGTCCTACCCCTCACACCTTCCCTCTCTCCCCCCGCGGGGGGCTTCGTCTCCGGGGCCGAACCCGAGAGCTCAAATCTGGACAAACTTGGGCCGGGGGACCTCCGAGTCACAGGCGTGACCTGCACTAGCCTGAGGCTACACTGGGCTGCCCCCGAGGAAGCCTTTGATAGTTTCCTGGTGGAGCTGAACGCTCTTTCGGAAGAGGCACAAGCTCATGTGACCACAGTGCCAGGAGGCGACAGGAAAGCCCAGATACAAGGCTTGTCCCCTGGGATGCGTTATAAGGTTACTTTGTATGGGATGGTGGAAGGGGGGCAGTCTCTGCCTCTCACAGCTTTTGCCAATACAGGTATATGGAGAAGAGATTCCCTGTCATAGAAATCCATCCATCCATCACCATCAGTCATCTGTCTTCTCATTCTTTGTCCGCTTTGACCGTTTTTTTGTTCTCTATGGATGCAAGTAGGACTAATTTCCCATGTAAGGGAATTCCTCAGTCTCCAGCATGTGTGACACAACTGCAAAGCTCTAGGGCTACTTTAAACCCTACGCACTACTACCACTTACCTACTGGGGCTGCACAATATATCGTATCAGCATCATCACAATGTGCACATGTATGTGCAATAGACTCATCGCAGGACATGCAATTATTGTAAAGAAAAAAAAAGGAGGACATGCAATGTCCTAAAATGTAAGCCAAATTAACTCATGCTACAATTTTTTCTGCTGCTTGAGAAGTCTGTCTGATATAACAATTTACTCTGATTAATGGGTTCTTGGATACACAGAGCTTGTTGCTAATGAGTGACATAAACGCTCTGCATGCACACTTGCACAGCAAACCACCAATAACAATCATTCTTCATTATTCAGTCATCTGGTGAATATTCAGTGAAAATGTTTTCATCACAATCTATATTCAGAAAAAGACTATTGCAATGGTTAGTTTTTTCCAATATCGTGCAGCCCTATTACCTACTGAATAAGTCAAAGTGAATGAAGAATAATATCCATGATAGAGCATGGATGATAGAGCATGGACTTAGCACAATGCTAAATCTACAGTAACTCTTCGGTTCTGACTCCTGCAGCCTCATAATCAGCTCACTAGACTTGTTCATTTCACCCTCATCCATTTGTGCTTGTGCTGTTATGTGTTGTGACCATCAACTAACGTGCCTTAGAAAATTTGCTGAATTATTATATGATTATTAAAGGTGCAGTGTTTAATTTTTGGGCAGCATACAGTATAGTGGTGAGGTTGCAGATTACAACCAACTGAATACAATTAACGGACTTGGCAGAAATATAATATAATATTCATATGTATGTTTCAATAAGTGTAAAATCCCATGAAAATAAGATTTGTTCTCATTACCTTAGAATGAGCCCTACATAGGGAGCGGGTCCTTTCCATGGAGGCCACCATCTTGTATTCAGTTTTCAGTTGGTTGCAATCTGCAACATCACCACTAGATGCCGCCAAATATTACACACTGCACCTTTAAATTATTAAATTAGAGAGGATTTATCAGACGAATATGTCATTTGGCCTATCATTGACTCCACTGTGATCTGTTTGTCCACCAGAGGAGCTGAAGCCTCAGGTGGTGAACCTCAACATCTCTGACATAACCTGGGACAGCTTCATTGTGTCCTGGGGCTCCCAGGATGGAGATTTTGACAGCTTTGTCATTGAGGTGACAGACCTAGAGGAAGGTCCAGAGAGCCAAAACCTCACGCTGTCTGGGGATGCCTTCAGCCTGGCTATCCCCGGGCTCCGGCCTAACACCACCTACATGGTGGGTCTGTACGGCCTCCACCAGGGCTCCTTCCTGGAGCCTGTATATGCAGAGGCCACCACAGGTACCTGCCGCCAACGGCGCTGTTCCAGGGTGCTCTTCTCCTCGCTATCTCCCGTTTCTCACTGCTTCTTCCTCTTTCCCTGTGACATAACCACATTTCTTTCTGTTCCAGTTGGGGTATTTGATGAACCACATACTTACATAAAAAAAACACACTGAGACACTCAAACTCACTCACTGCCTGTTCCTGCTCACACTGACACACATACCCGGAATGATAAAAACCTGTAAGCACAACACCAACACCCTAGCTCCAAGCCACCGACAGATGTAATGTTCCATTTTAACCGACGTCTCATGTGTCATTCTTGCCCTCCAGCCACTGTGTCAGTCTAGCTGAGAAAGGCTACTAGGGTGCTGGGTCTCCAATTCCCGCACGACTTTACTGAACCCAGCAAGCTGCCCGCAAGCGACCCAGCTATCCCTGTACTGCTCCCTCCTCCAATCTCATCCCATTACCCACGTGCATGAAGCCCCTCCCTACCATTCCCTGCATCGTGGTGAGTCCTGATGTGCTGCAATGATTGCAAAAAAATGAAAACCAACCGAAAACCTCAACCAAAAGCCATCCCCCCACCCCCACTAGTGTGTCTCCATCTCATTCACCTCACCCTCACTGTGCTGGGTGTTTATTAACCATAATAGCTCATTTGCTTGTTGACACCATGCCTGAACTAAGTGACGACTAAGTGACGAGTGACGCACAACGCGCGAGTGCTACCCGAGAGCTGTGTATTACTGTAGATATCTGAAAGTGACTGGGATTGTGTTTTGCTAAGAAATATCACGTATTATGTCTAATTCTGATAACATCTGACATTAACTCTTGTTTTGAGGTAATGTTAGTAAAAATAAATAAAAAACTAAATCCACTTTCACTTTCCATTGGAATTGCCAGGTGGTGCCAAGTCCATGATACTTAGGCTACTATATTTCTTTCTTTTTTCCAACATAAAACTATGAGATTATCAGTATAAAGGTGATAGTCCTGTGGTACAGTATGTCTCTACACCTGGTATATCTCTACACCTGGCAATCCAACTGAATAACGGCATGCAACCCCAGATTGACCTTGCTCTTCACCTGATTATGATGGAGGGGTTTTCAGCGTATGCCGAATAACTACTGTAAGCTAAATTTTACCTTCCTCTTGTTGCTAATATATTCAATTAAATTGCATGTTGCTAGCATCATCTAGTGCATGGCTGTCTTTTATGCGCTTGTCAGTGTGCTACCTCACAAGCGTTCGTCTTTTAGCTCATTGTTTATAGTACGTTCAAATCACCTATAAATTATGTCAACATGCGTACTTCTCAAGCCTAGCTTTCCTTGAAGCCATCCTGTTGCCGTGAATTCCCCGTTTTCTCTGTCTCTCTAGCACTTTGTGGCTCTGTCTTTCTCCTTCCTTTCTTTGTCAATGTTAGTGTGTCTCTGTCTTGTCTTTCTTTGTAGTATAGAAAACATTTGGGATGTGTCAAAGAAAGCCTTTCACCATCGGCTAACTGGAATAGCAATGATCAAAGTAAACATGATGTAGTGTTTATTTGTAACAGTTAAACACATTTCATCTTTACTTTGAGCACTTTCTCAACAGTTCCCTATTGTGTTGTCTATATGACTTGAACTCTGTGCATGTGTTTATTCTTTTAATGAAATAATCAAAGATTTTCAAGAATTGCAAGAGGGAGGTGAGTGCCCTGTGACATTGCACATATTCTCCAAAGTACGCTTACCTATGACCGTCTGAGTGATGTACTAGCCATCAAAATATACTCTACCAATTTAAGTATATCATTTTAGGGTTTAAGCATATCATTTCAGGTTCTTGGACAGTTTAGGTTATTGTCTGTATTGCACATTTTGGCATGATATCAAAATCCAATAACTGTTTCTCTCTTTAGTGAGCGAGCCAGTGGTTGGCAATCTGTATGTGTCTAACTTAACATGGGAGAGCTTCTCCCTCTCCTGGAATGGCACTGAAGGACAGTTTGATGGCTACATCCTGGAGATTATTGACTCAGACTGGCTAAGCCAACCAGAGGAATATAACATATCCCACAATGCAATGTCCTATGACATCACCGGGCTACGGCCCAGCACTGACTATATAGCTTTCCTCTATGGGATTCTCAAAGGATCGCGAACACAGACTGTCAGTACTGTTGCATCAACAGGTACCTCCCTTTTTTATGTTTATTTTGCTTACTTTATGGTCAGGAAAGGGAAGACTACAGTGTGTGTGTGAATGGGTGAATGAGAGGCCATTGTAAAGCGCTTTGAGTGCCACTAAGGTGGAAAAGCGCTATATAAGTGCAGTCCATTTACCATTTACAAAGAAATGAGTATGCCCTTACCCTGTAAAGTAATGAACAACTAGACAAGTCTGACACTGGATTGATTGAGAGTAAAACATTATTCAAACATCATTCAAACATTAGTAGAACCTTTATACAATCTGGACTTGAGTTGCAACATGGCACCCCTAAAAATGAACACTTCCTTTTCTCTCCCCTGTAGCTGCAGAGCCTGACTTGTCCAGGCTAGTTGTTTCTAACGTTACCTCCGACAGGTTAGCCCTGTCCTGGTCGACGGGCCAGCGGGCGTTTGATAACTTTGTGGTAGAAGTTAGAGAGTCTGCTCTGCCCTCGCAGGCCGTGGGGCTCGCCCTGCCGGGAGGGGCACGTTCTGCCGTCATGGCGGGGCTCAAAGGAAGCACCCGCTACGACGTTAAGCTGTACGCCAGCTCCGGGGGCCGTAACACACAGCCCCTGCTCGCCGTAGTTACCACAGGTATTACAGAGCATGCTCAGACTTTTTAACTGTCGTTTGAATCCAGAAAACAACACTAGCTACACAATACACTACACAAAGTCCAAAACAGCTCGACTACAATAGTCCTAGAGTTCTAACCGTATCAAGACTATACATACTCAGCCCCCCACCCCCAATTAAAAATCTACATTCTGTTTTGTCCAGAGGCTGTGCCACAGTTGAGTCCCATAACTGTGTCTGGTGCAAGCCCAAATAACCTCACCCTATCCTGGAGCACAGTGGCAGGTCACTTTGATGGCTTTGTCATTCGGGTCAGTGACTCTGAGCAGCTGTTTGACCCCCTGGAGTTCAGGCCAGCGGGTCAGGTCCAGAACTTGACCGTCACCGGCCTACGGGACGCCACCGTCTATGACATTGAGCTGTACGGTATTTCTCACGGGCGTCGTACCCCCTCGCTGTTATCCCACGCTGTCACAGGTACTATGTAATTTACTCATATCTACAACTCTAATCACATGCACATGCATACATAGTGTCCGAGTGATTGTGTAACTTCAGAATTTTGGCCCCCCGAGATCTTGCAGGTTCTCACAGTATTCAAGTGAGCATTGCAAAAGAGGTGTGTCTATCCCTGATTAAGGATCTTAACCAGAACATTGGATCGTATCCACATGCAAACCAGGACATGTCTGAAAAGTGCCAACTGTTTTGTTTCTCCTCCTATATGGGGGATAGGTTAGCTACACATGCCAGAGGCTAGGCTACATCACATAAAGAGGACAAAATGTGTATGAAAAGTTACTTTTGCAATCATTGCACACACATCGACTACCATGTGTATTCTCACCATGCCTACCCCCCCCCCCCTCCCCCTACCCCCAACCCTTCACCCTCATCCCCCTCCAAAACAATCCCTTCCATCCCCCCCCAGAGCCACTGCCCAGAGTGGAAAACTTGACCATTTCGGACATAACCCCATTCGGCTTCCGTGTGTCCTGGGACGCCAGTCAGCAGCAGGAGGGGGCTCCCCCTGGTGGTGGTGGTGGTGGTGGCGGCTTCAGCCATTTTCAGATAGTGGTGTCAGATTCAGGCTGGTTGCTGGAGCCCCAGGAGTTCACAGTCCCAGGGGACCAGAACCATCTGGACATCTGGGGCCTGATCACAGGCATAGGCTATGAGGTCAGGCTGACCGGGGTGTCCAGATCTGGACTACTCTCTCGGCCACTGACCACAGTGGCTGCGACAGGTAGCCTTACCACACACACACACACACACACACACACACACACACACACACACACACTGCATTATGGCGCTGAATCCCAACTTAGTTTAGATGGGTCTGCAACACTTTAAAGTTCATGGGTGGATGTTAGGATCTGACCTTCTACAATGATAGCCTGGCTTCGCCAGACTCAGTTTGCAAAAATGCAAAGGGTGTGGATTTTCCAAGGGGCGTTACCATCGGTCAGACCGAAACGCCCCTGGATGCAATTGGATAGATCTACACAACCAATCAGAGCTACGAAACGTGGGCCAGTCTTCGTATCAAGTGGGTACAGTCGTTGTATCAAACCCGCCCCCATATTAGAAACGGTTGTGATTGGCCCAACCCTGGATGGATGTGAGCCCACGTCATCAGGATGGCGAAGCCAGGTTACTACAATGAGGTTTCTCCATCACAACATGGCATATCAGTAAAAGTGAGGATCGTGTGCTTTAATGGTGATATCACTATTGTGATGCATTTTGAATTTGAACACAAAACAGCAATAGCAGCTCCCTACAGTATACTAGCTGTGCTATGCTTTGGTGGGGAGACCTCAACACAACTCGCCTACCTCCTTAAACATAATATTTTTTTTCCAGAACAATTTTTGCTCTTCATCTCGTCGTCATGATCTTGCCTGTCCTCTCGTCTCACATTGCAGCTTTGGCACCGAGCCGAGGTGCTGTGCTGTTTCTCTCTCTCCAAAATATGAGCAAGCACACGTTTGTTTTCATATTTTAAAACTGTGTTTTCCCTTTTTTTTTATTAGAAACACTGTTAAGGAAGCAGCTGTCAGTGGCTACATGTCACCCTCAGCCATGCCCTTGGCCTGAAAGTGTCTTAGGTTTAACAGACTGCATATTAACCAGTCTGTGTTTGTTTTCAGTACCTTCAGATGATGGTTGGCCTACACTTGCCACTGAGTAGGGCGTAGAATCAACTTTGCAAAGGTTGGCAAAAGCAGGAAAACACAGACGAATCGACATGACATCTTTAGCATGAGATGTCAGTTGATTTTAACCTTTCCAACGTTTCATTGTTTCTTGATCTTTGAATGCACTGAATGCAACTGGCCTGGACGGGCATGAAGGACCTGGGTTAACAGAATTTACCCGAATGGCCTACAGAGCAAGTACGGCGTGTTTGGGTGTCAACTGAATTAAATAAATAATAATAAAAAATACATACAACAACTGATATGTCTGTTTAATACACTCACACCAACTCCATCGCGCCTACTCGTCTTGCCGCCTGAAACTAACGTGGTTGGAAGCATGGCCGTTTGGTGATGGCGTGGGCCTGTGGCCTGTGCTCTACCGAAGGCTCTACTCACACCTTCTCCTCTGACCGACTTCTCTACCGAAGGCTCTACTCACACCTTCTCCTCTGACCG
Organism: Borostomias antarcticus; assembly: GCF_949987555.1. Lineage (NCBI taxonomy): Eukaryota > Metazoa > Chordata > Actinopteri > Stomiiformes > Stomiidae > Borostomias > Borostomias antarcticus. The sequence goes on along the minus strand of NC_140235.1, from coordinate 38,638,091 downwards.
ACTTCTCTACCGAAGGCTCTACTCACACCTTCTCCTCTGACCGACTTCTCTACCGAAGGCTCTACTCACACCTTCTCCTCTGACCGACTTCTCTACCGAAGGCTCTACTCACACCTTCTCCTCTGACCGACTTCTCTACCGAAGGCTCTACTCACACCTTCTCCTCTGACCAACTTCTCTACCGAAGGCTCTACTCACACCTTCTCCTCTGACCAACTTCTCTACCGAAGCCTCTACTCACACCTTCTCCTCTGACCGACTTCTCTACCGAAGGCTCTACTCACACCTTCTCCTCTGACCGACTTCTCTACCGAAGGCTCTACTCACACCTTCTCCTCTGACCGACTTCGACATTCATAATTGGTGATGGAGAAATGGCAGCGTTATTATTTCCATTTTCAATTAGAGGCTGAGCCCGAAGTGGAGCACATGTTCGTCTCGGACATCACAGATGAGAGGTTCCGACTCTCGTGGACGGCGGATGAAGACCTGTTCGATAGATTCGTCATCAAAATAAGAGACGTCAAAAAAGTTGCTCACCCGCAGGAGTTCCACGTCCTTGGCGACGAGAGAACCACGGTTTTAACGGGGCTCGTCGGCGGCACCGAGTATGAAATAGAGCTGTATGGCGTCACGTTGGAACGGCGCTCCCAGCCAATATTCGGTGTTGCTCGAACAGGTATTAATAAGAAAGTGTGTATTCCTATTGGCAGGCTACAACTGTCGGACTGTGTTGGTTTATTCTGAGTGGTCTCGGCTACTTTATCAATGTATTTACAAGGTTTTTCGGGGGAGTGGGATCGCTTATTTTAGTTTAATAATGTTTTTGAAACAATTTAGGGGGGGGGGGGGGTGTAAGTGTGTGCTGCTTTTCACATAGCCTATGCGTAGGCTATTGTTGAAGCATATTATTTACATTAAGCAAATCTCGATCGAACATCCTATCCATACTAGGCCTGCAGACTTACTTTTTGTGGGTGTCCTTGTGCTTGTCTTTCTCCTTGCCAACCCCTTCACCACCAGGCATGGGCTCTCCAAGGGGCATCCGCTTCTCAGACGTGACCGACACCTCGGCCGTGGTTCACTGGGCCATGCCTAGAGCCAGAGTGGACAGCTTCCGCGTCATCTACATCCCGCTCCAAGGAGGTGGGCTCCCGCAGAGACAAAACACACACCTGTAGGCCTACACCTACAAACACGATTATATGACCAACACTTGAGACACAGACATTCATATGCAATGTCATTATGATTATAGGCTACCTTTTGTATTACATAAAGTACATAGCCTACACATTTCTATGGTCTTTCAGAACAGAAATCTAATCACTACGATGAACGGGCAATGGCATTATTTTTTGCCATATTTGCAAAGCTCACGTGGGGTATAATGTGATGGTTGAAAACATGTCTATTTTCTCCCGTTCACAGGCAGTCCGTTGACAGTGACTGTTGACGGGGCAGAGTCACAGGTTCTGCTGCCCAACATGATGCCTGGTGTGACCTACCAGGTGACCATCATAGCTGTGAAGGGTCTGGAGGAGAGTGACCCTGCAACAGACACGGTCACCACAGGTACGTCGCTAACCTGACGCATAACCATCTGGGAACTCTCCAGTGGAAACTGTTTGGAAAAGGGCGGGATCTTTCAAAACTACCTGGCAGGTGATTGGGTGAACCATCAGAACCAACGCCGATTGGCGCGATCATTTTCCGATCGGGCTCAAAATGTTCTCTATCAGATTGAGTATCCAGATTGATACGCATTGCACCTTTAAGGATAGGGCCATAAACAGATCATTGTAGTAACCAGGTTAAACAGATGGCATACAGTATGCATACATTTCTTGTTATCGTGTACAAACAGATGGTTCAGATGGTTGTTGATCGAGCTGTTTTGTCTGCTAAAGGGTTTATCCAGCATGAGCATCTGATGATATCCAATCCGTGGCTGTTTGATTTCTGCACCTTGAATCTCAAGGGTGGACTGTCCTTCAGGCGTATGTATAAACACTGGTTTGTGTGTTTGTGTGTTTGTGTGTGTGTGTGTCCTCCGCAGCTCTGGACAGGCCACAAGGTCTGACCGCAGTCAACGTCACCGACGTGGAAGCCTTGCTGCTATGGCAACCGGCTGTAGCCACCATCGACGGTTACGTCATCACCTACAGCGCCGAGTCAGGTGACCCAGTTCAAACGACCTCATTCGTCCGACTTTTCTAGAGCTGTGTTCGGAATCGCTCCCTCGTTCCCTCACTCCCTATTCCCTATATAAGGTATACCATGTAGTGAACTACCTAGGAAACGGAGAAAATGTAGGGTACATGCACTGTTCCCTGCAAATCAAGGGGAATTGTGGGTAATAAATAGTGGACTATATAGGGAACGAAAATTCCGTGGAGAATTCGGACACTACAAACAAAATGGCTGTCGCCCTATATAGTGCACTATATAGTGAATAGGGAGCGATTCCAAACAGCTTATGTGATCTCGATGTGTGCGTCGGTCTCATACGTCCTTCGCCCGTCATGGCGTCACGCCACGGCGATACACGCGTCACGCGTACTTCCGGGGTGCCGGTGGTCTAACCCGCCCCGCCCCGCCCGGCTGTGCTCCGCAGTGCCCCCGGTGATGGAGCACGTCTCTGGGAACACGGTGGAGTTTGAGATGGGCTCCCTGGTCCCCGCCACCCACTACACCGTCGGGGTGTACGCCATGAGGGAGGCCCAGAAGAGCGCCTCCGCCACCACCGAATTCACCACAGGTCAGCCTCCCGGGTGGCGCTTTGGGCCGTGAGGTTCAGGGCTTTCAAATAATAATAATAATAATAATACAAATACATTTTATTTATTATTTATTATATTTATAAATGTTCGGCACGCACATATTCGTTTGGAAATATTTCCTTTCTGGGTCAATTCCCAACTTTTACTTTAACATTTTTGGTCTTGATTAATGCTGGTATTGTGGTATTACACATACAGAACATAATAATAATAATAATAATAATATGTAATAGCATATGCACCATTGAGAGATCTGAGGCCGTCTGAACCTGCTGCGTTTCAGATGTGGACGCTCCCAGGGACCTGAAAGCTAGTAATGTTCAAACCGACCGCGCCACGATCACCTGGAAGCCCCCTCGCGCTGACATCACCGGCTACGTCCTCACCTACCTATCAGCCGACGAAGCCATCAAGGTGAGTGTCTCCCCACACCCACGCAGTCAACACGCTCTCATACGACACAAACGTACTCGATAACACAAATTTCCATTGCGTTTACCCAATGTGTTTTTTGATCGATCATATGTGTGTGTGTTGTTGTTGTTGTTGTCGTCACAGGAGGTGGTGCTGAGCCCCACGGCCACCTCGTTCAGCCTGGTCCAGCTCACGGGTTCTACCGAGTACACCGTCCGGATACAGGCCGTCGCCGGAGCCCAGAGGAGTCGCCTCGTCACCGCCGTGTTCTCCACCAGTAAAAAAAACACTCGCCACTTCCTCCAACCGCTCTCGCTCGCTTCCCCTCACAGCTCCGCTTCCTTTTAAAGTCGCACAGAAATGAAAAAAGCATTCTGTCCCATTTTGGTTCACTTAATTGGTCACCTATTCAACGATGTATGCCCAAAAAATTACAAAATTCTACTTTTGCTGTAATCTTATATCAAAGTATATAATTTCTTACTTCCTGGAAAACGGTAGGTCACGTGCAATGACGACAACAGGTACCTTAGATTTTAGGCCAATAATCTCACGACATCCACCCTGTCAATCAAAACGAAATAAATTCCTCTAAACGTTATGTCTCGCCTCAAGAGTTGAATATCCCGCCCGCTTGACTACGTTCCAATGGAATTCCTCTAAACGAATGTCCCGCCCTTGCAGCCTGTTTCAGGTGGAAACACGTCAAACTACAGTAGCTAGATGATTCCTAGCATCCGTTTCGGTGCGACTTTAATCTCGGTCTGGTTCGTTTCAGATCCGCTCGTGCGCCTTCCTGTCCTACTTCTCCACACGCAGACAGTGCTGCTTTCATTGCTGGTTTTTCATAACCATTTTACATTTAATAAAAAGTACAACTTTCATTTTCTCATAGGCTTCATAGAGCAGGGTGCGTTTGTGCGTCTTTCTCCATCTTCATCCGTTCTCTGCGTCTGTGTGTAGTTGGGGTGCTGTACCGATACCCCAGGGACTGCGCCCAGGCCATGCTGAACGGGGACACCGTGTCGGGCGTCTACGCCATCTACCTGGGCGGAGACGAGAGCCAGCCGGTACAGGTCTACTGTGACATGACCACCAACGGAGGGGGGTGGATGGTAAGAAACGCTCGTTTTACTTTGTATGCATTGGCGTTTCATAGTAGGTTAATAACGCTGCCGTGCCTCTGTGGCAGTAGTGGCGCGGTGTTGGCGCTGTGTTTTGTGACGGTTGAGTGACACCTACGCTCTCTGGCTAGGTGTTCCTAAGGCGTCAGGGCGGAAAACTAGAGTTCTACAGGAACTGGAAGAACTACACCAATGGCTTTGGGGACTTGAATGATGAGTTCTGGCTAGGTAGGTCCCGTTTCTCTCTCTCTCCTTCACTCTCTCACCCTCTCTCTCCCTCTCTCTCACTCTCTCTCTCTCTCTCTCTGTCTCTAGCTCTCTCCCTCTCTGTCTCTCTCTCTCACCCTCTCTCTCTCTTTCTCTCTCTCTCTGTCTCTAGCTCTCACCCTCTCTCTCTCTCTCTCTCTCTCTCTCTCTCTCTGTCTCTAGCTCTCTCCCTCTCTGTCTCTCTCTCTCTCACCCTCTCTCTCTCTCTCTGTCTCTCTCTCTCCCTCTCTCTTCCTCTGGCCTTCTCTCCCTCTTTCTATCCCTTTGTCGTCATTCCTCTGTGTGTGTGTGTGTGTGTGTGTGTGTGTGTGTGTGTGTGTGTGTGTCTCAGGTCTCTCCAAACTCAACAAGATCACGTCGGCGGGTCTGTACGAGCTGCGCGTGGACCTGAGGGACGAGGGCGAGTCGGCGTACGCTCAGTACGACAAGTTCACCATCTCAGAACCGCGCTCCAGATACAAGATCCACATCGGAGCGTACAGCGGCACAGCAGGTACAGTAGGCCCGACTGGCACACACCCCAACTATACTGTAGGTATATAGAGAATAGGGAACATAACAACAAATAGCGAAGATAACAACAATAACGAGAATAGCGAACATAACAACGCAAGTCATTGTGGTACGTTTAGGACAGCTTTGGTCAGGCGCGCAGATTGGCTGGGGCAAGGGGGTCTATTTAAACAAATGCTGGGTTTTGAAGCCTCGGCGCTACCATTAAATAACTTATTTAGACGCGTTCTATCCGAGTGAATTTATTTTTCCGAGGTAGTCTTCTTCTGTGGTGGTGGCGGTCTCTTCAAAGCTTCAAAGCACCGCCACCACGACAGAAGAAGACTGCCCCCCCTGATCAAAAAGTCAAACTGCGCGTATGGCTTTGGTAGACCATATTCATATGTGTGTAGTCCCATGAAAATAAGAATCATTATTTTTTCGTTAGCTTAGAATGAGCCTATCTACATAGGGACTGGGTCCTTCCACGGAGGCCGCCATGTTGCACCATGTAAACTGTATTCAGTTGGTTGATCTGCAACCTCACCACTAGATGCCGCCAAAAATCACACACTGCACCTTTAAATGTACTCAGTTTCAATCTTTCGTTGATTCATGCACGTCTCTCTTCAGCACTCACCGTTATAGCTTTTGTCAATCTCCTAGGTGACTCCATGATCTACCACCAGGGTCGTCCCTTCTCCACATATGACAATGACAACGATATCGCAGTCACCAACTGCGCCCTCTCGTACAAGGGCGCCTTCTGGTACAAAAACTGTCATCGCGTCAACCTCATGGGGAGATATGGTGACAGTAGTCACAGCAAGGTACGGATGTGTGACCTTCATTGTCTCAGATCAGTAGATTACACCAGACTTACTTATGTTTTTCAGTAAGCAATCAAAATGGCGGCGTCTTCAGTATATTAATGGCTTACTTCTCGTGTTGTTTTGTCCCATCTCATAGGGAATCAACTGGTTCCATTGGAAGGGACACGAACATTCGATCCAGTTTGCGGAGATGAAGATTAGACCGGTCAATTTTAGAAACTTAGAGAGCAGAAGGAAACGGTCATAGAGCTCTGACGACCCTCTCTACCCCACACAGCCCTCTCCGCCCTTTGACCTTTCTAGCCACTATGAACATTAGACCCAGGTGTGTCATCCCTCCCCCCCTTACCCCTCATCCCTCCCCCCCCTTACCCCTCATCCCTGCAGTGACTCCTCATCCTCAGCTCTCAACGGTACATGACAAGTCATGACAATGATGTACTGAATGAGTTTGTTTATGACATTGCACCAAAGACAGCACAATGTGATTGATGAAATACTGTAAGCCAAGCCGTTCTTTTCTATGAACAAGGATTTGTTGTAAGATGTTTTGGTGGAGGGCTTTTACATAATTGCCATTTTGAATGTTTAGTTTATTTTTAGTCTCTTTAATATTTGGCACATTTTTAACACACATTTGAATGGGAAACCGATGAGGGGCAGACTTTACTGTAGATCGCACCACTGAACCACCAGCAGGTCATCGGCACATGGCTGCGTGGCTTGATGCCACCCGCTGTCCCCATGGTCACATGGACACGCGGAGAGAAGAGAACCGTCTCTCTCCAACTTCCTCTTTCCTCTTGATTGACAAAAGGGCAGGTCCAGTTCATCTAGATATCTTCTGTCTGATGTTGAATAACTGTTTAGAATGATTCATTTTTTATTCGACCTATAGGGGAAACATACAGACTGTGTCCTCAAACTGACAACTGTCGCTTGTTAAATTATACGCCTTTAAACCAATAAAGAACAGCTATTTCTCTGTGACCCTCGATACAATAAAATATACTTTGGGTAAAAGGGAAGCACTTTTTGTCTGAAAGCATCAAAGGTTCTGGCCCCTTCTCTCCCCTTCCACCAGATGTCAGTATTGCACAGTATTGCAAAATTCCTTTCACTGTAAAACTTGCAAAACCTTATGAGTATGCTGATGGTGACGTACACACCGTTCGAAGTTACACACTAAAAAGCAATTATTTTCTTATAAAAGAGTAGGATGAGGTTTCATAGTAATTATGTTTCATACTTTAATAGACTAGGGTTAAATAAACTTTGAAGCTACAACTAGCAAAATGGAAAGGATGTCATGAGATTTACAAAACTTATAGCTGATTTACAAAAAACTACAGTACTTGAAAAAGCGGTTTCAAAACATTAAAGTGCTCTTCAGAAACACCAAGTTAAAGTATTTCCTGGTACTTTTCAGTTCTCTTGCGGTTTGTGTCATCACCACCTGATCCGCCAGCCTGGTGCTCTCTGGCCTCACCCCATTATCACCCCATGACTGATCCGCCTGTGGTTTCTGCTACCAGATCCTCCTCATTGTGTCGGCTCTAATCTGGGGCTCTGGGAAGCCGGGCTCTGACCTCTGATTCCTGCCATATCCCTATCTATCTAGGCCATGATACATTCTAGAGAAGATACAGTATCTACAGTATATATGCAGAGAGAGAGAGTGTGTGGGTGAGTGGTGGTGGTGTGTGTGTGTGTGTGTGTGTGGGGGGGGGGGGGTAGAGGCCAATACAGACAGACAAAACAGACCGAGAGAAACAACCCTCCTACTGTATTATCCAATCACACGTTTCAGAGAGAAAGGGGCACATTGTACCACGAAGTCAGTGTTCTACCCTAGGAGGGAGGTGTGTGGTTCACATGACCGTGGCTGTGTACATTCTGAAAGCAAACATGCCGTGGTGTGTCCTCCGAAGGTAGTGGCCGCTGGCGCGGGAGACGTGAGTGCGCGTGGTAGGCCGCTGAGAAACTGAAGGCACTCTCCTATAATATGGTGGAATGTGAGTAGGTAGGGGGGTCAATGTGTGTGTCCAGGTTCAGATCAAGAAGACTTGTACTGTATGTATGGGCTCAGTTGGGGTCAGATTAGGAGATCCAGAGACCTCAGTAGGGGTTGAAAGTATCGTATCTGAAGTCAGAATAGGTCAATAATCCATTTCTGTCCATACTTGGCAATAGCCTTTATTGTTGGTCTACAGTCCATCTCAAATTCATAGGTTATGCATGTAGGACTGCATGACATTTGTAATAATAAGATATGTAGTTGTCTGTGTGTGCACAATCCATGAGACTGCATTTATGGTTTCATTGAAAAGTTTTGATAAAAGATATACTGGTGGGGGGTTAAGGAAATTGTATCCTCCTGTAAAACATCTGGTTCTATGGATTTTGCCGAGTGACCAGTTACAAACGCTAGGCCTCTGAACATACTTTATTTCAAACTATGGTGACCAGATAAAAATCGTCAATCTGGTCATTTTATAATAATTATGTGTGTTTAGAATAGAAGTCTTGTCACAATAGTCTGGTCAATAGACCTATCTTCTATCTACAGTATGCATTTGTGTATTATATATAGTGATAATTTGGCTTTTTTTTATGATAAAGTTCTTAGGAACTTACGGGGACATAAAGTATATATATGTATATAATATGTAGCCTATATAAGATACCTGGAAGTCTTCTTCTTTGTCATAAGGTCTTGTCGAGGTCGCTCCAGAGCCCTGGGGCTGTAGCTGGGCCCCTCTGCTAGCAGAGGCCCCTCACTGCGGTGTTATATAACATAATATGACGGGCCAATGGGGCTCCACCTAATGCATGTGATCCAAAATTAGAAAACGGTTCTTAGAATTGTCATGGCTTCGCACTGCATTGTGGTCGTCCGTGTTTGCTTAGTGTTATGTCATTATTTGTTCAGAGTTGCCACAAATTTGCACTATTTGTGCAATAGACACGCTGTTCCTAAGGAAATTTAGCACAACCCACATGAATGGCTTTTAAGAAAGTCCAGTTTCCATTTCTGTCATTATGCTTACAGCGTTTTATGAGAGAATGTTATGGTATGTGTCATTCCATAAATGTGAGCAGACATGAAACCAAACATTTAGTAATGACATTCTCTTTGGTTAAATACTCTGGAAGCATAGAAATTTGAATTTTGTGTTTGAGTCAAGTTAGATTAAGGCCATGTGAAATATGTGATTTCCACACATGTTGGTTCACTTGAGTAAAGGTTACTCTCTGGCCGGGGGGGGACATGTTTGTATGAGTCCAGCTATGCAGCGCTGGAGGCCCATCGGATTGCCATTAATCGCGTTTTTCGAGGAAACTTTCTCCCGGCAGTTTGTTGTAATATCTGTGCTATATTTGCGTTGGCTGTACTCTCATAGTCCACAGTCCCTGCCGCTGTGGCCCCTGTGCGCTTAAATCATCTGACGCAGGCCTGTCAGTGTGCTCCACGCTCTCCACACTACTAGGTTCATAATTGAAAAAAGCATTGAATTTAATGCTCCATCTCATCATTTCATGTGCAAAATTAATCATTCAGACGTGCGTCACAGCCACAAACTTCAAAGACGGAGTTTTTTCTTTTGGTAGTCTACTCATTCTAGCCTGTGGGTGTTAAAATGTGTTTACTGTACATGTACAAATGGTGCTCACATCTACAGTATCCAAGAAAGCTTGA
>NC_140235.1:38608478-38623478 GCF_949987555.1 Borostomias antarcticus | reverse complement strand
GAACAAATAGTTATCCGTTAGGACGACCATCCTTCCAGAACATTCATAAATGGTTACCACTGTTAGAAGTTGTCTTCCCTCTCAACATCTCCAAAGCATTGTGTTCTCCCACAGAGATTATATTCCCTCTTCATTATAGCTTGCTGGCTGTATAAGAAAAAGCTTATCTGAGTCAGGCTATGGGAAAGAAAAAGCGCTTGGTAGTGTTTCATAAGCACCACAGACAGTAATGAGTTCCTATAGCCTCGCCTCCAGTCTCAGAGCTGAACATAACATTACCCCCTATGAGCCAGACCCTTTCCTCTTGAACCGAATACGGGGTCACAATCTGCTCTGAGTAGTTGATGAAAGAAATAAGCAATATCGACCGAGCACGCCGCGGCCGCAAAGGTGACCCTCTGCACAATGCATAAAACGTAGCGCGAAGTGATCCCGGCCAAGGCAGATTTTATGTTGCGTTATAAAGGATTTTATTATTAGTCACATAAAAATTCCACGGGTTTATATTGCTGTGGAGTCTCTGCAGAAAACACAGCTCAGATTGTGTTCCACTCCTCCGGGGGGGCACATTGTAACGTTAAACACCTCTGGCTCAGATGATCCAGGGCAGAATATCCGAGAGGTCATTTGGGGTTAGTCGTTTTTTCAATATTTTATGTCGATATTTGTGTTACAGCTTGTGATGCAGATTGTCCTATGCGTTTAATCATGGTAGTGAATAAGTGAGTGAGTCAGAATTGTTGGCCAAAGCACATTGACATCTGGAGCCTACTTTAGATAGGATTGGTTTACAAAGGTCCCTAATCGCCAGCCCACATCTAAAAGACTATTATATGGGATTGAATATATTGTGAAGACAAGTCAGGAGACCAGTTAGTCAAATACTCCTGGTGAAAGTATAGAAGGGGAATGGAATCCAATCTCCTATCTTTGACCACCTCCCATCTGTCTGACTAAATATGGCTCTGAAAAGATAATACAGTAGCTCAAATATAGGCCATCTATATTGGACTTTGAGCTGCCCACATGTTCGTGAATGCAGATAAGTAGACACAGGTATATGTTGGTCTCAGTCTATTGGAAAATACTATAGATTTTCTTCCCCATATCAGTATGCTGTTTTGTGGCTATACTATCAGTATCATTGTATCAGTGTACAGTGTGTGTACATACATACTGTAAAACAGGCATCGTTTACAATCCCTGGTTCCATCCAGGCCGCACTGAAGGGCAGTGTAGTGGACCAGAACAACCATTTGATGGGCTAAAAAGATTTATAGCTGCTGAATACAATTTTTAAATACACTCTTTGAGACCCAACCTATTTTGAATGAAAGCAGCCACAATTTACCCATAATCCCAATTTAACCCTCGCCACGTTGCACACAGCAACATGCAGTCGGTCTAGAAATGTTGCTTATTTAATTATAAACAACATTTGTAGAATTATAGAATAGCCTCCAGTATGTATGTAGCATAATAGCCTGGAGTCAAAACATCATAGCCGCACACAATGCATACACTGAACTTGCACAAAGGAGAGCACTTATGTAAAACGCAAGCGTTGGGCTATTATGATAAGGTAATTTATGGTGACATTCTGCTCCAAACTGTAGTACAGTACAATCACTTGAGTCCACACTCTCACTAATCAGAGCAGACACCAGGGCTGTGGCCTCAACCATGACTGTTTTAATTACTGAAAGACCACTGCTGCTAGACTCCACATCAGTCTTTGGCAATTAGAGATTCCTGTTGAAGCATCCCTGAAGGGCTTATATCTCTATGTACTGTAAGTGAATTAAAAACCCAAACACCTAATCTCCTGTGCTGATATTTGCGGACAGAATTATGGAGGATTTACGTCATGTTTATCCCTTGTATTGAGTAAGACACCCAATATTGATCTCCTCAATCAAAACGTCACATGAATTATCCCTGGATTCTTTTGTTCCCAGATCCCTCATAAATTACACCATTACGGTTTATCAAAATTAATATGCTGTGTGTTTTCAGCAGTACTTCCTGTGTCCGGGTACATATCAAGTCTTGACCTTAGTTCACTTTGGTTTTATACCTTTGCAAAGTCGACTCAGTTGAAATTGTCACAGTCAAGACAGGGTGTGTGGCGTGCCTTCAACCAGACACTACACATTACCCAGTCAGCACAATAAAGACTTTATTATTGATTAACTATCTTAATGAGCATTACAACATGAAGGCTATTGCAAGACAGACTGGATATGATGCACCCAGCCATGTGACTTTGCCCCAGAGTGACTTCATTTGAGTAATCCTTCATTATCAAAGTATTGCAGCAATGGCTTCCTAAACACCAGTGATTCACGTGAAGAAAACCTTGAGTATATGGTTTTCAACTTGCCTTGTCCTTTCAGGATGCTAATCCATTTCTGAAAAGAAGGCAATACTGTGAAATGATCCTCACCCCGACAAGCTCGGGCAAGAGAACTCTTCCCTCTCAGTACAGTGTGCAATTATATCTGAAATGCAAATATTTTCGTTTCTTGGTCCTGATGCCAAAACAAATGACTGATAAAATGACGGAACGATGGAGTTGTCCTTCCTGAACACTTACAGCTGACTTCAGTGGGATTAAGTATGACATGTTATGTCACTTGGCATGCTGGGATTGGAGCCACTTTCTAGGCCTGAGATAGAAGACAGACGGTGCGGTAATTACATCCCAGAAATCTGATTCCCAGAGTTGCTCCCTAGTTAAACAGATATCATATCTGTGTGAATATTAACAGAGTATTGCGTAATATCAAAGCCCATGCTCTTGCTATCAGGGCGTCAGAAGATAAGCAGTCTGAACTCTTGCTTTATCTTTAACCCTCAACCCAACCTGATCATTAAACTACAGTTCTGAGCTTCAACAATATATTTTCATGACACATTTTGAAAACATGTAGTAATAAATGTAATAAAGTATTATTATTTGTATTTCATATAAAACCCTTAATTCCCTTCACAAGAATACTAAACTTACACCATCAGACAAGGGGGAACGAACTGTAATGTAGTAACCTAGGTAACTCCCAAAGTCTTTCAGAAGGTTAAACTTCTCGCAACTGTAAGATCAAAGCGTGTGAAAACTGTCTTTGATTAAATTGGATTCTGACTATACAATTTAGTACAATGTTTCTACTCACCAATGAGTCTATATTGACATTAAGCATTGGTGTTACCAATATTGCCTGGTTTATCTCTTATCTATCTGACAGAAAATTCTCTGTCTCTTTGGGTGATTTTATGTCTTCCTCCACCTATTACATGTGGAATACCTCAGGGTTCTATTTTAGGGCCAATTTTATTCTCTATTTATAAGCTATGCTTCATGATATGAGGTCATGATATCTGATTAAATTTTTATGCTGATGACACAGTTGTACCTGTCAATTAAAAGTTGAAAAGATTGACTGTCCTACAAGACTGCTTGCATGACATTAACTCTTGGATGGCTCAGAATGTTCTACAGCAATTTGTAGAGATATTCTAGGCCCCAAGCCCTTGACAGGACAATTCACAAAACTTTGCAATGCTGCAAATGGAACGGCTTTCATGAATGGAGAATAGGCTGAATCATTACTGTTTTACCTCAGGCGGAGATACCAGCGAGACAGACATTTATGTTTATGAAAAAGTTTGAGATTGTCACTTTAAAGTTATTATTATTATTATTGTTGTAATTATTATTATTATTATTATTATTATTATTGTCACCATCATATCGTTATTATTATTATCATTAGTATTATCATCTGTTATTATTATTATTATTATTATTACTATGTAGCTGAACAGGGAACATGAATATAATAATACTTCTATATTCCAGAGGACTTATGTAAGGAAATTTTAGTTTCCCGTATCTGATGGTGTCAATTAGCATTCTGGTGAACAGAATAAAGCATGTGACTTTGTTCCAGAGTTATTTTATTAATCAAACGACTTGATTTAACCTCTTTAAGGTAACCATTGCACACTTACAGTAAAGGAATTTATGTAGGCCTAATGATTTGGAGATCATCGTTCACTTTCTGAATCTGTTCCATCCAGTCCACAGTAAGCCTGTATAACAACTACAGGAAATACATGAGCAGTCGCTATCTGAAACTAAGTGCTAAAAATGGTTTCACATAAGTCCCTGTCCTCTCTTGTAAAGTATATTTTACGTCATAATACAAATCACTGAATGCAGCTTCCCTCTCCTTACCCACATTTATAAGCTCAGTCACCGTAAATCTCTGTCCTGAAATATTCTCTGCAGATTATAGCCATTAATCAGAGATATGGGAGCAGTGGAGGCCATTAAAGTCACATTCCGTAATCTAACACTGTGAGAATCCATCTAAAGCAGCATTATTACCGAGGGGCCAGTGGGACCGTAGCGCGGCTTTCCACCACTGTCATTTTCCCCAGACAGCAATCCGATCAGGGCGATATACAGGCCAGATCTGGCACTTGTGGCTTAGTTCCGGCCCATATATGGCCCAGATCCGCTTGCTATCTGGGTCTACACTGCTCTCTGTACATAGTTTGTAGCTGTGTGCACATCCAACCTGTACTTCAGACCAGGTGCAGGATTAAAAAAAATACGAATCTATGTGGAAAAGAATATACGCCCACTGGATTATAACTCCCAACATTTTATTTGAGCAACGTTTCGACCACGCAGGTTTTTCTTCAGGCAAAAGAAGACTGTCTGAAGAAGTGTGGTCGTGGTTGAAACGTTGCTCAAATGAAGTGTTGGGAGCTACAGTAAAATCCAGTGTGTGTATATCCTTTTTCTCTTATAACTACTACTGATTTCCACTTTTGGACCACTGTCCATTGGCCTATAATGTAGAACTTGAGTTTGGTGAGATGCACAGTACAGTAAGTAAGTAAGTAAGTAAGTAAGTAAGTAAACTATATTTATATAGCGCTCTTCACAGCATGGATGCACAGAGTGCTTTACAGTAATAAAATCAGTTATACAATACAGTCAGTAGGAAGTTACAGTGTATGTATATGTACATATATGTATGCATACTGTATATGTCTTTAGCAGTCTCAGTTTGAGATGAATATTACCACACAGTAAGTATTTAGTGAATGGAAAGTTCCACTTTAGCCTACCCAACTTTGACGCAACAAAAGATTGGGCTATCTGTGTGCACGCACAACGTATGCATGTTGCACATCTTGAGGTCAGAGCAGTCATTGGGTCATGTTTGCGTCATAATTTCTTTATTGTTTGCTACTGTAGGTCTACTATCCCCTACTTGGGCTGTGGTTGATCCACACACTTGTATCAAACTGAAACCTGTATCAGTGAAATGAAAACGCTTATATAGATAATTTCTGTCAGCGGAAATGACGGCTCTTTTTTCTTCGTGTCCTTTATTCATAAGTGTGTGAGGATGTGCAGTCCTGTGTGGTTGCTTTCTCACATCTCAACTTCAGCTGAGGCGTTAAGGTCATGTGCTCTGTGGTTTCACATTTTCCATTCTTGACGCTGACGCAAAAAAAAAACGACATGGAGGTTGTTGAAGAGGACACATCATGAAACCCATCTATTCATACAGAGGATCAGCAGATCAATTCTACTAGATAAGAAAGTCATCGTGGAACATACATATATAACTCAAACTAAATGCCTCTCAGCACATTACCAGAGAGTATTAATCATATAAAATACTTTCTAAATCCAGCCTAGGGGCATTGAGCTTGAAGGGTAGAGGGTAGTTACAGTATGTGAAAGAAACTACAATGAGGATTCCAGTCTATTTTTACACTACATCCACATAGCTGGCAGGATGGCTCAATCTGCAGATGATCAATCAAGATGTGTGGCATGACAATAATGTCCACTGTCCACTTTTTCACTGTGCCTTTTGAGCTGGAGAATGTTATGTAACCAGACCAGCACCACAAGGCAGTCAAACTCGCTGGCATGTCAATGGATGTCTTTGTAACAATTACACACTGCTGATAACACAAAATGGTTCAGGCAGTCAAATCCTATCTTGTTGCTGGCCTAACAATACAGTAGACTGCAGCTTTATATATATATATATATATTTTTTAAGCTGCAGTCTACTGTATTCTTAAGCACACACACATATACACAAATATATCTATCTATCTATCTATATATATATATACAGTATAGACGGGTGTGCTTCGAAGAGCTGAATACAGTAAATCCAATCCAGTATATCTGCAGTATTTAAGTGCTATCCCACAATTACTATATATATCTCGGGGGGGGGGGGGGGGGGGGCTACTCTGACAAGTGAGTCTATATGAATGAAACTCAGAGCTTCTAAAAATGCAGTCATTTATGGGCCCTACAGTAGAGACGCATGGCTCAGGGAACAAAGAGTTCTCTTATCAACAGCCTGTTACAGTATTCCACTGAATTTGCATAGCCTCAAAAGAGCCAACTGAACAGTGTTCTGTTACTAAGACATTTCAACTGTCAACCTTTTATCTGGAGTTAACTGTATTGGTGGGTGATTTTGCTTAAAACAATATAGGCTATGCAACACTTAACATCATAACAAAAAAAACATTTTTCATAAAAACAAATGTTTTATTTTCATTTAACAAAGCAGGTTTGAAGCAAAAACCAGGGAACACTGGTAAATTTCAATATCATTGTTTCTGTGACAATCATCCCAAAGGATGAGCGTTCAAATGAAGTAAAGCCATACAGCCAGGAGGGTGGAAAGACAAATCAAACCCTCAAAATGGTGCAGCTTTTCAAAGAACAGTGTAGAGAAACCATTTTGACAATGTTAAACAAACAAGACCGGTCACAGGACCAGGGGATCAAACACTAATTATACAAATTTCAAAAAAGTATAGCACAATGGATATCTGCCCCCGGGGTCATTTAGTTTGTCTGTCTCTAGTTAGTGGCCTACGGAGAGCTGGTGAGAGCAGAGCAGGCTTATAAAACAGGAGTCTTACACAATGATCATTTGGTCAAACACTCATGCAAGACTGCTGAAGTGCGGATAGCTCTCCTACACTTGAACGGGACAAGGTTGTGCGTTTAAGTTTTTGTTTAACCTTTTCAAAAGTTTAGCTCCAGCCCCATGAAGGTTCACATAGTAAATGGGTCATACATACAGGAAAATTAACTGCATTGTAAACATAGATTCAACGGCAAAAAGTACCACTTCCATTGTCATGTTTAACAAATGCATAACCTTTTTCAAACAAAGAGAAAAAATACAAATTGACCTACAGTATCACTGGCAACTTCGTTTCATTTGAATGAAACACCTATTTAACGGTTCTGTCCTGCTCCCTGCCAACCTCTAGAGAGTACTGCTGGGAGACGTCCGTGTGGGGGGAAAATATGACCACAACCAGATAAAATAATGGCGTCAAAAGATTAAAACAACAAATGTCATATTTGCCATTTGTGTCAAAGGAAACAAGGGAAGGGAAATAAAAGTAACAATTTAATATGTTAATCTCCGTACTACTAATTAATTTAATGTTACTCATAGATATACGTAGATGTAAAGGGTTAAACTTGCCAACGGTGAGAGTCAGAGTACATCTAAAAAAATAGAAATATAATCTAAATCATTTTTAGGCATGTAGGCCTACTTTGAACCAAAAATGCAATATCTAAAATAATATTTGTTTATTTTTAAATTGACTGGGCGTGAATTGTGTGACTGTCTAACAGTTGAATGTAATATTTGATAGTAACAAATGCCACTGTTAATCAATCATGAGACAATACTGACTGTCAAAATGTAGCAATGTCTCAATCAAACATCTACCAATCACTTGATCATCACGTCTAACCTTAGACATGAACTCTTATGGGCATTTGTAAATGGGAATAGAGAGTGGGAGAATATTGCAGCCATGAAACCTTTGTCTGAGAAGGGGTTGGACACCAAGATGTCGTTCTCTCTCTCAACATAACAGAACCATCATCAGCTGGTGTAAAATGTACTCTAGAGCAATTACAGGTTATTTGAAATGAGTCAATCCACCCATGTAAACACTCAAATGATTTTCTGATACAGAAAACAATACTAAGTGGACAATGTCTATGGGAAGATATAAATGTCTCCCAGGTGATCTTTTAATAACAATTTCCATCATTTCAAAACACCTTGCTTGCTTTGATATCCTTGTGGGGATGGGTTTTATAACAAAATAAATCTGTACTGTTTCCATGGAGATGGTTGAAAAGGTGTGTACAACATGCGTCGTTGTGATTGCAGGAATCGACAAATCCTACTCCCATCATCCAGTGCACAGAATGCGCATACTGAAGAGTATTCATACTGTGGAGTATTCATACTGTGGAGTATTCATACTGAAGAGTATTCATACCGAAGAGTATTCATACGTTTCAACAAAGAACTAGAACATGTGGCTCTGTAAGAAATAGTTCTTGACTGAAGCAGCTCTCAAATACTCAGAAGGCTGTGCCTGAGAATAACATCAGTTTGAAGCAAAAAAGACTAATAAAATACTTATCTTTTCCATATTTATACCAGTTGCTGATAAAGTAATTTGTAATAAAGTATATGTTATTATTATTTACTTTTAAAAATCTGAAGCAGTTTTTATCTTGGCATTTTGAGACAAAATATCCTCTAGGATATTAACATTGGAAAACCTTTTTCAAGCAATAAAACAAGCTTATATCACGGGTTGCAACAAAATAAAAACGACTTTGCAGAAATAAGGGAGGTACAGAACTGCATAGCAGACTAGAACATAAGTGAACAGGAAACGGAGCTTTTTGGTATGGTGCGGTAAATTACATCACTTTGCACTGACGTTCTCCTCTATGTACATCATGTATTTCCATTTCAAGTCCATTCATAGTTTTACTTGTCCACAGTAGAGATCAGGTTTAAGTCTGCACTGTAATGCTTAACAAGGGAAAAGCAGGAATCTTGTTATCTTGTTCTCTGCTCCTCTGCTTTGACAAGTCCATAGGAGTCTTTTCAAGAAAACGATTATACTTTGTCAAAAGTGCCATTTTGCTACATTTATCAGCTGATCCATGGTCTGTTACTGAACACTTAACACACACAAAAATGTGTCAGACACTCTTCGACAGCTTTCAAATTCTGTGAGTTTTGGTCACATGGACACTCACATGTCACACACATTCAATCAAACATTCACACACGCACGCACACAAACAAACACACACAAACACACACACACAAACACACACACACACAAACACAGAGACAGACATGGAAAGAGAAACCGAGGGGGTCGTAGGGAGGAGGAACGAGAGGGTAAAAAAAAAAAGATGCACTCAAGAGTCACCTGCTGCATTTTGACATTCCAGCTGGTAAAGCTTTGAAAAGAACAAGCACCATTAGGAAAAGGCCTCCATGTCCTCCACAGGTGGAGTTTCAGCAGTTTCCGCTTGATTCTGTGCTCCCACACAAAGCATGAGAGAAACAAAACTACATTCGGGCTCGTCACTGCTCACAGTCACAGTCGCTGAAATGTTTCAGGCTTTGTTTGCGTTTGTTTAGTCATTTCCTCTCATGGGTAAAAGTCTGTTAGTAGGCAAGACACAGCCATCTTTTTTTTTCTCTCTTTTCTTTTCTTTCTCTCTTTTCTTTTTTCCGTCGAAATCCTCGAGTCCGAGCACAAAGTTGTACCTCCATTCACAGGAGAGAGAGGGGCCCTTTAGTTTTGTCCAGTCCCATGTATGGAGGGCCCTCACCGTCTCTGCTGCGCGTAGACGGGGTTCGCTAGCGTGACATTCAGAGAGTCGTTGTGCTGGACCAGTGACGTGTGCTGGTAGTGGAGGACCAGTTCTTTCAGGGAGCCGTACAGGTTGTAGGGCTCGGCGAAGCCGTAACCTGAGGGCGTCTTGTTGATGACACAGTGCTTTACCTCGCCTTCCACACTAAAGAGAGGAGAACAGAGAGAGAGAGAAAAAACCGTCAGCAGTTGGTTCTTTGGGCTTGCAACATAATTTGTTGACATGTTCTATTCAAGGTTTTACTGTGAGAGCAAAGTCCGACTACAGTGTCTACACCGAGGACCGCTCGCGCCACTGAACGGGCTTTGACTGGGCGGCGCGAGAGCGGAGGCGTGAGGTCGGGTACGTACACAACGCTGCAGGCGTAGCACCCCGCTTTGCTGCTCTCTCTGACCAGGAATGTTCCGTCTCTCTTCCCCCGGAGGAGGGCCTCGGCCTGCAGCCGGTTGATGTTGCCCAGCTTCCAGGAGCGCTCGTCGTGGTGAGGGAGGTCCTCGTCGTCCTCCACCGTAGAATATTGACTGGAAGACAGAGGAAAGAGAGAGAGAGAGAGAGAGAGAGAGAGAGAGATTAACATCAGAACCATGTATAGAACTTCATTTCATCAACCACTTTTTTTTTTTGTTTGTTTGTTGTTGTTAACAATCTCTCCTAATACGATATATATGCACGGAAACGGGACTCACTCTTCTGTGTTCTCGTTCTTGATTCCGAGCCACTCGTTGAGTTTCTTCTGCCTGACTCCTTTCTGGGTCAACCACCTGGAACACACACGCCGTGCGAAACTCATTAGGGAAAAGGGTACATTAGATTTCGCATTGCAGTCATTTAGCGGACGCTTTTACCCGAAGCGACCTATGCTAATTCCGTTTAACGTAGGTAGTCAGCGCACTGCTACCAGAAGTCAAAAGTGCATCTCCTTTCTAAACAAGTGACTAAGAGCGTCTAGTGCTAAAGCCAAAGTGCAAGAGTAGAAGAATATAAACAAAGTGCTTAAGAGGAAGGATCCTGGTAGTACGGTGGCCTGGTGAGGACCTTGCCCAGGAGGAGGGACACTTACATGAGGTACTGATCCCTGGTCTTGCGTAGCTGGATGAGGTCAGGTTTGATGCTGTTCATCCTCTTGTCGATCTCTCTGTAGTCTGCGGCCTGCTTCTTCAGGTCCTCCTCCAGGCGACGCTTGCTGTCCACGATCTCACTGATGCGGGACTTGAGCTTCTCATAGTTGCCCATTATCCTGTGAGACAGAGAGGAGAGATGATTATCGTTTTGAGCTTTTTTTCCCCCCCATTTCCTCGCTCGCAGCCTAAATTGATTGGCCCGTTGACCGGCTTGTGGTGAAGCGGATCTGCTGCTGACCTCTGGATCTCCTTGTCGTTGCCTTCTCTCCGGAACTTCTCGATGTACTCCTTGCTGTACCGCTCTTGCGTCTGGCATTGCTCCTCGAAGATCTTGATCGTTTCATTGAAGGCTTCGATCGCCGTCCTTTTCATTTGGATTTCCTGCAGACGAGAGGTAAACGGAGTTAGCGCGCGATCGCGACAATCTACACCCGCATCCGCGTTCCTGACGATCGAACTGGGAGGTTGAAGTGGACGGGGAGGGGTTCACCTGTGACGTCCTGGTGTACTCCTCATAAAGTCGGTCGTACTCCATGTTCTTGGCCTGGTACTGCTGGTGGTACTCGTGCAGCTTCTTCCCGGCCGCGTCGATGTTGTCCTCCTTCACCACCTGATCCTGGAACAAGATGAACGTGAACATTAGAACTTTAGAACATGAGAATTCTAGAACATTAGAACATTTAGAACACTAGAACTAGGCATGAGATCTCTAAAATTCTATGTTCGTTGCAGCGACAGCGCGGTGGGTGTGGGTGTGGGCTGACCTGCTGGTGCTTGGACACGGGGTATTGCAGTTTGACGTCTAGCTTGGGGTTGTACTGGGCCAGGGACTCGTTGCGGTAGTGGTTGATGAGCTCCACCACCGAGTTGAAGGTCAGTGGGTCAGAGAAGCCGTACTTCCCATCTCGGTGGAATATCTTGATGAGCTTGTTGTTGCCTCCTTTCCTGTACGGGGCGAGATAAGGGTCAATTTTAGAAAATAGCAAAAATAAACGGGCGGACGAAATCGCTGAGGACGGTTGCGAGCGGGATGTTTTCAGAGATGGCGAGGAATGGTGTGGGGGGAGGGCGGTGGGGGCGGGGCTTACCTCAGAGTGAGCGTGTAGTCTCCGTGCATCTTCGTCGAAGCGTCCCGGACCAAAAACGTACCGTCGGCCGTGTCTCGCAGCTTCTCGTTCACCTCCTCGCGGGAGATGTCCCCCCAGTACCATTCGGCGTCGTGCAGAGCCATGTTGTTGTTCATACCGTTGTTAGTCACAGGTGCAGGCTTGGGTGGCTTCGGAGGTAGGGCTGTGTGGACGAGAGGGGAGAGAGGGGACGGCCGTTGAGTACAATGAAATATAACTGGCATGATCCCAACACACGTACTAAAAATGCCCATTAAGCGGGCCCAGCAGAGTGATGGTGAAGCTGTACACTCTTCACTCGTATGTGGAGCTGAGCCCAGCGGGGGAACTGATGAGAGGAGATGGGGACATTAAAACACTTCAGAGCGGCAATATGGTTCCGTTTCTCCCCAGTCCCAGGGCATTCATTCTCTCTCTCCCACAATCCTCTCTCCCTCTCAATCCTTCTCTCTCTCTCTCACAATCGTTCTCTCCCTCTCTCTCTCTCACAATCCTCTCTCCCTCTCCCAATCCTTCTCTCTCTCTCTCTCTCTCTCTCACACACACAATCCTCTCTCCCTCTCAATCCTTCTCTCTCTCTCTCTCTCTCTCTCTCTCTCTCTCACACACAATCCTCGCTCTCCCTCTCCTACAATCCCCTCTCTCTCTCTCTCACACACAATCCTTCTCTCGCACTCATCTCTCTCCCTCTCCCTCACTCACAATCCCTCTCTCACAATCCTTCTCTCTCTCTCAATCCTTCCCTCTCTCTCCCTCTCACAATCCTTCTCTCACAATCTTTCTCTCTCTCTCTCTCAATCCTCTCTCTCACACACAATTCTTCTCTCTCTTTTACAATCCTTTCCACTTGATTAAATTGGGCTGGCAGAATGCTGCTGCTGTCCAAGTGAGACAGCAAGATGAGGGCAGTCAGAGAGGGGTGGGGAGGGGGGGGGGTATGAGTCAGGGAGAACGGAGGGTTTCATTCAGGAAAAAAGGACTCCCACCAGTCCATCACTTCCAGCCCAGGGCGGCACGGTGCCATCGCGGATCGCAACCGAAAACAAGAGGGCATCTGCTGCCCTGGTTCCACCACAGATAATCTGCCTTTCCGTCGGAGAACGGCAACAATTACACGGCGAATTTTCGGCCCCAGAGTCCCCTGTAAATCACTATCTCCCACAGACTCCCCCGAACAAAAGAACCGCCTCGAGAGACGCCACCAGGGTTCAACTGGAGGAAACATGTCGGCGTGTGACGTGACGCGGCCGCTTTCATATTCAGAACACTTGATCCCTCGTCTGTCGGCTTGGCGACAGCCTCCTTCCGTCACAGACCCCCCAGCCGTCTCCATGCCGACCCGCGTTAGGGGGAGGTGGGGTGGGGGTGGGGGGGAATCATTGAACGGAGATGGCCTCATCAAAAGGCCCTGCCTCATCGGGATTGGCTGATCGCTTGAGTGACACGGGTCTGCGGGGGGCGTCTCACTGGCTGCGGGTCTCCGAGGGGAGAGCGGGAGGGGAGCAGAGTTGGGAGCGCAGGGCTATTTTTAAACTCGCCGATCTGCCCTCCCCTTTGTCCACTCGTCCTGCCGTAGCGGCGTGCCGTCCGCAGTGGACCGTGGCCGGGCTACAGCGCCGGAGGGCCGGCCAGCTGTCCTGGGGCGCGAGCCGGCGAGCAAAGCGCCCAGAACCGCTCGGAGCGGGCGATTTGCGGGCCGCGGTTTCGGATGGGCTCCCGAAAGCCCTCGCCGCAAAAACTTTCTGGAAACCGACCCGGGATCGAGGAGGAAAAGGGCTGCGAGTGAAGAAAACGGACTTGGCCAACGCGATGTGACCGGTCAGAACTCATCAGAGCTGCCAGCCCCGACGTCGGGTTCTGTCGGTCCCGAGACCCGAAGCTTTAGAGTCACTCGGTCTCGTCGTACACCGCCAAGTTAGCCCACCTGGGGGGGTCCATTGCTACGTAAAACGACAGATCGGTCCCGGCGCCGCCAAACTCCAAATCCCCCATAACTAAAGCCCCGTTGTCTCGGTTACGACCACCTGCAACCCCCCCCCCCCCCACCCCACGTAAACGTCCATAAAGGGCAGCCTGCTCGGTAACGTCTTACATCACTTACCACAGCCAATCGCGCGGGGAGGACTGTCACCGACCAACCCCGCATCTTTCATTTCCTGAGAGCGATGATGTCATTTTGAAAGCTCACTAGCCTCTGTCTTTTCTTCTTCTTCTTCTTCTGCTGCTGCTGCTACCAGCCTATCGTTCATCAAACTGAACGAGCGCGGCTCGGAAAGACGCAGAAATAAACCTAAAATAGCTTCTCTAGCCTTGCAGAAGGTTCTAGAAGCGAAGCCAAATGTGCAACATCTTCTCTTTACCAGCGCAGAGGGGGAAGAAAAACGGGACCTGCAGACTCCTTCTCTCTCTCTCTTCCTCCTCTGTCGTCTGTCGCTTTTGCTCTCCCTCCCTCTCTCTCCCTCCCCCTCTCTCTCTCTCTCTCTCTCTCTCTCTCCTGCAGGTCGCTCGGCCCCTCCTCCCTGCGCGTGTCGTGCGGCGGTGTAGTCCGGCCCACTGCTGGCACACAGACAAAAGGCAGCTCTGCTGCCGCAGCACGTAGCCGGCGGCCGGCCAGGTCCTAAAGCCCGCCCTGCTCCTAATTCCCTGCCCTGGCCCCAGGGCCGGCGGCCTTCGCCCCGGGCCTCCGAAACACGCCTGTAATCCCGGAGTGACTCTCAGGAAATCCAGGGAGCCATCTCCGCCAGGCTGAGAGGGTCGAAAATAGCCCCAGTTCTCAGTATGTTTAAAAGAGGCGAGCGGAATGCGGTCATTGTCATCTCCAGGCTCGTCTATGGAGGAGTTATGGTGTGTGGGGGGGTGGGGGGGGGGTGGGGGTAGGCTTTACAAACGCAGCTTGGGAGTGATGAAATAGGCCACATTTACTGAAAGTCAATATCCCAGATAAAACCTTATCTAAGCGATAAAGTGT
>NC_140235.1:38535978-38603478 GCF_949987555.1 Borostomias antarcticus | reverse complement strand
CTGTCTGCCCATCTGTCTGTCCGTCTGTCTGTCTCCCCGTCCATCCGTCCCGCCCCCGTCCACACCCACCTGGCGGCCTGCTGCCTGAAGAGCACCGGGCTGAAGATCTCCCCCAGGGCGCGGGCGCTGAGCTGGTTCTTGGGCCCGTTGTGGCAGACCCGGGAGAAGTGGCGCAGCAGGCAGTGGAGGGTGAGCCAGAACTGGGCCGGCAGGCTGGGGGAACCGGCCACGCGGCGGAGCAGCTGGGCGCACTCCTCCGGACTCTGCACCTCTGCGGGGAGAGACCGAGACGCACGGCGGGTTCAGGGGTGAGGGGGGCGTACGACGCACGCACACACACACACACACACGCGGTCGGAGGCAACGTGCTGAATGCTGAACTCTCAAAACTCTCAAAGAGGTGTGAGGCGAGCGAACTTTGCTTCGCCCAATCGGGTGGCGAGAAGAAGAAGAAGGAAAAAAAGAGAGAGCCCTTGTGTGCAGGCTGGGGTTGAAACCACAGTGAGATTGTGTGCTTGACAATGAGTGCAAGGTGCACTTGCAGGTGATTGGCTGGCTCGGAGATGCAGCAGATAAACGCTCAGGCGTGTTTTAGTTCCTATTAACCACAGATATCCTGTTTCTGGCCATGTGACAGAGAGATAACCCAGCTCTGAAGAACAGAGAGAGAGAGGAGGAGGAGGAGGAGGAGGGAGGGGAGTAGAACAGAGAGAGAGAGAGAGAGAGAGAGAGAGAGAGGGAGAGAGAGAGAGAGAGAAGACTGACAGTGTGAGTGTGAGTGGAAAGAACTTGAGAGAGAGAGAGAGAGAAAGGGAGAGAGAGGCGGAGAGAAAAAGGAAGAGACGGAGAGAAAGAGAGAGAACGAGAGAGTGAGCGCTTTGGTTCTATGTATAAAGGCCAAGGCTGGTGGTGGGCGGGGGTTATTGATACCAGTGCCACGTCCTGTGGGTTATAGGAGGTGGGGGGCGGGGGGGTTATGGGTACTAGCGCCAGGTCCTGTGGGTTATTGGAGGCGGGGGGGGGGGTTATGGGTACTAGCGACATGTCCTGAGGGTCACTGGTCAAAGGAGCAGCCCAGTGGCAGATTAGGCATGCTCTAGTCTCGGCCAATCATTAACCAGACACACTGTACATTCGGGCTGTGGCGCAGCCCTCTATAGAGCAATATTCAAATACTGCTAACGGCAGTTGCGTTGGCCAACACATTTTTTTTTTTTTTAAAGGCAGTCTGACAACACGACAAGAAGGGTTGTTTGCAGCCGAGTTCTCGGTGGAACATTGACAAGTCAGGAAATGACAATGGGTGCTATAGAACGAACGATCACCTTTGACACCATGTGATCCCCGCTCGCGATATCGACACATCCCAGGCCACAGCGCCTCATTGTGGACGACGACGACACTATAATCCAAACATGATCTGTTCTAAAGTACCGCCGATCACTGCGTGACTATAGAGATCCTTCCTCTTGTATTTGGATTTTGCTACTCTTGCACTTTGGCTTTGGCACTAGATTATGCTCTTAGTCACTTGTTTAGAAAGGAGATGCACTTGTGAGTTCTGGTGAGCAGTAGTACACCGACTACCTACGTTAAATGCAATTTTTGTAAGTCGCTTTGTATAAAAGCATCTGCTCAATGACTAATGTAACGTAGAGTAAGTAAGTAGCCTTTATAACCAATGGTTCTCAAGCTTAGTGGCCCATAGGGCAGGAGCCTATCTCCTGATTCCTTAGCGTGAGGCAGCTTGATGTACATGGACCTGGACATGACGCCCGTACCCCCAATAACCCTTGAGAAGTCCCAAGCAGGGCGGCATTGGGTACCATTTTTTGACGTCTTTGGTATGACTCGGCCGGGGATCGAACCACGCAGTCTCAGGGAGGACGCTCTAACCACAAGGCCACTGAGCCGGTCAATGTAATGCAGAGGGTGTAGCGTGTTCTCCTCTCACCTTGGGCTGTGAGGACCATCTGGGGGTAGATGGCCGGGGGGATGACCGGCTGGGGCAGGTCCTGGAGGTATCTACGAAGACCGTCGCACAGCATCTGCAGGTCCATCTGATCCAGCTCTGCTGAGGGAGGGTCTGCCACACACACACACACACACACACACACACTTAGATTGGTTCTTTTTATGAGCGATGAAAATCTCAGAGCCACGATGGCGTAGTGGTGTTGGTCTGTACTGCGGGGATGGTCAGGTCACTCACCGGTATCAAAGCACTGTCTGACCTCGAACCCGCCGCCGGCGGTGAAGTTCCGGTACAGCGTGGGGTTATCTAGACCTGCACAGGAGCGGGAAGAGAGTTAGAAACCAACCGGCGAAAAACTGCTGACTGGGCTTCGTCTGCGCAACCGAGGAAACTCAAGAGAGATGGGAGAGGGCCTGGCTGACCCAGCAGCCCCGTCAACATAAATCAGCGGTTTTCCAGGTAACGCGCTGTTTATTCTAGCGTCATGTGAGATCTCCGACATATAGCACGGCTCGTCTCTCCCGCACGGGGTGTCCACAGCGAGGAACGCATGGCTTTGACATACGAGCGGCGTTCCGGTGAGATGAGATGCCGGTACGGGTCCAGGCTGACCAGCTCACCTTTCCTCTCGATGGCTTCCAGCAGTCTGGCCAGCATTGGGGGCGCCGTCTCTGGCAGGGCGAACTGCTCCGTCAGGTCCAGCAGAGACGAGCCTGAGAGAGGAGAGGAGAGGAGAGGAGAGGAGGGGAGGGGAGAGGAGAGGAGAGGAGAGGAGGGGAGGGGAGAGGAGAGGAGAGGAGAGGAGAGGAGAGGAGAGGAGAGGAGAGGAGAGGAGAGGAGAGGAGAGGAGAGGAGAGGAGAGGAGAGGAGAGGAGAGGAGAGGAGCAGAAGAGAGGAGGAGAAGAGAAGAGAAGAGAGGAGAGGAGAGGAGAGGAGAGGAGAGGAGAGGAGAGGAGAGGAGAGGAGAGGAGAGGAGAGGAGAGGAGAGGAGAGGAGAGGAGAGGAGAGGAGAGGAGCAGAAGAGAGGAGGAGAAGAGAAGAGAAGAGAGGAGAGGAGAGGAGAGGAGAGGAGAGGAGAGGAGAGGAGAGGAGAGGAGAGGAGAGGAGAGGAGAGGAGAGGAGAGGAGAGGAGAGAAAGTCCAGAGTCAGTCTCATATGGGGTTGGCAGATGAGCGGAGGTGAACAGAACAGTAACAGGCAGGGTTTGGGCGGGTCCATGTCGAGACTGCGAACCAAGTCAACAATATGTCGACTCCATCTCCATTGACAACACAGTTCAATCTCACCGCCCAACGCAACAACGCACCCTCAAAAACAAACCTATTAAACGCATCGATCGGCGCCCGGTCGACGTTCTGCCCACACGCTGTGATGTGGCCGGGGCGAGGCGGACCAGAGCTCGGCTTCAAAGCCCGCCGACACCAGACCAAAAGAGCGGTGCGAAGAACCCGAAAAACAAGCGTACACAACGGCAGGATTCAGAGCGAAAGGTGCTGAGCAGTCGGACACCATTAACGTAGCGTTGGGGTGGACCATGGGGCCAAGCAAACAGTCTCTGATATGCATGAGTTAAGCCAGGTTGGCCTTTTTTCCCCGGGTTTTTTTTCATTAGATCTTAGCATCCAGGTGTGGACATGAAAGGATTGGGGTGGGGGGTTGGGGGGGGGGGGGGGGTCGGCTGGCAAGGATTTTATTTGGCTTTGCGAAAGGTTATTTTGAAAGAGCAGTTTTCTGAAAGGCCTAACTGTTCGAGGCTTTGAGTCCGCAGTTTCAAACGCAGACGACTATGAATGGAACCCTTTTCATTTCTCGCTGCCCTCAAAATTATGACTTTAATTTTTTTTTTTTTTTTTTTGAAGGGAATTAAACTGGCATTGAGTGTAGCCATCTACGCATACACGCCAGTCATTAGCCTGGACATGTCCACTTCCTCTGGAGAACGCTCTGCCAGCTAAGCTAAATAATGTCGTGCCACACTTAAACGCTACATGCTCCTTAGCAACCGCCATGAAAAGACGAGCAGGTTGCGTGACTGTGAACCAACTGGACTATCAAGATCCTTCAACTAGGGCTGGGTTAAAAGAAATCGATTAATCGATTCTGAATCAAATGATTCAGAATCGATTCATGAATCCCAAAATCGATCTTTTATTTAATGAATGAATGAATAAATGAAGGAATGACTAGTTCATTAATTCATTCAATGATTCATTCATTCGTTCATTTTTGGAAATCAGTATCAATACCCAGCCCTAGTATTGATGTGTTGCATAACTTGATAGTCATGTAATTAAGGTTACAGCAAAAAGAAAAAAGTTTTTTGTAACACTAACTGAATCGATATTGAATCGAATCGAGATAATCAATTCTGAACCTTGTGAATCGGAATCGAATCGATCCGACCCCCTAACATGCAAGAATGAGTGGAAGGACATCTACTAGCGAGTCATCTGGAAGGCATTACTGGAAGGGCCCAGGTTCTGAGAGAGAGAGAGAGAGAGAGAGAGAGAGGGGCATTTTCTGAGAACCAGAGAACTTTTAATCTAGGTCTGGAACACCGAGGTTTCCCCAAATAGAGACCTAGACACCCAGTGCCACCTCTGCACGCCTTGACAGTGTAACCTTTTGCCCAGACAGACACCCTACACTGGTGGCCTTGCCCTGCCAAATCAAGCTTCTGAGAAAGTCAATTCACAACCAGTGGTTAAATTTACACCTGGCTCCCCTCGTCGTACACGGCCAAGTACAATGAATATCTACTCCATGTGATAGATTTCTGTTCCGAAACAGTAGGAACTTGGTGTTTCGCCAAAGGTGAAACGCTATCTCTGTAGCACGCAGGCACACACATGATGACACGTCGGAGGGAAGAATATCATCGAGAGGTAAGTTTGAGGTGTGACCAAGAACGCACGCTCAAATTAAAGTTGGTATAAGAAAGGTGTTGCATGTAGAGGAAAATTTCATATTGTGATTATATAGTGACCAAAATTATCACGGTTATCGGTATTATCGCGGTATTATATAATGTGCCGAACATTTTCAAAACTACTGATACACTCACTGATATTCACTTCACCAAGTTTTATATTGAAAGTCGCAAATAAAATTTGCAGCACTATGCACTTTTTGTTTGCATGAACATTAAAATAATGCGTCTTGGAGACTGTTGCTAACTTTGGCTGATGCCGGAGAGTATTCAGTGAGTTTTTCAAAGCGCGGAAATTAGGCGGTAGAAAGGCGGTTTTACTGACAATTTTCACGATAAATGTAATTTAATTTTTATTGCGGTTTATCATTATACCGGTTTTCGTTACATCCCGAGTTGTAAGAGGGCATTGTGAACAGTTGTGGTGGTTAACATGAATTTTTCGAATTTGCCCACAGACATTCTCTCAAACCCGTAAGCCTGTTCATGGTGTCTGGGGCCTTCTGTTTATTTACGCTCTCCATAGCGAGAGAGAGAGAGAGAGCCCTGTGAGTGACACAGGTTGGGATGAGGAGATAGAGTTGCTTCTCGGTACCATCTAGCGACCCGATAGTTCGCCGGGCCCCCGTGTCGAGTGACGGACGAAAAATGGCAGAAATGTCGGGGAGGCATGGCGTTTTCCATGCTGCGCTGAGCACAAGACGCCAAGTTCAGCCAGGTTCACAGAACGCTTCGCTGCTCAGCCTCAAGCAGGGAGAGAGAGAGAGAAAGGGGGAGAGAGAGAGAGAAAAAGAGGGAGAAAGGAGGCACTTCCCCATACCCCCCATTCGGGGCCTCTTTGGGCTGCAGAGCTCACGGCGCATGCACACACATAAGTAGGATGAGCTCGTCGGCTGCAGCTTGCAAAGTTGCGTCTCTCTTCAAAATGTGCAGCGAGTGAGAACTCTTTCTTTCAGCCTAGTGTGCACACAACCCAATCCCTGACCAAAGGTTGAGAGCACGACTCAAAGGGACCATTTCATTCGCCGTTTAAAAGGAGTAGCATTTAACGATGAGAGTTTAAACGATTTGTCTTTACACACTGGGAGAAGTTTTAACGCTGGCTCCTCTTCAGATAAAAACCGGCGGCACTGAACCTGTTAAAATTCACCCCCTCTTGTTTTCACAGCAGCCGGGGACCCTGCACCAATCAGAAGGCTCCGTTCAAACTTTCTCCCAATATGAGAAGTTAGTTGCCCTGGCAACTTGGGTATGGAGAGGGAGAAAAGAGAGAGAGAGAGAGGGAGAGAGAGAGAGAGAGAGAGAGAGGCCCCTTGAACGAGTCTCCACAAGCCCGTGTGTTTGGCAGAGCTCCTCATGGTATCCCAGAGGGCCTCCCTCTCTCTCTCAGCCAGTCAGTCAGTCAGCCAGTCGACCGCAGGCGGAGGAAGTCGGAGCAGCTGCCCCGGGTGCTGCGGTGGTGGTGAGAGGGTTGAACAGTCTCTCTCTCCCCCCCGGTTCAAAACGGCGCAGTGTCTGAACTGCCTCAAGTGCAGACTGTGGCATGGGGCGCTGCAGACAGGACAGACTAAAGATAGGACACGCTTTGGTTAAATTTAGGGGACCTGCTCAAGTAACTAGCATTTTTCGGCGGGATATGCTATTTCTTCGTCGTGTGGAGCGGTCTCAAAAAAAAAACGCGCCACTGAAAACTGATGACCAAGGGGGGAGAAAAAAAATCACTCGTTAAGGTCGATTTAAGGGGGCGAAAAACATATAAATGAAATATTATATAATATAATAATAAAAAATAAAAGTGATGTGTATCAAATACATTCTCATGACAGGTGTTGTTAGTGGTAGAACGAATCCTACAACAATGATTTTGCTAAACTAGCATCACTGGCATTGATTGGTGAGGGGAGTAGGCCCTATTCAACTCTGCAGGTCATCTCAGCTTATTTGTATTCTGCAGTGGAAAGAGGATAGTATAACATGAAGTGGCCTTGAGCTTGGACACGTGAAATGTGTGTGTGAGTGTGTGTGTGGGGGGGGGGGGGCAGCTTAAGAGAGTGAGACAACGTCCCCCCCTGCAGGGTGAAATGTGCAGTGCATGAACTAACTGAGCCAATGGGAGGCCTGTTGCTACACTGTAGGCGTCAGGGCAATTATGAGAACGAGGGGAGGGGGGGGGCAGGGGGGGATAATCATGCCAGAAAAGGTAAACTATTGTCAACAGACAAAATGGCACAACAGATTAAGGTGGCTACTTAGGCCTAATCAAAAAGACATGTTTTTCAGTAGTGTATGATAGACAAAAAGAATACTTTGGATATTGGTGATACTGTCTATCACTAACATCCAAAGTAATTTAACACCCCCCCCCCTCCAAAAAAAAAAAGAAGTCCATAGTATAACTGTCCTGCTTAAAGCCAGGTTTCTACTTGCTTACACTCTTCGGTCTCTCTCCCATGTGCTTTGACCCATAGCTGCACAGCCGGAGTGATATCACATTCGGTGAAGACGCACCGTCCTGGAGACAGGCTGAGCAGAGGCCTCTTATCTGTCCACGTTACATAACGCCACACCTCTCTCTCAACGTGAGCCGCACACCGCGGACCCCAGCGCTTTAGCGACGCTGGCTATTCTACGACATATTTCAAACGTCTCTTCTACGAACATATTTCAAATGTCTCTTCTACTAGGCGACGTGTTTCGAATGTCTCTTCTACGACGTGTTTCGAATGTCTCTGCTCTTTCTCTTCCTCTGTTCATCTTCTCTCTACCTTTTTTAACTCTCTAGCACTCTCTCTATCTTACCCTTTTTTCCTCCTGTCTCTCTCTCCCTCCCTCCCTCCTGTCTCTCCCTCCCTCCTCCCTCTCCCTCCCTCCCTCCCTCCCTCCCTCCCTCTCCCTCCCTCCTCCCTCTCTCCCTCCCTCCCTCCCTCTCTCCCTCCCTCCTCCCTCTCTCCCTCCCTCCCTCTCCCTCCCTCCCTCCCTCTCCCTCCCTCCTCCCTCTCTCTCTCTCCCTCCCTCCTCCCTCTCTCTCTCTCCCCCTCCCTCCCTCTCTCTATGCAACGTGTGGCTAATCCTGCCAGTAGACATGCTTTGCCTCCAGTAAGAAGATTTGCCAATTCAGACTTCAGTCTCTGGAGGCGATCAAGTAATGAAACGCACATGTGCGCACTCTCACGCACACAGGCCCATAAAACAGCCTTTTACTGGAATTGTGCAGGCCAACGTAGTTTGGTGGGGGCTTAAAAAGAGAAATCAAATTACAATGTGGATGGATTTTATTGTGCCCTCAAATTAAGTTCTTTCTTTTTTTCCCCATCGAATCTTTGAATAGTGAGCGATTCCGTGAGGCGCTGCTGTAGAACGGGGGTCTAATTTGACGGCACCGATATCCTCGTGTCGTCGTGGTTTACGAGCCAAGTCGCGACAAGAGGAAAGCGCTGCAGAATAATCCGAAAAAATCGACTCACTTATCTAAAACACGATTGCATATTTAGCAAATACTACACAACTTTTACACAACAGAATAAAAAAAAAAAGGAGTTCATCAAATCCGCGGGCCGACCGCTGCGCTAGAAGCACTGGTGTCAAACAGGCGCCGTTCGGTTTCTATTCACAGCACGCCCATTGATTGTCCTGGCGCATTGTGACCCAAGTTACTGCAATCAGCACTTAGTACAATACTGATTCATCGCAGCGCTACAAATCAGTCTACCGTGCAGTCTCTGTGTGCCCTCTCCTCCCCCTCCCACCCCCCCCCCCTACCACCAGAGGAGCACCACCCCGTCCCCAACCACCCCCGATGCCATCATCCCCCCCAGATGCCATCATCCCCGCAGAGAAGCGCCACATTAAAGCCCCCCTGTCCCATTATAAAGACCGCATTGCCCGTTAGCTCGGCTTTTTGACTTCAGATAGGGTCCGTAATCTATTACAGGCCCCTGACTACAGAAGATTAGAACTTCTCTGAGTTTGGTCTTAGGGGGAAAGTGTGCATTCTTTGTGGAGCAAAGCAACAATTCTCCTTCAGAAAAACTGCTCAATACAGCAGATGTTCGCCCGGGTAGTCGAGAGGCCCCGGAGAGGGGAGAGAGCTACATTATCTCAATCTCCAGCTATGCAGAGTGTACTCTGCTCTCTCTGTCACTGTCTTTCATTCTTGTCCTCTCCCTCTCTTTCTCGCAGGGCAATGGGGCCCCCCGAAAATTCTTTCTCCCTTCATTTCTATCTTTGTTCACTACTGGGATACCAGCCTTCCGTCTCTGGTACCAGTAAACGTCTGCTTGGAAAACCTCAAGCGTTAATGTTCACCTCTCCCCTCAGCGCGTCTCACCATTTTTCTCTGCCTCAGAGAGACCATCTGGTTTCCAGCACGAGTTACAAAACAGCGCTCACGTCTTCAAGACATAATGACGATTATCATCGAAATGATCATGTAACCAACATTAATAGAGACAGGAATACTACCGACGTTACACAAGGGGGAAGCTTTTAAGAGTCGGTTCGGGTTGAAGAATCCTGATAAGCATCGGAGAATTTGATCGCATTAAATATTTTCTTGAGCAAGACCGAGCATGTAGCCGGAGCCTTGCTGGGACCTGAGAGAGGGGGGGGAAACCAGTTCTGCTGGACTTTATCTCAACTATTTCAAAGAACAGTCTCTCTGAATCGCTGTTGGGATAAGCAAACATGAACTGTAAACATTGAACTTGAGGGGACTCAATGTTCTATAAAATGCTTAACAGATGACAGGGCCTCGTTTTTTAACCATTTACATCCGTCCGCTTTCAAGCCGCTCGTGGGTGTTGCTGTGATGAGGGGGTTTCAAAACGTTGACTGTCCAAAACCCGAACTGCTGTCAGCAGGTTATGATACAGTGAAATGGCTGGAACTAGCTCTGCATGTTGGCCCTGACCGCTGCCGAAAAATAAATGATTATGTTCTGGTTTCCGCTAGCGAGTCACGCGAACGTACGAGCAGCACATTCACCGCCGTGTTTCTGGAGTGGAGTTTGGGGCATTTTAGTTTCAGCCAAGTGAGGGAATGGAAGTGAAAGTGACTCTTCATTCTTGGTGGTTTTCAGGGCTAAGAGTTCCTCCCTGAGCTGAGCTGGCTGGCTGGCTGGCCCGGGCACATATCCTTTTAGCCGAGAGGCCCAGAAAAAGGAGCAACATGTTTTAAAAAGCCTGGGACCAGGAATGAGGCAGAATACTTACTCCAGCACCAGCCAGACCAAACCCTCTCTTTCTTTCTCTCTCTCTCTCTCTCTCTCCACATCTGCTGCTCTGAAGTAAACCCCTGTGGCTCGGAGAGCAGAGGCCCCCTTCCCAAAGACTCTCCCCCTCTCTCTCCCCCGGCCAGGGCCGCTCCAGGAACATTATCAAAACATTAGAAAAGAGGAGGAGGAACGAGGAGGAGGGGGGGGGATTGCTGCGACGCTGGAGGAAAGGGAGTTAGGATCTGCCAGATCCCTCGGTGGCGGGCAATAAATCACACCGCTCTGGAGCAACAAGAACCCAGGCCTCCAGCCCGTAGCCCTCAGCCCCCTTCCTCCTCCACGGCCCCTCGCCATCGTCCCCGAACTCCCCTAAGCCCACCCCCCCTGGCCCCCCTCTCTCCGCAGCGCCCCCCCCGCGCCCCAGAGCTCCAGCCCTGATCCCTCAGCAGCCCACCACCACCACCCCTCTCTCTCTCTCTCTCTCTCCCTTTCTCCAAGGCCTCCAGCATGCCACACAGCCCCTCTTCCCAAACCGCCACCCCCCCATCCCCGCCCCCCCCCCCCACCACCACCACGCCCCCACTCCCGCGCCCCAGGCCCCCCCCCCCCCCCCGCCCGTCTCTCCGCCTGCTGGGACACACTGAGACTTTTCTTTTCCTGGTGCTACATTCACACGTTCTCCCAGCTCAGCACGGCCGCTCCTCCGCCCCTCGAGCCATCGAACACACGCTCCCTTCATATGGATCCTCCCCGTCGGCCCCGGCGAAGAATCTCACAATCGCATCATAAAGGCCCGGCAACTGGAAACCCGGGAGCAACCAGAGCTCCTCTTAGAAAAAAGCAGAGTATTGAGTTAGAGAGCAGACGCATATAGGCCAGGGTGTCTTTAAAGATGCATGCCCCGACCGCTATTCCCCCGACGTCACGTGCAGGCGCTGTCCCAGTTGTCTCCGTTTGCAGGGCTAGCGGCGCATCTAGCCGATGTGCAAATAGTGTTCTGGTTTCGACGTGAAAAGATGTCACATCAGATGGAATTAGTAGCCCTAGTGAAGAAAGACCAGGCCCCCCCGTTCATCTCTGGAAAAAAACTAGCCTAATTACTGACTTACAACCGAGTCCTGAGACACGCTCTTAACATGAAAGTGACTCGGTGTCTTTCATGAATGGAATATGAAAAGCCCCCCTGCGGTTGTGAGGGCACTAATCAGGGATTTAAGGCATTTTAGGCAGGCCAAAATAATCTCCCTAAAATATGACCGCAAGCAGGCTTTCAGATCAGATTTGGGCCATTTCTGTCATGTGTTGATTAGTCAGCGGAAAACAGAATGAAGTACTGGGAACGAAGTGGGAAGTGGAATTTTAGCTTCTTTTTATTTTTTATATCAGCCAGGAGGAGAGACAGAGCAGAGGGGTCTGTCTGCTGGTAACGCTAGCCGAGTCCCAGGTGCACTGGCACCACAATGCACTGTGGGCTGGAAACCCGCCAGCTCCATTGTCCTCTGGGCCTGGTTAGCATTCAGCGGGCCTACAGAGCACTGAGCAATGCCACTTTTTTTTATCAAGGCCGCAATTGTAATCCAATGTAAGCACCCATTCTCCCCCAGCGTTTGACGTTAAACGCCAACCAGAAGCAGTCCGAACTCGAGAATCCAAAATTCGAGGTCCTGGAACGACAGGGATGCAAACTTATGAAGTGTAATTGTTCGTTTTTTTGTTTGTTTGTTTTTTTAAGAAAGAGAGAGGAATTCTGCAAACAGTGCCTCAAGCTTGAATTATTTTCAGACGGATAAATATAGGTTAAATCAGTGCGAGGACAAAAAGAACAGATCAACATCACATACACACAAATCTATTCACCCAACTGTGAGCCCAACTCCTTCTACCGAGGCAGATCGAGTGATCGTGACAATTGTAAGGACACTTCAGTTTGTCCTGTGCCTTGGGGGTTGTTTGAAGACACCTACGCTTATTTCTGACTCCATGGCAACAGGTTTCCTCCAGTCCTAATAGGGTCTGCAGGCTGCCAGCTTCATGCTGGATGACGCACTTCTCACTGCGTACTAGGTTTGGAGATGGTGACCAATATCTAGATTAGAGCGATCATGTGAACATCACATTGATTCCCCAAGGGAACGTTGGATAACAGCAGCCAGCGGACTGAAGGCAACCTGAATAAGCTATTTTGGAGTTGTGCACTTATCAACAAATCTACAACTTATCCTGTCCAAAGAAGTCAGATGTTGCATTTTATAGAGTGTATGCAATAAGGCCAACTGTTCACCCCACCATGCTTCCCTGGATTGGAAAAGCTCGCAATGCAGACCGAACGTGAGCTAGACCTATACTGTATCTGTCAGATGACTAGTGGGTCTGGACGAAAAGGTTTCAACTTCAAGATCAAAGGCAGTAAGGTCCTCACTCTAACAGAGGTCAAGTAAAAAGTCAGATTGGAGGTCAGATTAAATAGTAAATATTAATAATGGAGTGAACATCATTCAATTTGCCAATTTCTTTCAATAACTAACTATGGAAGAGAAAAGAAGTTCAGGGTTCAACGCTAGCCTGGCACTCTGACAGAATTGCGTTTCGTTTCATTATTCAGTCAGAACAGGCTCCCATTGCACCCGTTTTCCGAGATGGGTGTTGCCGAAGGTGTCTTCAGCGATGAGTTCATCACCTAACCAATCACGTGAGGCAGTTTATTTCAAATGACGCTGATTGGCCTGGTTGGAATTCCAACCACGAGATCACTCTGGACGAGACACGAGAACCTTTCCAGACCCTGAATCGCATTTTGAAAATTCAGATTCAGGGGCTGGAGCCAAGCTAGGACAACAGTGGGACGTCAAACAACTGAGGGGACAACAAAACACTCACCTTGCTCAGAGTCGGAGTCTGCCTTCGAGGAGCCTGGGGCCAATGGTAGGGGCCTCGGGGGCCTTGGTTTTGGAGTAGGAGGGGAGATCCTCTTCTTGCCAATGTACTCGACATATGTCCCTGGGAAATCCCCCTTTTCTTGAGTAGTTTCATTAAAGCCAGGCAGCCAGCCAACGTCCTCTGGTCTCTCCTCTAGTCCGTCGCTGTACCCCAGAGACACCAGGTCCCCTTTGCTCACCAGCAATATGTCCCCCACATGCAGGTCAATGTCCTCCTCTCTCTCCTTCCTGTAGTCGTAAAGCGCCCTGTACTGATATCCCTCCGCACTCATGGCGTCGATTACTTTGTTTCAAGGTGTTCTTCTGAGTAAAAAATAAGACTCCCGGACACTTTTTCGACAACGTTACAGTTCTACCAAACAAGTTACACTTCAGACTCTGCTAGTTATATATTAAGCGCGCCAAGAAAGACCTCAATTGACGAAACGTAAAATAAAAACACCTCACCTCTAGAAAATGATAGCTCTCAACAATACTTTGGAGATTTCAATTTCTTTTTTTCTTCTTAACTTTTCGTTACTCTCCTCTGTTCAAGACATTCTTGGAGCGGTTCGCTCCACCCCACCCCTGTGGTGCCTCAAGCAGTAGGTCCCATCAGAATAGGGCCTGCAGCAAGGCGCCTGAGAACGCTCCCCTGACCTGCAATGCAGACAAGAGAAGTGGCCATTTGCAACATGTTGCGCAAGGCAAGACATCTTATCACACATACTTTTCAGTAAATGGTTTTAACAACTGTAATTGTATGGCTATGTGCCTAGCCTACCTACATTCCCAGCCTAGTAATAGAACGTCTGTTCTAAGCATAAGGCAATTGAAACCTGTAATTAAGAAGTAGCCTACCTTTGTTACAGGTTAATGTATTTGTCACTGCATTGCATTGTTGGCAAGTGTTATCTTTCTGAATTAATGTAGCCAAAATTAAAACAAACAAGCTAAACATGATTGCAGTATTCCATGTAGACTCACTAACAGCAGCTTGCTTGCCACTGGCTAGATGAATAAATGCATAACAATGAATACAAACAGTATCAGCAAGCAGACAAATTGGCTTTGGTGTTTGAAATGTTGACAGCTGAGTGTAAACTAAAGTTATCTAAACGTTACAGTCATTAGTCACTGTCCCAACTTGTCCAGTGTTTCAAAACAATAACACGACATGTGTGGTGTGTATTAGCTGGCTAAGTTAGGTGTGTGTGCTTAACTAAGTGTGTAAATGTTACAGTGGGGTAGATACAGTGCCAGCTAGACTAGCGTGGCTCCAGAGCAGTAAAGTATGGTCGATCTCCCAACCCAGAGGATGAGGGTTAGCGTTAGCCTGCTAGCTAACTAGCGACTGAGCTAAAGCAAAACTTCTCTTTTTATTACAGGGCTTGCTATCCACTTTTATGAGATGCTTTTAAAACTCGAGACTCTTCCAAAGTGGAATTTCTGCTTATTCAAAGTCAAATGAACAGTGTTAATCAATGCATAACTACTAAGTTAGTAAATATTAGGCAACAACTCGCTGAAGCCATGAAGCACGCAGCAGTACTCACTTTGCTAGAAGGGGCCCAGGCTGAGCTGGATCGAGTCCTCTTTCCTTCCCCGTGTTATACTTCCAGTTGGTCGGATCCTAGAAACTAAAATTCGAGCATATATAACACCGAACACGTCTACTACCAAAGTTTCCGATCAATCGATAGAAGTCTATGAATGCGGGTTTCTAACTACTTTTTCCCAACTAGTAGGTAACGGTCTGCCCAGGCTATAGACGGGACGACTCCGCTCGGACTAATGCTCCGGGAGCGAGTTTGATCCAGTAGCCACGGCGGAGAGGACAGCCATGCACACTAGCTCTCCGGGACGTCAATCAAAACACGCAATCGCCAGGTTCGCAGTTTTAATGTACTCAACCGCACTGGATGGGCGGATTTTTCACCACTCCTGTACCAAAAGCGAAATGCCCCGCTCCGCCGGCGTGCCACTGATACCAAACACGTGTACCTACACTGAGTGGACGGAGAGAATGTTCCTCCCATGGCTTTTTGCACGCAACCAGCTCACATGAAACCACCCATAGGAAAATTACATAACTTGTAGCTACACATGCAACAGACAGGTAACTAAACATGAACCGTGACTAGTGCAGAAAGTACGCGTTGAAATATGAGTTGTTGTATTCTTCTGATAATTTGTCCTGTAAGACCATGAAGGCATGTTAACCTTTATTTCCAGAGATAAGCCTAATGTTGTTGCGCTAATGATAAGAACCCCTGAGCCAAATGTGCCTCTCTCAACACAGTTAATTGGTCTTTAATGCACTACAGTAACGTTTTTCATTACAATTTATGGGCTCTTCCTCGAAGTTTTCATGTGGAGACACGCATTTCAAAATGAACAGCAACAGACTTGTTCTAAAGTAGCCTACAAGCATATAGGGATTTCCCCAATTAAGCATACAATGGATCTTTCGTGGGAGTCGTGTTATCTAAGATATAGGTCAAATCCACATAATTCTTAAGATGAATGATTAAATTCCATTATTAAGGGACTGCAAATTCAATCATCTTCATGATTCCAGGAATCGTGTACTGAAAATTCTTAGCATGACATTACATTTGATGAATTGGTATCTTCCGGCTAATACACTCATTAAGACGTATTATTGTCTATGTACAGTACATGGCATTCAGACATGTATGACATGATCAAGAACACTGTAGGCGTGAGGAGGAAATCGAAATCGCGTAGGCTATTGTTTATGTATACCATAAAAGGAGAAACAACAGGTGCTGACGTACTATATTGTCAAATGCGAAACTAGCCTTAGTTTCAATCCCATTCTTCCCTGTCATTCAGTTTTCAATATAGAGTGGAGTTCACTGGAATCATTTGCGGGGGAAAAACACAATCCCAGGCGCATGACTGTGAATGTGGGTGGCCTAATTATGGAGGGGAAGGGAGGCTGGCCTGCTGAAATCCCCTTGCAAGTATAGGCCTACTGTCCCGGCTGCACTAAAATAGCTGTAAGCGGCTTTGTCCAGGAATGCTCTTCAGTCATACGAGAATCAATAGCTGCCACCACCTATTGGATATGAAGGAGGAATTAAATACACATGACAGAAGTGATAGGTATCAACCAGAATCAAACCAGTCAAAACAAATATCCTACTAGACAATAGTCAGTTTCTAAATGTATATAATTTATTCCCACCTTCCTGATTGTTTTTTGTGCTCTGAGAACCAAGTTATTCATCTTATCCTTAACTGTCATTTGTGTTTGATAACATGATTTCAGGTGACCTCGTAGTGACTTAGTCTACTTTTGTATGATGTTTTTACAGTGTGTGTAATGTTATACCAAACTAAATGTTTACTGAATGCCTTTTTCTGACATGAAAAGGAGATACAGTAAATATGCTTGTTTACTGATGTGACAAGAAAAACAAGAATCAAATCTCTTTTGCTTACTTCATTGTTGTTGTTTTTTTAAACTCAACAACTTAACAAATGAAAGTAAATGAATTATTTACAATAATATATAATATAACACTTGAATCAATACATTTGAGAAATAAACTCAATTAGCTCATGCTCCTTTTTTTCCATGTTGTGTAGTTCAAAGTTTCCATACACAGCTGCAGCGTGAAATCAACTTTTCTTTCAAATTCAAAGTATATACGTCTATGAGTCTACCTTTGAAAAGCATAGATGGGATTTGGAGTTCTGTTGCCAATGATGGAAAAGAATATTTGAACCACCAGACCATATAATCCCTACATTCACCCCCCTGATTAAACAGTGGATCAGGCTCTGTAGACCCATCTGCTATTCTGGAAGCGACCACAGAAACCACACCTCCATGAGCCTCTCTAACTGTTTCATGACAGA
Organism: Borostomias antarcticus; assembly: GCF_949987555.1. Classification (NCBI taxonomy): domain Eukaryota; kingdom Metazoa; phylum Chordata; class Actinopteri; order Stomiiformes; family Stomiidae; genus Borostomias; species Borostomias antarcticus. The sequence goes on along the minus strand of NC_140235.1, from coordinate 38,586,556 downwards.
AAATAAATAGGCAAAGCTGTATTCTTGAAAGTCAAAGGTTTAGTGTTGCATGATGTAAATGTGTTCTCAAGGTTGAGGTTATTTTGCGCAACGTTTATCTGAATCTTCTCGCTTCATCACAAAAGCAATTTACAGTCACAGAGTTATCATTTGATCATAATCAGTTGGATGGCTGCATCTGATTAATTGAGATTCTCTGCTTGACTGTGATCTCCAAGCGCCCTGGGGGGAGAAAATGACATAATCAAATTTACCTTAAACTACAGTTTATGGCTACTGCATACCTCAATGATTTAAACAGTCTGGGCCAGTCACATTTTTAACATTTAATTTCGACAGTATACTAGAGCTGTTGAAACACTAAACAAAAGCCCCACTGATATTTTGACGCCAGTGGGGATTTCATTTACACAGCGCTGTGTTCTGGCTGGCTGTGACACATGTGGACAACATGGGGAACATCTCTGTTCTCGTGGAAGCACAGCGACTTTGGCTGCTCTCCAACAGCTGCCCGCAGAGATGCAGTTTTATATAATATAAAGAGGTCATTGAAATGTACTCAAACAGACATCTCAGACAAAGACACAATATAAACCCCACAGATACAGACTGTTGAGATGACGTTTTGGTGAAAGCGGTGCAAATTGCTTTTTGTTTGCCCAAGTATTGAATAAATGAAGCACAAATGGAAAAAAAGTAATAATAAAGATTGGGTGAGGAGGATGCAGTATCACTGCTCAGGTTATGTTCAAACCTTTCACAGCTTGTCTTTTTATAGCTATGTAACAGACACACCCAGAGGCAAGATGGAAATATACAAATTAATTCCAATTAATTTAATTCCTCTGGTTTGGTACAAGCCCAAACTTCAGGGCGCTTGCATGCAATTATGGCTTATCATTTTATGGTGCATAAACCTGTCATCTCAGTCTCAACTGTGTTCTCTATTTTTATGTAACGGAAAAGGAGATATTTGACACCGTCAGTTGGTTCAACGCTAAACATTAAGCTTTCCTTTTCGGTATTAACTCTCTCCTACCTACAGTATATATATAGAGGGGATAACTCAATCCATTTTTACACAATAAATAAGGAGAATGCTAAAAACCAAAGCCAAAAACAACGCTAAATTAAATAATTAACTCCAATCCCTCATGTCTGGCTCTTTCTAGAGCATCTCTCGAGTATGACAGAGCTGGTCTCCATGTTTTATTAAAGGCTCCGAGCTTTTCTCGTCTCAGACACATTCTCTCCAGGTCAGTGACCCTCCCTGAATCCCTCAACCACATCCCAAGTAGGGCAGTGTTCAGGGCCCTGTACTGTACACGTGCAAAACCAGCATCTTAACAAATCCCGTTCACTATCTGTTCACCTCATCACCTGTCATATTTTAAACTTGAACGCATCATAAATAATGGCCGCAGATAACGTGAACACTATTTGATAAGTGTGGATCGCGAGGGCCAGTAATGTTTATGATGTAGGCTATTTTGTGATTGTCACCGTCAAGTCAAATTCCTTTACATCCTGAAGCTCAGTTGTATCCTGCCAAGGAAGGATTTGATCATGTGTATATTATAGACCAGATACCTCCTTGGTTGGCAGCTACACTGTCTTTAGTGCTACACGCGTGACGAAAGAGAGCCACAGTTCCTTTTATGACTGCTGGATGAATGGATCTGAACGAGGTGATGCCTTTGTTTAGGCCACACTAGCCCCATGTGATTAACTAGAAGCACCCCAAACAGTCGCCCGACCTCTTCGCTTCCCTCGCTCTATAAAGCTCCTTTGCATTATGCATATTGCATGCATAAAACTCTTTTTCAACCACATTGTTTCTTTATTCCTGGCTTCCACGCTATTTATGCCTTTAGAATTCTAATGAACCACTGGTATATATGAAGTATACAGTTGAAAAGACCTTTGCCGTCTTTTTCCTCAAAGCCTTCCCCTCTCTCTTTGACGCATCTTTGAAGCTAGGGAGAAATCAGTTCCATTCACAGAACGTAGGTCTTGGGGCAGATGTGCGCGTTATTGGCTTCAGATGTAGTTGCGCCACCAGTGAAGATGTCGACGGGCCACGGAGGGGAACTGGTAGGGTGTGTTCTGTCACACTGTAGAGTATGACTGTTTTTTTTAGTTTTTTTTTTATCATGGCTGGATGCCATGGTGAGTGTTTTGACTGACAATCTTGCCTTTTCACAGTACTTTAATCAGCATGGTAAGATTCGCCATGGTGAGGGACCACAACAGGCATTACCATAACATACCATGGAGGTCTAACTGACAGGGGGTCCTCCTCACCAAAGCCTTTATTATGGTAATGAAAGGATATCAACATGTAGCTGCTCACATACCACCAACTGTCATATGGCAGATTCAACATCCCCCCAAAGTAGGCCAACAACAGACATATATGCAACAGTTTAAAAGTTATGTGTACAGTGTACAGTAGTTTAAGTGGAAAACAAAGTGTCACAGCAATTAAGCAGTTACTGGATTACATTTTTTGAGGTCACCTAGGAGAAAAAGAAGAAGAAATCTTTATTCGTCATACAGCACACCAACACACGGGCGACACATGGTGACACACACATACACACACACACACACACACACGCATGCGCCTACATATATGACCGATTTCTTCAGGCCTATTTTACCAGTGGAACGCATTCTACATGTGGCATGAACTGTGAAAAAAGCCCAATAGGCCACAGCAACCCTGCCACAATGCTGCTCTATAGGTTTGTTGACAGCTAGGATAGTGGGACCACTTGAAGCGTTCTGAGACTGAATGAAACCTCCAGGTACGTGACAGCCTCCTTTTCTGTCTTTGACATAAATGCACCTTTTTACTGCCTTTGGCGTAAATCTACCTTTTAAGAATTCCACAGTGGCCCCTTAAACCATTAATCTGTTCAGTGTTTTCAGAGATTTCATAATGACCGACCCAGTGTGTGGAGGAGCTCTTCTAGGCTTTCATTTTCTTCCTCTCTATTCACTAATTCTTTTGCTTTTGTGAGCAAGTTGAGAATTCTCACACGGGTAACTCCATAATGCCCGCTGACATAAGAAGAACTTGTGAAATGCATCACCCACCAACGCCTATTTAAACAAAACCAGAAAAGTGAAAGAGAACGCTCCTCTCTGTGCTTGGTCTTCTTACCACAGTGGGGACCCCCCGCCCGCCCCCCCCAAGCCCCCCAAGCCTATAAACCCAGTCACCTTTCCTCTCATTCTATCCCCCAGTCCCCCGCTGACTATATGAACATTTACATTAAGGCAAAGCATCCGTGACTGCACATTACTCATGTTAGAGACCTGCATGCCAATTGCGCAGGGAGGGAACACAGTTACTATGTTTATTTCCAGTTAATCTCTCACACAGCATGAGGAACTGTGACAGTTTTAAAAATAGAACATTTGCTTTTAGTACTCGATTAGAAGTTTATGTTCACGTTTGGACTAGTTTTTCAGTTTCAAGTTTATTGCCATACATACTTGATAATGTAAACATCATCACTAGATTCTCTCGATGTTGAGCACAGCCTTCTATAGTAAATTGTTGCCGAGGGACAGTATACACAATTTTGAGCAATATTCTTTGATGCTATGTACTGTTACAGTATGTGCGTTCTAGGTTCAGTGGAACTTCATGAAGTAGGCTATGATTCTCTTAACTGTGATGAACAGAGCTCATTCTCTTGTTAGACGCTCGGATGAAGTGATAAGACCTACTGGGAAATCCGTAGCATCTTGATGAGTTACAGTGTTTTAGCACTGCTGTGTATAGTTCAAATTAACAGCGTTTCCTGTCATGCAAGTCTGTGCAAGCCTGTGCCATGTTGCTGCCCAGGTCCACGGTGAGAATTCACTTTCATCTTCCTCTCATATCAAAATCATCAAAGAAAAACGGTCTAGTTCTTCTTCGCCTGTAAGGAGATTCACAATAGACACAAGGCAATAAATTGTGAGGCTCTCCTTGCTTGAAAGGGCTCTTTGAGTGGAGACAGACTGGCTGGAGCTTGGAGCTAGTCTCAATTAATCTTCTTTTGCCTGTTGAGCTTCTCAGCCATGTTCTCTGACAAGCGAGAATGGAGTAGATATGCACTATTGATTTTTTTTAATAAATAAAGTGTTGGCAGACAGCTGGGACAGTTGATAAAGTTTGATTTGAATCACCTTGTCTCAGCATTCCTCAAAGGGAGAGACACCTTTCTCTCTCCACTGTGTAATTTAGTGGCGGTACTGTAATTTCACGTCCCGCAATTGAAAAATCCTTTGCAAATTCCTTTGCAGCGTAGAAGTGCAGACCCGCTCACGTGCATTATGTGCATATAACCTTATACTTCGAACAACCAAGAAACCGTTGTATTGACTACATCATTTGCGCTTTGTGCTGTATGAGGTAGCCATATTTGAAGTCAGGCCCAAGTCAATCCCAGGAAGTGATACCTGTAATGTGTTTTTTCAAGATTAAATTCAAATTGACATGATGAACTGATGTTTTGTTTAATAGGGAAAGATCTATGACTGAACTGAGTGAACTGTTTAAACCCCCCCCCCCCCCCCCCAAACTGGACAAACCTAAATACCAGAACAATGTGAATCTTATGCTGACATCTTGATATAATCTGTACCAGTGGTTCAGAGTTGGAAGCTGTTTGCCAACAGCATGAGCATCGGTGCCCACGCACGGTCTCGTCCTAATGAAGCACTAACAATGAAGTCTTTTCATCGGATTTCGAATCAATGTAAGCTTACATTAATAATACTAAACTACTCTTGTTCCCACTGCGTTACTGTAGAGCAAGTTCACAGTTAGCAATAAGCTCCTCTCAGACATTGACGTCAACCGTTTTAAGCATGTGAAAGCTGGTGTTTGATACTGTACTCCTGCCCATCTAAGCAGCTTTGACTTGTGCTGAGTTTTGTAGTTCACCTATGGTCTGCGGTCGCTGATCTTGCAAATTTGAGCGCTCTTTCCTAAACCTAAATGTACTATATAAAGTACAGTAGGTCTGTGTGCCCTGCAGGCTTAGATTTAAGTCGTTTAATGCATTTCCAGTACTATGTTCCCACAGTACCGTGCCCAAACCCACAATGTTTTAAGAGCAAGCAGACTGCTGTTTCTATAGTACAAGTGTATGCAGTCCATGGACCCACAGCACACCCACTTCTTTAAACACCACCAAAGTAAAAACTATCATTTCTGATACAGTATACCCACTTCTTTAGTCACCACTAACACCCCTGCATGTATGTGATGTATATGAAGAACCCATATTTTCTGCCTGACCTACACATTTTTGCAGACATCTATGGTGTCCACAGTGATTTGGCCTGGTTTTCGTTCTCTAGAATGTTTGTTGTTGTTGTTGTGAGTCAAGGGCCACATCGAATCGAGAGATCCTTTCGATTGGGCGGATGTCTCAGACACAGCAGCCAATGCTGTGTGTCGGTTCTCTCCCCGTTCCCTTTCCCCGTCATCGCCCCATGGCTCCTCCCCCTTGGCTCCTCCCTTTGACGTTGCATGGTAAACGGCCGCCTTGTTGGCCCTATAGCCGCTACCGGTCTAAATACGCAGGGTAAGGAGGGTATGTTTGATCTCATCCTTTCCCCTTCATTCCTAAATACTTTAGGGAGCATCTTGGATGCTCTGGAGCTGGATTCCCGGCCCCATCGCGTGACATGGCTCCTTCCTCCTCAGGCACTTGTACTATGACCTCTCAAATCACCCCAGTCTCTCTCCTTCTCTCTCTCTCTCGCTCTCCCTCTCTCTCTCTCTCACACACACACACACACAAACACACGCGCACACACTCTCTCTCTCACTCTCTCCCCTTTCTCCTTGGCTGCGGTCTGTCAGGAATGCCTGCTAGAAGGGGTTGGAGAAAATAGAAGTGCGTCACTTTACTACTTTCGGAGCAAGAGGCTGCGACATGTCTTACGAACTACAAAGGCAGGGTGGTGGGTTGTGTCGTCTCGAAGGTGCGGGGCAGAAGGTGGAAGAATTCGAGGAACCAGCACTAGGCCGGCTGGTAGCTTCTGGTTGATCTGTGCGGAGAGACCGGTGACCTAGTTTGACGGTGACATGTTTATGGCCGATGAGCACAGTCCAGTGATTTCTCCAGCAGAGATTGCAGCCTTGCTCCAGGGCCCTCTCATTTGGAGCACTGGGGCTCCAAACTGTCCCAGGAGACCAGACACAATTCTTGATGGGCGGGGCCAAGATACTCCTCCTCCTCTTTCTTCCGCCCTTCCCACTCTCCATACCTCCTGCCAGTCTTCCTTCACGTCTCACACTATCATATCCCCCCACTTCCCACCCCTCTCCTCAACTGTCTCCTAAACAGCCCTTTGTGCAGTCATTGCTATTGTTTTGAGATTTCTTTGGCCAATGAAAATAAAGGCCCTTTTGAGTCTGAGGGAATTGAAGCTTTATGAGGAAACTTCCTTTCTCGTTTGGTTCCTCTCCACTCTGCATCATAAACGAGATGACGACCACAATCTTATTTACCATCTGCCCTATTTCCCTACATGAAAGTTAACACAAGCTGGAATTGTTTGGAGTGGCTTAAAATATTGAGGAATTCTGTCTTTGTCCATGTGGGAGCTCTGAAAGCTCCCAGGCTCCTCGTTATTAGCTTTGAGTGTCTGGCAACTCCCACCCTGCTTGGAGCTGGATTAAAGCTCAGAGGGGGGCAGTCCGTCCACCGAGACCCCCTTTCTGTGACCACTTTCATACGCTGCTGTGTTTTCGGGGGGGGGTGATAATCAATCATAACCAGGGTATTGTGACATCATGGAAAATAATGATTATAATGATGATCTATGGTCACATGACAGACAGTACCATAAAGAATGACTTATTACATTTATTCTCGTCCTCATTCTTTTTAGTACAGTACGCCGAAAATCCACATGCCTATCCCTAATCCCTTTAAGAGGAAACTCCATTACTCACACAGCCTATCAAAAGGTTTATAATATTCATTACAGGAGTTCATAGGGGCAATGGCGGTGGTGAGGATGATGATGATGATGATGATGATGGAGTACAGTACATGGCTGCTGAGCGGACGCTATTTGAAGCCGTCCACGGCCATGTGTGAAGTTGCCGAGGGCCGGGCGCGATCTGCTAAGTGTATTCATTTTGCAGATTGAAGCTTCTAAAGGAGGAGAAGGCTGTTCTGTAATTACAGGCGACACAGTGGCTACTTGTTGTGAGCTTGGCAAACCTAGGTAACCTAGGCAACGGGAGATTGAAATATGTCTGGGGATGGAGGGTATAAGTACACCCCTGGGTCGGGGAGGCGGAGTCTCGTCTGGCGCGCCCCTCGCCACGACGGAGGCGAGCGAGAGAGGCGCCCGCAGGCGATTGGACGGGGGGGGGGGAGAGCCAGCAGGACAGAGCCCACTTGGAGAGACCGGCCCAGTGTCTGCGTGCTCCGCCGGTGAACCCTGCCATGCCACCCCCCCCCCGAAGACGAGGAAGGACGCCTCGTCTCAAGATGGGCTTTCTCTTTGACATTAATAACACAGTTATGAAACCACGATGAAGGATGTATTACTAGCGGCGGAGCTAAACTCCCAAAATGATTTCCCACAATATGTAACAATATCCTCCTCCCGCAGTCTGCTGTGTTTATGTGTGCCCCTCAGTGCTTGTTTAAGGGAGGTTGAACTTTAGTTGTTTTCAAACGGATGTGTTCTGAGGTGCAGACTTCCATGGTCAACGCCATTTACTAATTTCTCTCACACTGACCAATGGGACTCCTGTACTGTGGTTGCTATTTAGCTATAGGGGCATCCCCGGCCTTTGGGAAGATGCCAGCCTTGAAGGAGTAGTTTGGTATTTAGCGTCATAAGCCCTGTTATAAGGTTTTTACGATCATAGACAACGGTCCATATACCATTTTTGACTTTGCACTCTTGAGAGTCCTACAGGTAAGTACTGTACACAGTGGATAGTCCATAGAGATCCATTGTGTACTTCACTGTGATAAGGGCAATCAGCACTAATATCTCAAGAGTGCAAAGTCTGTGAAAGAGTGTATATGGGCAGAGCGGCATGGTGGCGCAGTACTTAGCGCTGTCGCCTCCCAGCAAGAAGGTCCTGGGCCTGTTCTCCCCGTGTTCGCTAGGGTTCCCTCCCAAAGAACCCAATATGAAAAACATGCAGAGGAACAGTTCTCTTCAGTCCTGGACTGAGCACTTAAACTTGGTTCCCTTCGACGTGGTTCCCCCAGGACAAATTTCACCAGACCGGCAGCCACTGAAAGAGTGTGTGTGTGTGTGTGTGTGTGTGTGTGTGTGTGTGTGTGTGTGTGTGTGTGTGTGTGTGTGTGTGTGTGTGTGTGGTGTGTGTGTGTGTGTGTGTGTGTGTGTCTCACCATGTGGCAAATAAAGACTCCTCGAGGTCCAGGAATTATTTATGATCGCGAATAATCTTATATTATATATCTTATATATGAACCTTATATTACATTGGGCTTATGATGCTAAATACCAAACTACTCTTTTGAAATGCTGCCTGAGTCAGTAGAGGACAGCTGACATACTGTATTATCTTTGTCCCTGATAGGATTAGATGAGCATTTGCTTCTTCCTATTCCATTTAGGACGGGAAGAAAGAGGGGAAATAAGGAAAATAAAAAAATAAAAAATGTTCATCTGCTCAAATGAATCATTTGTACATGTACAGTATAGCTATAATATTACCTTGTTTGTGTGCTGTTTTTTGCTAAATTATTTATTCTTTACTTACATTGTATTAAATTTTCTTTTTTTCTCTTTTTTTCTTTCTTAAATTGTTCGAAATAAAGTTAATAAAAAAAAAAAAAAAAAAAAAAAAAAGCCAGTTTCAGCTGTAATCCAATTACAAGGTTTACAATGTTAGGTCATCTCTGTCTGTACAGTGATGTATCCTTGAGCAAATCAAACCTCAAATCAAAAAAAAGTATACTTGATAAAGCCAGCCTCCTCAAACCCTGCTTTCAGACACATGGATGGGAGACACATTCCACCCACACCGTCTGGTTTACCAGCTTCTAGAAATGCCATGCATGCGTACAGGTTGCCGGACCTCCAACCTGACCTGCATGTCCAATAAAATGGCTTCCGCCCTGAGTTGACGTGACGCGGGCTGAGGGCCGGAGGTGGAGATGGAGGAGACTGGGAGGAGGCACACACACGCTGCTCTGTTCTGCCCGGCCGAGAGCCAGAGACCCAGCCAGCAATTTCTCACCTCGGCGCTAACTTCGTCATCGGCGCACAGCGAGGTTTACAAACTGCCGATTTGAATTACATGAGGGAGCAATAAGGGCCTGGCTGCAAATTGAATTTCCTGGTAGTCTCATGCTTCCCTGTCGCCGACACTGCCGGCCATTCTGCACAAGATCCACAGAGACGCGTCGTGTCTGCTCCCGGCAGCTTTCTACACTCACTGCTCTCTCTAGAGAGAGACATGGCCTGTCACCCGTACTCGACCATTGTTGTAGCATGTTGTGTTGGCTTTATCATCGTTTGCGTGCGACATACTGGCGTCATGTCCGAGGGGTGTACTTGTACATCAAGCTGCCTCACGCTAAGGAATCACAAGATAGGCTCCCACCCTGTGGGCCACTAGGCCCGGTTCTCAAGGCTACTTCATTATCTTTTACCTACGGTTATGGCGTCTCCTAATACGTTTTGAATTGAAGACTCATTCACAAGGTAAGAGTGCCACAAGAAACCACACTGCAAATGGTGTCCTGAAATTCTCAACTATAGGGCCTACATGAATATACGTTTTTCACTGCTGCAAATAAAGTTATGTTGATGTCACGGCACTTGCTTGTTCCTAATTGGTTTATAATGTGAGCCTTCTCTGTTCAATGGAACATCTGGGGGAGAAGGGGGGGGGGGGGTTCTGCAGGAAAATGTAATTAAGGCAAGCAGTACTAATTACAAATTACACATCAAACAGCAGAGCAATTGTACAATGGTTTGCTTTGACATGATCCTGATTAGATGAGGAATTACTAACAGTTCACTTACAGAAACCCATCGTTCTTACTGTTTAACCTACATCCACAGTTACTGAATATCCTTTAATCTCCTCAGAACAATATGATGAAGCTACTGTTGCAATGTGACTATAAATCCCCATAGCCTAGTAACTGTACGACTGATTATAAAGGACAAAGCATTGTGGGAAATGAAACCCAAGGGGGTTCAAGGAGAAGTAGAATCCTCTAAGCACAACATACTAAAACAAAAAGGAGGGAAGTGAACCGATTAGTCAAGTTTGCAAGATGGCCGCCACGTGCACTGCACTCGCCTCAAGGACTCCTCTTGTTGGGAGTGGAATTACCACAGTTCAAGGCCAGCTCAGCTACTCCGTTTCCACTTAAACAATTCCCAGTCAAGCCGTATACTGTAAGTTTACAAGGCAGATTATTATTATGGAGGAGCAGGCTCGTTCTGGATCATTCTATTTCCGACTGTGAGCTTTTATTGCATGTCGTCGGATTATGAAACTTGCTGTGGGGGGTGTGGGGAGGGGGGTAGTGTATTTTGATTAGCCCTGCTGTGGGTGCAGAGCACCATGTTGAGATGAAAGACGAACAACGGTGCCACTAACAGTTGCCTACCTCCTTGAAACCGGAGCCTCTGTCTCATGTTTTCCAGTTGAACTGATGTCTGTTGTGTTTTTTTTATGTTCAAAAGACATTATTGTCTTTAGCCCTTTCCCGGGCGGAGGGCTGAATCATCTGAAGTGCTTTATGAACCAGTGCATGCCTCCCTTCAACAAAGCAGAACAGCTCCATATCTCACTTTAATTGCATATTTGGGGGCAAGTTTCAAAGCAGATAAATCTCACAGCCCATCTCTCATTTCAGTGTCTGAAGAAGTAGTGTATTTAGGCTATATGCACTCATGTGTATCACCATGGATCCAAAGGTCAAATACTAGTAGGCTAGGGTTTGATTACTCATTATTAATCACATGCCCTCGCTGAGTATAAGGCCATCAATAATAAAAACATTGAATAGAAAGTAAAGTGAGCTTGGCAATGATTTCCCACAATATGTGGGAATTTACATGTCGATTAATATGATTTCAAAGAAACCTACAGTAGTGCTGCGAACTTGTCACGGTTACTGTCCCCCATGATGAAATCGGAGGTAGGTTATTAAAACATGCTCTGTCTGATCATTCGTTCGCCACACGGGATGACCTGAGCCCACCACTGGGGGTGCTATAGCCATAGTTCATTTTTCCCATTTCCAATACATACTGCTTTGTACTCAAAAAACGATACTCTGTCTCAGTAGAAGTCTAGTACGTTCTAACCAAGCCCCCAGGAAGAGCTCTGGACTGTGAAGGGGGGCGACACGTAGCTTAGGAGGTTGGGCGGCCGTCTGGGGATCACAAAGTCCCCGGTTCGATCCCAGCTTCCGGTGCCAAAGTGTCCTTGATACTGATACTCAAGACACTGAAACCCAAAATCGCTCACGTTCGGCACGGTGGTGCAATACCTAGTACGGTCACCTCACAGCAAGAAGGTCTCCGGGCCTTTCTGTGTGGAGTTAGCATGTTCTCCCCGTGTTCACAAGAACCCAATATGAAAAACATGCAGAAGAACAGATCTAACGCTGTCCATCCCTGGCGAAGACGGATACTACAGTAGAGGCAATAGCTTTCATATACAGTATACTGTCTAGGGGTGTAACGATACACTCATTTCACGATACGATATTGGGTTGACGATACGATACACTAAGGGCAGGTGTGAAGCGTTGCAGTAGCGCTGCTGTTCACACCAAAAGTGCATTTCTCCACATTTCTACTCCACTACACTTTGTGAATTTAGAGCTTAACTGTTGTAATATCATGGATAGGCCTAGAGACAAAAGACGTGTTTGTTACCAGCGTTGTGTAGCCAGCGTTCACTGATATACAATAAACATATCACGATATTGTTTTCACCTTGACGATACGTATTGTGACATTTCTGTATCGCGATATATTGTGGCACGATATATTGTTAAACCCCTAATACTGTCATATTTAAACGTTTAACCTTTGTTTTGGACGTCACTGCATCACTTTCGCACCACTGTATTATTAGCAGAGTAAATCTGCAAATTAAAATAATTAAATAAAGTTATTAGTATTTATTTAATTAATTTGCAGATAACTTGGTGCATAATTTGCAGGTTTTATACAGGGCTTAGTAGGAAGATGTTCTTCTATAACCTGCAGTAGAGTCTTAAGGGTTAACTCAGGGCCCTCAAAGAAAAGACAATTATATGTACGGAATGAGTGGAATCCACTGAAGGCAAATTAAAAAAAATTCTCTCCAGAGAACAGTTAATGAGCTCTCACCCCGTAGTCCAAAACCTCATAATCATCCATGTTGAAATTTGCCAGTGGCAAACAGTACAGGTATGGCTGAGTATCAGGGCAGTCGACTGTAGAAGCAGGTTTTGCCTGCAGTACTGTACATATTTCCAGTTCCAACATTGCCAATGTGGACGTCGTTGGCATTCAGCAAAAAAAGACATTGCGCCATTCAGAAAAAAGAAATGTTAATTTTTGCAGTTTGGGCCCCATCGTCGCTTGAGTCTAAATATGTGTGAAGCACCGGCTGCAGTGAAAAGAGTTTCACAAGATCAGGTAGGGTTACTGCCGGAGATCATGTTCCTGTGGGAACAAAGCCCAGTGTTATGGTTGGAGTCCAGGGTCAGCGGGCTCTGTGCCGGGCTGGGGCTCCAGCGTTCGCCCAGAGCAGAACCGCACAGAGACGAGCCAACAAAGCTCATTTCAAACATTGGTTGGTTGAGGAGAACAGTGAAACATAGCACTCCCCTAAACATATTAACCCCCCCCCCCCTCTCGCCTCCCTCGCCCCCCTCGCCTTGTGTGTGGAGCCACTGTGTGGAGCGGCAGAGACACACTTCCTCATCTTCACCGCTGAGGAAAGCAAACAACAGACTCGGCGCCTCTGCTAATATATCTCTGACGGCCCCGAAAGCAGATGGTAGATGAACTGAAACACTGTGAGAAGACGAGAACAAAAGAGAGAGAGAAAGAGAGAGAGAGAAAGAGAGAGAGAGAGAGTGAGAAGGGGGAGAGTATAGTATGGTTCTTGTGAGCGCGCCGCTGAATGAAAGGAGGATATGGACGAGGAGGCCTCCGGAGACCAGTTACAGGAGCGGTTTGAGCAAACTGCCGCTGCTAGCAACGCGTCCAGGACTGGTTCCCAGCGAGGCCGGGGCTGGACACGACGGTGGGGGCATGCGCTGTGAGCGGGAGTGTGAAGCCCACCATCTGGCATCGTAAAAAAAAAAAAAAAAACTGTGAACAGAGAGGCCTCAGACGCGCCTTCACACACGACAACAGGCTGGACTCTGACACAGAAGTAGAGTCACAATACTTCATGTTAAAGTTGTAACGTCTGAAGGAAATATTCTATTACAGTATCTGCCTGCATAATGATACTCAATCTTAACTTTGATCGTGTATCTTGTCTTTCTAACGTTTACAATTACAATCGAGGTGACACAGAAGTATAAATACCGCCCACTCGCGCCGTCGAGTCGTTTTTCGGGTGGCACAGTTGGCTGAGGCGGCGCTTGTGACAGGTTGTCATGTGCGTCAGAGGCGAGGGGGAGGAGCCGAGATCAAACCCGCGCCCGGCCAAAGCGAGGGCGGGGAAGCGCTAATATCGACGAGCGACGCGGCGAAACCTGTGACGCGCCCACGTGATGTTTTCCTCTTCGAAAATCCCCCGAACGAAAGCGCGATCGCCCTGAAATAAATCAATAAATCAAACGCCGAAGATGTATTTCACCGGTCCTCGGGCGCCGTCCTGTCTTCGTCTCCACCTTTATCAGAACCACTGTCCATCCCCTCGCCACAGTGAGAACGCTCACCCACAGCCCTCCGTGGCTCCACGCCATAACTCACTGCCAAGCTTGTCACCTGATTCTTCTATGACAGGTTTGGCGAGGTTCGCTTGTGACCAATGAAAGGGCCGTGCCCCTCCTGACACGCAGTATCAGCTCAGTAATGCGCTGTGCCGCCCCCGAATGATTGACCCGTACGACTGTTGCTCTGGGTCATTTAATCGGCCTAGAAAATAAGAGCGGGAATATTGAAGGGTTGCCCTTAGAGCTGCTTGGTGACATCACTTTGCCTCCCACATACACTGAGATGAGGTCTCGTCATGTCATGAGTCTGTCATGGAAAAAATGTTTTTCTTTGCAATAGGGAAGTAGGGAAAAGCCATTTCACTGTGCCAAGTAATGATGATAGAACGCCACAGTGGAATCCTCTTTGAAAGGAGAAATGTCCCTAATTTCTTAGTATGAATCACTATTCCCTATCATGTAATACACACAGTAGGTGTGTGTGTGTCATTGTTTGTCTAGTAGCTGATGTATTGAAATTACAAACTTTGAACTAAACTCAGAAACTTCAGCTTGGTTGACTAGGTAGGCCACAACCTCCTCAAATGATATCTTTCAATAGTGACCGACAGCCTATACGGTCAGGGCAGGTACTTTATCGATAACATTTATCCTAAAACAGGCAACTACTTACTTCTATTAGGATCAAAAGCATTGGTAAAAACAATTGGCTCGCGCTTGACTTTGTGTTATAACAATGTATGTAGAATGATATAAACACACGACACTGTACCTCAAGTCATTTCACTCGGTGGTGAGTTTCCAGCCCACAAGCTGCAACTACACATATGTAACCCTGGCGTCACCAGAGCAAGAATAGCTTTTTTAGCCTCTTAGCTTGATTACATATGTAATTCATTTCCTGGGGTTCATCCGCTGAATGGTAATTAATGGGTGAACTCGATGGGAGTTTCTATAAATGTATCAGTGAAGACTGATGCCTGCGTCACTCATCAGGGGAAGTGCATATTGTCAAGCTGTCAATCACACCGGGGGACTTCCTGGGCCAGTAATGATACTGGAGGCTGAGAGAAACATCTGTGGAGAGGAGTGTATGCGTGTGCGTGTGTGTGTGTGTGTGTGTGTGTGTGTGTGTGTGTGTGTGTGTGTGTGAGTGTGTGTGTGTGTGTGTGCGCGCGCGCTTCAAAGCGCTGCTGTGACCCTGATTCATATGAAATCGGTTGCTTCTACTCCCGTATAACCGTCCAACTGTCTGTTAATGATAAAAGCCCAGTGAACTCGGTATCCGCCGTATCCTCAGCCACCCTGCGCATAATCGTTGCGGTCATATGTGGGGCGTCGTCCGTAGGGGGGGGGAGAGTTCTGCGCGCTGAAGCCAGGAAGAAAAAACAACAACATTTTGAATGTGTCGGAACAGTCCGGTAGTGTTGACGCTAGAAGCCGGTACTCCTCACACCATCCTGGATATGCGTCTCAGAGAACCACAGAACGTTCTCCTGCCAGGTCCGGGGCCAGTAATCACTGCGGTTCCCCAGAGGGACCTCAGCGCTCAGTCCGTCAGGAACGCGCGGCTTGGCCAGAAAACATTTTACCTCTGCCCACCGGTGATACGGACACAGCAGGGCAGTTCATTGAGCTTCTGTTAAAACCCCTTTAAATTCTGCAGATCCAGGTGAACTCGCCACTCTCACTACGGTAGAGAACAGCCCTCTGCTTTATTACCCCCCCCACCCCCCCACCCACCCACCCACCCACCCACCCACCCACCCACCCACACACACACACACACACACACACACACACACACACACACACACACACACACACACACACACACACACACACAGGCACTGGCCAAGCTTGTGAGGTCAAAGACATCTGAAAAAAAGAGCAGCTTCTTCCTTTGATGGACAAAGCAGCGGCAAATTCCATTCCATCTCCCCTCTCTCTCTGATCAGGCCATGGTAAATATGCATGATCCTTCCTGACTGACAGAGCTGCCCGTTGGCTTTGTTTTCTTCTTTACGTACAAATTGCAGCAACTACACGATGAGGTCTCTACACAGGAAGTGTTCCCATGTTTCCTAGGCAACTGAGATTGCCATAGAGACAGGTTGTCTCTTTCTGTTGTTGTTTGAGACTCCTGCGGTGAAGGGCAGTGCGCTCCTGTCATTTCAATATTCTATGCAACCTTCTCAACTGCTTTCCATGAAATACTGTATAATAAAAAACGTTCAATTTGACAAATGATTCGCACTGTGCTAATTGAGTCTCGTCAGGATTCTGTTCCAGCGTAGGACCCAGCGCCAATAACATAACAAAGCCAAATGTTTAAGCTCAGCCTTCACATTCTCACATAAACAGAATTAAAATGTATTTCATCACTAATCTTCTGTGAGCTTTTGGACATCAAACAGTCCAAATGATTCAGACAACAAAGATCTTCCAAAAACCTGTTGTCAACACAAATGTAATTTGGAATAACGTTGCTATGCTTTCCCAGGAAGAAAAATCGAATAGCTTGCAATTATGTGAAATGTTCTTGTTTTTTGGATTCAGTGCTTATTTAGATAATCATTTTCACAAATGAATTATAGAGAATGTGTTCCAAGCACAGCAGATAAAGGCTGCATTCTCACTACTGTGGCCATTTGTCTCATTGGAAGCGTCAGCGATTCTATCTTCACCAATGTCCCAGTGGGAACCCTGTAATTTGTTCACTTGGCCGGTCCTGGAAGCCACAGGAAATGTTATTAGTGATGCAATCAAATAAACTTTGCTCCTTGCGATGGTGAGTGACGCCGCTCTGGCAAATCTGATTAACACAGCACTGAATGGCTTTGGCCTACAGCCCAACCTAATTTCCTATATATTTGTTCACTCCGCTGCCAACCAGATAACACTTGAAGCAATGTTTCCCTACTACCTTTTACCAATTACCTGCAGATCCTACCACTGATAAAATCGATGCGTGCACAAGGGGAGATAAGATGGCCGACTGCCTCTTCTGAAGGCCTGCTCCTTGAGAGGCTCTCAGATGGTACATATTTATGTGGGAGGCTGTTTTTCTCTGAAGAAAACCTCTCTTGGGAACATTGGGTATACACGATGTTCTTGACAGCCAATGGAGAAGGATGAGGATGACTCATAGATTAAAGATAAGCAACAGGCCTCGCAATCTGTTGTGAATGTCCGCAGCAAAGCGGGTCTGCTTTTTTCATTGTTTCCACTTAATGTAGTTGAAACGACAGGGGGCATTACCATGGTCATACTGCAATACCACTGTAGCTTTTAATGGTGGAATTACATTTTTATAGGCTGCAATATATCAGAAAGATAATAATTAATTGCTAGGATTAAGAGCTTTGAATGGTATCGGACACAGACAGATACCATACATGGCCGTACACAGAGCTTCACCCCCGTCTGTTCTCAACATCCCAGGTGGGAAACACGCCGCCGGTGTACAAAAATGTTTTTTCCAAAAACCTGTCATAGATGGAGTTGCTCAACTGAAAATCCCACGGAGGATTCAACATCTGTTTTCTTCCTCTCAGCTGTAGCTACCTTATCGCTCCGTTACATGCCACAGTTATACATCTCATATCGGCGTAGATTTAGTTCCTTCTATCTCATATCGGCGTAGATTTAGTTCCTTCTATCTCATATCGGCGTAGATTTAGTTCATTCTATCTCATAATGGCGTAGATTTTGTTCCTTCTATCTCATATCGGCGTAGATTTTGTTCCTTCTTTCGCTCCGTCCCAGAGAAGGAACAGTAACAGTACAGTAGCCTGTTACTTTCACAGGATTTCTGGAATAAGAGGCCACACAGCCACTTTCCTTAACCGTACATATACTGTACTTATTAAAATGATGTACGTTTATAGAAAGTGAAGTGATAGCATACTCCTGTCCAATAACCATCAGAAAAAAGGATGGTGGGACTGTATTCTACCTCATACTGCATGTTCTGCCCATAAACCTAAAACAAGAAAAAGTAGATAATGTATATAATTTCTTAGAAACGTACGATATAACGTCCTAAGTGAATCCCTGAGGCTTGTCTTGCTATAGCCTACAGCATGTGATGTACAATAAAATGGAGTCTTTCTGTATAACCGTTCAATTATATTACTGCTACCATATTAGCCGACAGCTTACATCTCCTCCACCCTCCAACTCGCTCTACTAGAAGCTTCCGCAAAGAAGAGACGGGACACAAGCTGAACGCATCCGTTCTGTTCACGGACAGATGACATGATGCCAAATTTATGAAAATCATCTCAGAAATGCAGCATCCACAATCCGTAATGGCTTTGTAAATCCTTCAACGTGAATTATATATACTGCATCCCCTCGGGTTCTAAATTGAATATCTCCCAGTTATACAGGAGACATTCATCATTGAGGAGGTGGGAGAATAGTAAAGCCCAAGCTCATGTACTTACTGTACCTACGATAGGTCATCAGTATTAGACTGATATATGTCATTGAGCTAAGGAGCAATATCCAGGAAGGAGAACGCGGAGTTGCATCAGGTAGGTTAGTGATTGAAGTCTGCCGTGAAGATAATGACACGCCTTTATACTGCGCGGGGTCGCGGCGCGCGGCAATTGCATGTAAATCTTAGAGATGACAAGAGAGCTACTCTGACGTAATTGAATCCCTCTGATTCGCAGAACCGAAGGCAGCTTGCGGAGTGGGAGGGGTCGTAAATATTGCTGGGACGCAGCAATCTCTCTCTATAACCCTGTCGTCGTCAACCTCCACCCCCCTCCCCCTCCCCACCCCACGCCCCGCCCCCCCACCGCCTGCCCCCCTTTGCACAACTTCACTCGAATTAAGAGATCCGTTTGTCCTGGGCCTGGCCTAGCAGTCGTTTAGCCCTGCTGTTTGACCCGGGCCTGGCCTAGCAGTCGTTTAGCCCTGCTGTTTGACCCGGGCCTGGCCTAGCAGTCGTTTAGCCCTGCTGTTTGACCCGGGCCTGGCCTAGCAGTCGTTTAGCCCTGCTGTTTGACCCGGGCCTGGCCTAGCAGTCGTTTAGCCCTGCTGTTTGACCCGGGCCTGGCCTAGCAGTCGTTTAGCCCTGCTGTTTGACCCGGGCCTGGCCTAGCAGTCGTTTAGCCCTGCTGTTTGACCCGGGCCTGGCCTAGCAGTCGTTTAGCCCTGCTGTTTGACCCGGGCCTGGCCTAGCAGTCGTTTAGCCCTGCTGTTTGACCCGGGCCTGGCCTAGCAGTCGTGAAGCCCTGCTGTGAGTTGAACACATGAACACTGCGGGTGCTTATCCGTGACGACAACCAAGGACTCTCATAGGCCACATAGGACACACTGGCCAACACAACAGGTGGCCTGTTAAGTCTACACGTAAATGTATTTTGTATGTGCACAGCGACGGTTAGCAATATATGTAATGTACACGAGACATGTTAAAGGTAAGCCATGTCGAATTGAATGAACATTGAAATACAGGTCAAAATAGTGCCAGTGACCAACCTTATTCCCAAGTATGTTTATGTTGTTTGTGGCTCGTAGCATATAGATTGTAACATACTAGTCTGTACAGGCGGCTCTGGCCTTCAGAATTAAAGGGCTCAGTGTGTTTTGGTCTGCAGATGTTAAACTGAGTTTATGTGGAAGATCACAGTGACAGCACTAGCCCTGAATAGTGTACTGGTCAGCAGTCAACAGCACCGCAGTAGTGGTCAATAGTACCTGGACATGGCCGACTTGTTTGTATACACACACACACACACACACACACAATCAATTGAATCCCATAAAGTCCTGAAAGTTGAATTTATGTACCGTAATTAAGACTTATTATCTAATTAGAACAACCTACAGCAACACATCTTCAACATCATCTTCATTATCACATTTCTGATACCTGTCGGAGCACATGATCGCTAATTGGCCACCTCTGTCTTCACTGCTGTTCTGTACAGTGTGGTTGATATGTGTGCAGAATATTATAGCTTGTTATATGTGTCCTGTGTGTGTGTGTGTGCGTGTGACACAATTTATAGACATGCTTCTGTGACAACCTTGAAACCCTTAGAGTCTGTGTAAGATTTATTAAGGGTGATATAGTACATACCGTATAACACTCACCACTGTGTTCTCTATGATAAGGCAGGCTGGCCATCTCTTTCTTTCAGGCATAACTATCACTGGTATCTGTTTATTTTCAAAGCCATTATTGGTAAACGTCCACCATATATTTCGTCTCTGTTGGACTGGAGCCTTGACTCCAACCAGACCCAATTAAACGATCGGCTTGTTTTCAGGGTTCCCCTCGAGTGCATTCTGAACATGGAAGGGCTGCTTGTTTACATGATTCTACTTGGAATACCTTACAACATACTCTAAAGCTTGAGGGACTTTCAGTCACAGAGTTTAAATCCATGGCTCTAGACCTTTGAAAACTGTTTTTAGTTATTGATGATTATTATTATTATTGTAAATTGCATTTGTTCTGTTGATATTTGTGTCGCTGTGTGAACTCATCACTGTAAATGAGGGAAACGTCAGTGCTTTCTGAGTATAAATAAAGGTTTGAAATGAAAAGTGTGTATGTGTGTGCGCGCACATTGTAATTGTATTACTAATTGTTACTTTCCTTTGCCATTCGTCAGCCTTAAAATATCTGTATATGAATATGAATGCTATCAGGCCAACAGTGTCTGAGGAAAATGGAAACAGAGATACAGACAAATGAACAAACCTCTGTTTCTCTATGTGTTAGATCTACACTGCCACTATTGTACATTACCAATAGTCATGAATTCATGAGAGGAGCACATAATTTGTGCTTATAATATACATCAAACTCCCAGTGTCATTTTCTCACCAGCTCCATGAAACCAACCCTTGAAAGACTAGAGGTTAAAGACAGTTGGACTAGACCTGGTGAGAACTAGTTGAATGAGATTTCACCCCCTCCTAAACCATCGCATATGCTTCAACTCACTGACCACTTACTGGACAATTACATCCACATGCAGACTGACCTAAGTCTCTTAGGAGCTTTAACTTACTTAGTGACACAGATGGCCCTTTGCAAAACAAATGAATCAAATTCGTTTATTTGTATGTTGACAATGACAGACTTTGACAATGACAGACTCTCAATGATTTAGCAGTGCTGCTATCACTGGTTTTTCTCACTTCTGAGGTGAGAGGAGGAAAGTGTGAGCATTTGTTGTGATCATAGAGATAATAGTCATCAAACGAACATTTTCAGTTCCAATTTGATCTCCCCGGCACCCAAATCTCATGAGTCCTGAATCCACCTCCTGTGTTTAACGCCTCAACATGTTGAGTGAAGAGAGCGAATAAAAGAAAATGAAACGGACAGCTTGAGAACAGGCGACAGTGGCGGGCGAGACCAGCATCTTCTCTCACTCTCCAGAGCGTCAGCTAACACCTCTCCGGCTTATGGGCCGCGACGAGTCACAGCTGCCGAGGATTTTCATAAGCGCACCACTTAGACGCTCTGAGAGGCTAATACTCTTGCCATGCCGACCTACTCTACAGGCTACGCTAGCTATTTCAGATAGGGGGAAAGAAAGTGCTAAACCCTGATTCAAACTACTGGCACCCATGTTGGGATCCATTAGCATAGCGAGAACACAGAGAAGGAGTGTATTATTAGGTTGCTTATACATGTACACTACCACAGACACATACAGTATGTGCTTTCTTTAAGTGGAAGGAGGTGTTTTATAGTTGCAACCTAATAATACCCTCCTTCTCTGTGTTCTATAGAAGGAGTGTATATATGACCTGTCTAATAATAATATATGTTGCAACAGTATGTTGGATGTTATGCAACTTTTTGTCATTTTTATTCCTTTAGGCTGAAAAACACTTTTTTTCCCCACTAATATGACACCTTCGCTGCAACAGCTTCTCGTCTGAATATTCATGCTCATTCACTGTAAAACTCATACTTGGTGCATGTGTGTGACTGCATATAGCCATACTGTAAGTAATACAGTAAACTCATTGTGAACATGAATGTATACATAGCAGTAATTTCACACATTCCCCAAATATCTTAAATGTTCTACTTCTTGTGTAACAGAACAGGACATACTAGTACAGTGAAGGGAGAGGGGTAGTGTCAGCCCCAGGGCAGAGAGGGTATGTAGGACTAAACACAGCCATCCACAATGGCTGACTGGAAGAACTCTGAAGATGGAGGATGATGTCCCACTGTCCTTGACCATACTAGCATCCCTCATCCCTGGGACTCTCGACGACGCTCTCTCATTTCTCAAATCAATCCTTACGGCTGCAACACGGTTCAAGCGATCTCAACCACTTGAATTTCAGGCTCAACCTGTGGTAGATGATTTCACGCGTCCATTTACAGTACATGTTGAGTCACATCCAGCTGAAATGGCAGATGAGGGATTATTCTAGGAGTTGCCAATGCTTTCAATGCGAAATTTAACAATCCACTACTGCCTAGTTTTTCCATTTTGTAGTTCCATTTGCAAAATAAAATATCCAAAAACTAGGCCTACTCCAGGGCTACGTTCAGATGGGAGGAAAATATGTTCAGTCTAACAGTAACATTATTGTCCTTCCTTCCGTTCTGCAGTGCTTCTCTGGCCGTGCTGTCCTATTTACATTTGAACAGGGGCCTGTTGCCTTAGCACCCAGGGCCGGACACTGCCTGCTCTCTCCCAGATTTAAGACTCCACTAAACACCGACGAGGAGAGCTTAATAAAAACAAAAACATTCAAATATAGACACAACGGTTCGAGCCATCGTACGGCTTTATCTATTAAATGTTTGCCCCACTACAAACACACACACGCACGCATTCACACACACAGACTTTTTTTCCATTCCCAATAATATCCATACATTTCTTTCTCATACAACAGTGTATTTAGACTATCATGGTTACAGTATGCACTGTTCCCTGGGATTAAAGGTTTCTCTCAAGTTGTTCAGATGGATGCTTTCTGACACTGAGGCCAAGCCACTTGAAATGAGCAGGCGAGCACTCACTTCCACCGGGCCCATTATTGTACAAGCCTATAATCAGTACTGAATGACTTAAAAGACCCTGAATACTTGTTCTTGAAGACATTCCTGTGAAAACTAGCATTCGTCCACACTACAATTAGCACATAATCAGCATGCTGTCCTTGTGACTGTAGACTCATTGATTGACCACTCAGTTTTACTATAGTACAATGATCAAATAATCCTATATATATTATACAGTGTATAATGTATATTTTATAAAACTCTATATTTTATGAAAAATAAAATGGGAAATAATTCTTGGAACCAAAGCCTAGAGAATTATGGTAAAGTTAACTGTCAGTTTGCTGTACTGGATTCTTTATGCTGTCGCTATCGTTTAATCTCCAACGTAAATTAGAATTTTTATGGTTTTAACTGTCTACATAAATCATCACAAAATCATCATGAAAATACAGATGATGTGCATATTTTGGATTATGTTGTCGGCACAAAGATTATTTAAATCCAACACTGTGTTCTGGACCAGATCACATTCAATACCAGTACAGGCTTCTCTTTGTCACACTGCTGCATATGATATTATATGAATTTTGCCATCAAAACCTGTGGGAAAAGAAAACGTAATCTGCAGATTAAGATTTGCTCTGGATTATGTGAGATGTCAACCAAGTGGATTAGGACCACACTACAGTATGTCACATCACATAGAATTACATATTAATCGTGAGATCAATGAAAAATATTCTCTTCTGAATTGAGTAGTCTGTGGAAGGAATGCCAAGCACACAATTGCACAGACAATTGAATGGTTGTCTTGGCTGGCTAGTTGGTTGAACTACGGTTGAACTGTCTAGGGTGGTGCTTGGCATGACCTTCTGGCTGTTTCAACACAGTCAGATGTTCTCAATGTTTCTTCCAATCTGTCTGAATGAGCCAGGGGCCAAACACCGTGGGCAAATTCTGTCTCTTACTGTCCTCGTCAATCTTTCAATCGGCCTAGTATGTCAGTGAAAAATAAAAGCAAAACAAATTACCCCGTCTTCCCCTACCCATGATGCATGTCATCAGCTGTACCTACCTACATTCTTACCGATCTACTGTACCACAGCCAAACCCAAACAGGACTTCAAATTCCTCATACACAGTATTT
Organism: Borostomias antarcticus; assembly: GCF_949987555.1. Lineage (NCBI taxonomy): Eukaryota > Metazoa > Chordata > Actinopteri > Stomiiformes > Stomiidae > Borostomias > Borostomias antarcticus. Next base: position 38,562,471 of record NC_140235.1, on the reverse strand, counting down.
TCTGCACCCCTTTTTATAATTTCAGAGACACAGCTCGATTTCAGAGGTTATTCATGACCGGTTCGTCATTTCCACCGGCCTTCATTTTGCAGTACAGTAGTTTACCGACGGCCCCGTAGGCGGTGGTGCTAGGGGGGTGGCAAGGTGTGGCAGAAGCCACCCCTGAAAAAGACCTTGCCACCCCAGTTGCCCCCCCCCACCAGAACCCCTGGCACCCTTTTGCCACCCCAGGTAGAACTTGCTAGAGCCGCTACTGGGCCCCGCCTCCATGGTCTGATCCAGTCAGGGTCCAGCTCAGCCCTCTTCCTGGGCTGATGTAACCAGCAGCTGTGGGGCCACGTGGCCTCCGTCTTATTGACATTAGAGTTCAGAGTGCACCAGGCTGGCAGGACCAGGTAAATCCACTGTATTGGGATGAAAAAACGAAGCACTTAACCCTACTTACCAAACTAAGTGCATTACCCACTAATCAGTACCTGTCCTTGGTGTTAGAGCCCTCCTATCCTCATCATCATGCCAGGGGAATCATGCCACACATCTCTAACCAAGCTCTCCTTCACAGGCTCAACAGAACAGAATTTGAACCCAAAAACACCACAAAAAAACGAATGCAAAAGGTCTATAACTGAATGAAATGTGCCCACGATGGTCAGGTCAGGTGTGATATGGGAAAACAGTGATGTATGGCACTCACATTCCAACCTCTCAGTGATGTGACACTTTCTGATGCATTGTGGGTGGAGAGAATGGTGTGACCCTCTGCACATTCACTACCGAGAAGAATTACGTAGCTAAGAACCCTCTGTACTGTACGTCTGTAATAATCGGAATGATATCTAAAAACAAAACTGTACACTGAACTTTGTATGCTTTTCAAAAACACGAGTGTAAGAGCTGTTTAAAAGTGTGTTAATGCATTTACTAAAAACCCACCCGTTTTTTTTTCTTCCCTAACACAAAAAGCTTCTAGAGCCTCAACACTTCAAAAGCGCGAGGATGGGAGGGGGGGGGGGGGGGGGGGGGCGGGCGCCGTGCCACGTGCCGGTTGGTTGCCATGCCAGTTATGGCAGCGAGTGAGGATGAAAGCGGGCAGACCAGACAGCGTTCCCCCGGGCGCTGAGGGAACGGCACCGTTGGAATCACACACGCCACTTCAACATGTACGCGCAGGTCGTCTCGGCTAGCGCGCCAGTGCCTGGGCTCTCGTGGAACATTTTTCAGGTCCTTTTTTTCCCCCCTGGATCCACATACTGTATCAACATGGAACTGGAATGAATCTAGATTCCCAAGGACTGTCGTTTTACATTCACTTTTTTATTTTATTTTTTTAAGTAATGCTGTGTACAAAACCAATCATAAAATTGGTCTGATACTTGATCATAATCACGCCAATACAATTGAATGACCCCTAACCATAATTGTGGACACTGTGGCAATGTTTTATTTGTCTTTTCAGATCCAGAGTGACTAGAAGCCGACCGCAAGTGAGAGGAACTGCATGAGTCATAAACCAAACTTAAGTATGGCAGTGTAATTATGGCAGTCTGGCCTGAGCTGATGCCGAATGACTCATCCTTCACAACTCAATAAAGATAAACGCCTCCCAAAATACATTTAAAAAGTTAAGAGGCCAAAGGGTTTACTTTACATGGGTTACTCAACCACTGATGACCTGGAGCACCCCTGGGCATCCACTTAATACATTTCATGAACTGAGACCCAACTCTGGAAAAGTCTCCTACTTTCCATGGATCTGGGACAGACTCTGCCCTGTGTGTTATTCCATGGCCTCTGCTGCCCGTGGGGTCGGTGTCCTCCGTGAGGCCGGGACTGGACCTAGAACCGATTGGCAGTGATCTCAATGACCAGATGACATCCAGGGGCCGGGGCCAGGGCTCTCTTACGCAAGGCTGACCAGCTGTGGGTCTGTGGGCCAGTGCAGTGCATGAAGGGAATGTGTTTACATAACACTGCTTGGGGACCTATTTTCCCCCCTCACGCTGGGGTAGGGTATAAAGGGAAAACCGAAAAAAGCGGTCATAACTTTTTCAAGGAAATATGATTTCAGCAAGTTTGGTCTAAATCCACCCAGTTATTAAGTTTAAAAAGGTGGAGGACTGTGAATAGATCTTGTGATGAGACGGCCCTAAGAGGTTCTGAAACGCTGACCTCACCCTGTTGACTGAATATAATCTTTTTCCTTATATTCAGACTTAGCCCTAAAATGTAAGCATACTGTATGTGATAATTGAATCAAAATGAAAAGCTACCATATGGACTGAAGTACTGTGGTTGTATACCGTGTGTGTGTGTGTGTGTGTGTGTGTGTGTGTGTGTGTGCGTGCGAGCATGCGTGTATATACAGTGTATATATATATATATATATTGATGGCCAAAGAGCAAAACCTCCTATCTGCATAGTTGGATATTCTTAAAAAATAGCATTCTGCATGAAAATAACACAACATTTTTTGTTTCTCAAAAAAGAGGTTTTTCTGTTCGGCCATCGAGATATATATATGCATATATATACATAATACATATACACCACGCCAACGGTACTCTGACATGTAGCTCAGTGAGATTTGAACAGGTGTCATTGTTTGTACTGTTCTAAAGAAGTACTGAACATTCCCTGGCAGAGAGGCGGTTAAGAACACATTGTGGCTAATGTTCAAGCATTGCACAACAAAGAATCAACATGACATGATTGGGATCATCGAGTCCAAACCATGACTTCAGCTAAATTTGGAATCCAACCTGTGGTTTGTGAGCTGTTTTGTACTGTGTGACCCACCTTTTGAAACACAGTCCTGCTTTTAGTTCCAATCCAGGTGGAGGTTGTCAGCAGAGATGCCCGAATTCGACCTTGCCCGTTCTATTGCGCTGACCTGGTCTGCTCTATATTTTTCACTGAGATAAATAGCATCCCATAGCTGTTCAGCAGTCAACAGGGAAGGCTTTCTCTAGATACTGTAGTTTACTGTCTATAATGTATAATTTTGACCTCTGTAAGTTAGTTTATTTGTCCGCACGCATGTGTGTGCGTTCGTGTGTGTTCGTTCCAGAGCCCAACACCTGGGGGGCTCTCGTTACAATTCATTCTTCCCCATTGATAAATACAGTTCTCTCTTATTAAAATCACTACCAGGTGGTGAAGTAAGCGGTGCATGTTTATGAGCAATCCCTACTGCCCTCTGCTTGTGGTAAACGCTATTGGCCTAAATATCATGTTACAAACGGACAGATACACACGGACGGACGGACATGTCCCATATAGCGTCTTCACCTACAACGCTTGGTGTCTCAGTAAAAGTCTATAAATAATAGTCTATTCTACTCAGGAGTCTGTCTACTTACTCGTTACACCTGTATGATGTAGTGTGTGTGTGTGTGTGTGTGTGTGTGTGTGTGTAAATAAAGCTGACTGACTTTCTAAATCCAGTTCAGAGCTTGAGGTGTTTAGTAGCTCTTTTGGTGCTTGCTCTAAACGTTGGGATTCTCATAGGTTAGTATTGAGGTTAGGTGCATTATGGGTAGAATTATCATTAGTTATAGACGTTATATTCACAACATAGATCAGATTACACTTATTTAGGTAGTTTGATCATTTTGATAGATCAGAGATAGAGTATGGCTAGTTGAACCGTGACAGAGGTAGTCATGTGTTCGATGATGAGTCACAGTGCAGTGAAACGCTCTCTAATGGACGTGGAGGCTTGCGATGTGACTCTCAATGTGATTGGCTGAGATTGTACTTTGAACAACGAGCTCAGAACGGTGGAGGGAGAAGCAGGGCGAATGTAACACGGGTCAGAAATGACATAATATGTAATTTATCACACCACACCAAATCCTTTCATTAAGCTGCGAACGCTCGCAAGCCAACAGGAGGATATGAGTGAGGCACGGATGAATGAAACACGATATTCCTAAAGTACAAGACTCTATACATGAATCTAAGATAGAAAATCCCGCTCCGCTTACACGGTCAACAACTGTACATGCTGACGACATGCATCATGGGTGGGGGTAGACAGATTTACTGCGCACTTGTGTTTTCATGGACGTCAAGATATGAAGCACAACCAGGTTTAAATGTATCAATATAATTATATAGGGATGTCTCAGGTAATACTGCCTTGACTTGACCTGACCCTAATTTCTGCACCCCATCTTTCTCTCTCTCTCTCTCTCTCTCTCTCTCACCCCTCCCTCCCTTGTCTGTGTCTCAGCCAGTCACCCCACCCCCCTCCCTGAGGGGGGAGGGGGGTGGGAATCGGTGCCTTATCTGTGCTAAGCCCCCGGGTCTAAATCCCTCTCAGACGGCCCACTAATGCGCGCTGTGTGGGACCACATTAGGACCGTGTCACTCTCCTGAGCCCAACCTTGGCCCTGTGTCTGACCGCGGGATTCTCTCCTCCCCCCCCCCCCTCCTCTCCTACACCCAGTCCCACAGCCCGACAGGCTCAACACTCGTCCTAACATATCCACATTAACACTTCGTCTGTTTCATATTCTTCATGGTTTCATTATAGTGAGAACACGAGCCATAAGGGGATAAAGAAATACCCTTCACTCCTCTAAATGTCCCTTGAATGAAGGTGGATGTTAGAAAACGCAACGAGAAGTGGAGGGATCTGACCTTGTATAGACCTTACTAAGACGTTAAACAGCAGCTTTAGTCAGCAGCAGAGCTGAAAACCTCTCCAAGCTCCCACAGAGAAGTAGAGCACCTTCCGGAAGCCTTTTACTAGCCGTTTAATCAAAACCTTCGAGGCACCGATACCTGTATCTTTCCCCTACTCTTTGCGTCACAGTAACAGATGGTGCAAGGAGGATAATGTCATTTCTCAGAACATTGATAAGTGAACACTGACGGGAAGGATAACAAATATTGAGGGCAGCAAAGAGATTTCTGACAGGAATGAGCAGTATACTGTATTTATTCGTTAAACCGTCAATGCCAATTTGCTCATTTCCTTCGTTTTTTATTCAAATTAAATGAAATTGCATGTCATGAAATGCCTATGTTATTAGAGCTGTGTGCACAGAACACTCAGGGGCCTGGTTAAATTCTCTGAAAATGTTAACGTAAGGTTAGCCAAGCTGTGCCCGTAGTTTTCTGCCAAATTCTTGTACCACAATTTCGTCAAACTCGCCTCTCTTCCCAGGAAGTCATCCCAGGGTCATTGTATGGCTTCCAAGGCTAAAATAAACTGGCTCTATTATTGTTATGCTTGGCTTGAGCAACTGAAATGTGGTGAAAAAATCTGTTCTTATATGCAGCTGGAGGAGGATGGGGGCCAAGAGAGAGACTGGATCCTCTTTCCACATGTGAGAGGGTCAGGTCTGCTGGGGAAACTGTCACCCACACATCAGGAGACGACTGCTTTGCCATGTCACTCTCCTCGGGAGCTGGCCTGTTCCGTAACATCCTGGAATCAGAGGCGCTCGGCATCTGTTTTGGTAGACAATGAACTTGGAGTGACACTCTAACCTGTACCGTATGTTTTGATTCACTGGGGGTTCAATGCGAAGTGCGCAAAGCTCAGAGCATGTCGTTCTGTTACATGTCAGCATGGGGTGGACGGTCTATTCTGCATACTGTACCTGTACATATGGACTGTATTGAGTGATCATACAGGATCTGTTCAACACATTATCTCCGTTTGAACATTCTGTAACTAATAACTCATCTGTTCTCACTAAGCCTTTAGGGCCATATTCTGACAGTTTAGGAATTAAATGGCAAATAACATCAGCTGAATCATAACTCAATCATAACATTTATTTAATCTTTCGCTGTCAAGTAGTTTAGTTCCTAAGGAAAGTGGCTCATGTAATCCCACTACATAAAGGTGGGGATAAAATTATCTAAATAATTACTGTCCAATCTCGAAACTGTCCTACCTTGCAACAATTTTTTTTATTGGTATGTAACCAACTCAAACCATTTCTCTCTATGCACACATCAATCTGGTTTTAGACCAAAACCTAGCACAATCTCGGCTACCACTCTAGTTGTAAGTGATACAGTAGTATCAGCTCTTGACAAAAGAAAACGCTGTGCTGCCCTATTTATGGATCTATCAAAAGCATTCGATACAGTTGACCATTATCTTCTTTTACATACATAGGTTATACTGTATTGGTTTTGATATAAGATGTGTCTGAAAATAGGTCATGCACAACCAGAATTTCGGCCCTCACAAAAGGAGTCCTGCAAGGATCTATTCTGGGCCCTGTCTTATTTTATCAATAATATTGTTTTGTCCGTATAGGTATTTGTCAGGCTCATCTCTATGCGGATGACACTGTTATTTACTGTAAACATTTACAGGATACAGTTAGATTAGCTAGCCTGGTTGATGAATTTAGCTTACTCCTGAATTTACTGTAGCTTAGCTTACCTCAACCCAGTTTAACATTAGCCTATCTATCTATCTATCTATCTATCTATCTATCTATCTATCTATCTATCTATTTATCTATCTATCTATCTATCTACCTACCTACCTCCATACCTACCTACCTATCTATCTATCTACAGTATCTATCTATCTCTATCTCTAGCGCATCAGCGTCAGCTAAGCTAAAACATTTGGGAAGGAGGCAACGTTAGCTAATAAATTAGCACAAATGTCTAAAAACCTGTTTTCACTTTGTCATTATGGGCTATTTTGTGTAGAATATTGAGACAAAAATGAACTCAATCTATTGTAGAATAAGTGTGTAATGAATAAGTGTGTAATGAATAAGTGTGTAATGAATACGTGTGTAATGAATACGTGTGCAATGAATACGTGTGTAATGAATACGTGTGTAATGAATGTGTGTGTAATGAATAAATGTGTAATGAATGTGTGTAATGAATACGTGTGTAATGAAATAAAACATGAAGAAAGGGGTGTACAGACGGACGGACGGACAGACAGACAGACAGACAGACAGACAGATAGATAGATAGATAGATAGATAGATAGATAGATAGATAGATAGATAGATAGATAGATAGACCTTTAATATGAAATTTGGACGTTTCAGCAGTGGGAAATTACAGCAAAGGTTGGAAATGCAGAATATACATAGTAGCAAATAACATAAAAAAGAACAACAAATTATTATTATTATTATTATCTGCAATTGTTTTTTATATTATTTAAATTGAATTGTTTTATCGAGAATTAATAAAGATTGAATGAATGAATGAATGAACGAACCTGAATTCATGCCATAATTTCCCCATATGAAATTTTGCAGACCACATAAAAGTAACAAAATCTAAAGATGCTAAAATAGATTCGACGGATTAGACTTAAAGTCTTGTTTGACACTAGTGCCTTCTCCCTGCGTGTGGCGTTATCAAACACCAACCACCATATGTTAGTAAAGGTCATGGTGTGATCAGTGTCATGGATGCCATCGTGCATCCTCAACACAAACATACCACGAATGAAACTCAAACCCACACTTTGATCTCTTTATGATTTATGGACTTGCTTATCAAAGTCACAAAAGTTTATTTCAGGAACCATCTGCAGGAGTTCATTTTCACATTTAGATCTAAATGAACACAATCTGGAATTATGGCACAATTTTGCAATCAGTTTGTTTGTTTGTAAACATCGATGGTGTTTACAAACACAATTGCACTGACATTGCAGGGGCTATGATCTTTTGGCAGCATTTCCACTGACATGATATTGATAGCAACATCAAAAGATAATGATTAATATTTCACTGCTGTCAAGCTCTATATTTTCATAGTAGCCTAACCCACATACCAGTGGTACTACGCATGGTGGGCAAGTATATACCTCGTCTCTCACATCTCGCTACCTTAAACAGAACCCTGTAGAAAGACATGCCACACACCTTCGTATATCAGACACAACTTTCCACAACACAAGCACATACACACACACACACATACACACACACACACACACACACGTACATGCGCACACGCATACACACACCCACTAATGCACACTCACACACACACATACACACACATGCACACAAACACACACACAGGCTCATGATTCACATTTCAAAGGAAGTGGTTAACCTCAGATGTTGGATAACCTTCTCATGTTGGGCACTGGGAAAGTCCCACAGACCAAGTTAAACACACTCCTGCTAAACACATATGATTCTGTTCAATAAGTGTCATTACATTGGTGTAACCAGAATCAATAGCACAATACGATGCTGCCTTTGGGTCATCATGGTTCAAGTAGTTTGAGCTAAAACTCTTAACCAATTTTGTCATGATTCACACACATCATCTAGAACCATGTGATGTCTGCTCTCTCTCTCACTTTCACAAAGAGAATATTGGTGACATTGTGAATATTACTCAGCGTGACTCATTTTATTCATGTGACTTCAATCCCTGTTGGTGACTTGTGATTATATGGTGTCATTAAGATGTGAATCTGACCCTGAAACATAGACATTCGTCTACAATCGCAAAATTGCAATGCGTGCTCTCATCCCTGATACCTATGGCATATAATATATGAGATCAACCTGTTTAAGGGACTGTAAAGATGGATGAAATAAAAATGTACACATCAAAGTCACGGTACCTGCTATCAAACTAGCTATCTCTGTCACTATTAACATCCCGATGAGACATAAATCAAACCTCAACATGATGAGCACAGCGCATTATATTTCAATAAAGTGCTTGAAACTATGCCTACTTGGATGTCCTGGGTTGAACAGTGTTGTGCAGCTTACCGACAAGTACAGCGCGTTTGTTTCACGGCCGCCATATTCCACCGAGCCCAGAGAGAGCCGAAGGAAATGACGGCCTGCCAGGTCTAAATCCCCAGGTAAACATTGCAGCTATAACGGATGGCGCGCAGACTCTAACCCCTGGACTCTATACCGTTCCTCCGCAAACATCCTTAGCACTTCTGTTGCGAAGGGAGCTTGTGTAGCACACATAATTGAGGACACTACTGCGTGTAGAGAGCCTAATGCACTTCCCAGCCCTGCCGTTTATGTCAACTATTCCTAGCATTAGAGTGACCCTGCCTCCTATAGCACTCTACACTTCTCTCTGCATGTGAATATAGCCAGGCTCTTTAGACTTAAAGCCTGAGTAGAAGCCATTAATTGCACCATGGGATTGGGGGGGGCTGGGGGGGAGGGGGGGGGGGTTGGGTTCTGGGCTGGGACTGAGACCTGGCGGTTTCCCAAGTCACAGAATGTACTTGAACTTATTCCAGCAGCATAATTTAATACATGCCAGAGAGGATTTGTCGGCCTCTCAGATTGCATGCGCGGAGGGACCGTGTCAGATACAGCCAGCGATCTGTCCGCACCACATCCAACTCTGCCCTAACAAACACACCCATTCTCTCGTTTTATCAGCTGAATTTACTGCATTTGACAGCCTCGTTTTGCAAACACATGTGGTTCTATCTATGAATGGTTCGGTTGAAATAGAATCAGTAGGCCAAATAATATGTCTATATCATAAAGAGATTTAGTAAAGTAGGTTAGTGAAGTAACTGATGATCAGTGTTTGCATGATGTTTGTGTGTGTGTGCGTGTGTGTGTGTGTGCACGTACGTGCGTGCGTGTGCTTCTCTTTGCTTTTAGCTCCACATCATATATTGATACGAGTGTACAATGTTGGTCACAGGTTTAGCATTGATTGCTTTTTGTTAAATGGATTACATCGACTCAGCCCGTCTCTCCCGTCTCCCCTCCCTCCTCTCCCCGAGAGACGCGAGATGTCCCATCAAGATAATTCCATCTCCATGATTCACTGTCCAGACTCTCCCATCCATATCTCTATTCTTAGGCACAGATTGTTTGCCCTTGTTTTATTAACCTCCCCGACGTGCATGTATTATTCATAACGGTTTTCATTTGGCGGCGGCGGTGCCGTGACGCGGCCCGGCGTTGGTGAGAGAGGGTGGGTCCAGGTTGATGGACAGGGTGAGCGGGTCGGTCCCACTCTAACCCACTGGACGGACGCCGTACGAGAGACCGGCTCCCAGCAGCCCCGGCGGCGAGCGCCGTTCGCAGATGATGAAATATGGCAGCGTTGCGGTGGGCTGGGGGATGGGCGGTGTCTGATGAAGGGTTCATCTCTACTGTAATGAACTGTGGTATTGATAGCAGGATTAGACACGGGCGTTTGGGGCGGTCGGCTGAGATCGAGACTAGATTGAGTTCTTTTGCACAAAAAGTTTAAATTGATGAAGCGTTTAAATCCTCTGTGGGTTTACAGTAGTGGTCAGCAAGAAGGATTAAGAGGCAAAGACAAAAGTCAATGATAACAGAAATGGGCCACACATGCAAATGCCAATAGGAAGACCGGATGGGACTATTAGCCAAAATAAACCCCGAAGCTCAACACTAAACAGAACCGATGGCAAAATATAGAGACAAGATATTCAAGTCCAGGAGAATAACAAACTGCCTAAAGTAACCTTGGTGATTGCACAAACCCAAACAGCTTTTTCCAGGGCTGTGGGAAACGGCCTCTCATGGCAGCCAGCTCACGGCCACAGCACACAACCAGTAAAAGAGTAGCAATCATAATATTCTCCTGCTTAACCCAACCTGCACCCTCTCTCCCTCTCCCTCTCTCTCTCTCTCTCAGCGCAGGGGGGTTGAGAGGGTGGAGTGGGGCGGCCTGCCTACCTATCTAAAAAAGAAAAATGCTTCAGTTCCTCGGTGCTGACCCCACCCCCCCCGCTCCCCACCATCTTTGTTGAGGCCTACTGTTTTCGGGGGGGGCGAGGGGCGGAGGGGGGCAAGGGGGTAGTGTGACGATTATTGAAATTCGGGGTGAGATTAAAAACTTCAGAGGCACGGCGGGCCCATGTGTGCTGCGCTCATTGATGTCTAATTGAGCGATTTAGGTCAGAGGAGCCCTGCTGCATGAGCTTTGTGCAGCGGGCGACCTTTGACTCCCCCCGGCGCAACCATCGCCTCGGTGACAGTCGCCGCGGCTGCCCTCAATACCCAAAGCCAATACGCTTTTCTGCCCTGTCTCATTGGTTCACATTTCTGAAATATCCCAAAGAGGATTTATTTTATATTACTTATTTATTTTGCTTGGCCCACCGTGGGCAGAAGTACATGTGGAGTGCGCCATCATGACTGTAATTACTCAGCCGTTGAAGGGAAGGTTATTGTATGGGAATTGATGGGGGTCACTGGATTTAATTGCTTTTCTATGTCATCGGGAGAAGGCGTAATGTGTTCTCGACAGGGCCTACCGCTGCACTAAGGCTGAGTGTTAGAGTACATGGACTAGGTCTGTTAAAGACTACATGTAGGAGATTTCTCATTAAAACAGAACAATTGTTTGTTTGGAATTGTCCTTCTATATCTGCAATATAGGGTATTCTATGTCTTCTACATTTTTAATTCCATCAGAGCACACAAAACCCAATTTGATATGACGGTCATTAGGCCTATGTACCTTTGGGATTGAGGGACTAATCTTTTGTCTCTATTGAATATGCAGCTTGTCCAGGCTGGTATTCTAATCTCCAGAAGATTGATGTCTATTTATAAATAGATTATACGAGTGTCTTGTGGAGCTCTCAATTGGATAGAGAAGTTGTGTAATAACAGATGACGATTCATTTTGTGACTCATTTTGTGACATCACCCATGCTCAAAGATGGCAGGACAGTGACCCCTGTTGCCCAAAGATATTAACTACTGGCACTTCATTCCTCTAATACAGTACATTTTCATAAACTAACACAGTGCCTGTGTGGTTTTATGTGTGTCTGTCTGTCTGTCTGTCTGTCTGTCTGTCTGTCTGTCTGTCTGTCTATCTATCTATCTATTTATCTATCTATCAGGCTGCACATGTAGGCTATATAACGCTTGGGGCAGATAAGTCAACACCAGGGGCAAATAAATCAAATGCATCAGTTCGAATTCAGCATTCAAATCATCATCTCCGGCATTATGAGCTGCAGTACCACAAGCTATGGAACCAGAAGACACTGACCAGGAACCAGAAGATACTGACCAGGAACCAGGAGATACTGATCAGGAACCAGAAGATACTGACCAGGAACCAGAAGATACTGACCAGGAACCAGGAGATACTGACCAGGAACCAGGAGATACTGACCAGGAACCACAAGATACTGACCAGGAACCAGGAGATACTGACCAGGAACCAGGAGATACTGACCAGGAACCAGAAGATACTGACCAGGAACCAGGAGATACTGACCAGGAACCAGGAGATACTGACCAGGAACCAGGAGATACTGACCAGGAACCAGAAGATACTGACCAGGAACCAGAAGATACTGACCAGGAACCAGAAGATACTGACCAGGAACCAGAAGATACTGACCAGGAACCAAGAGACACTGACCAGGAACCAGAAGATACTGACCAGGAACTAGAAGATACTGACCAGGAACCAGGAGACACTGACCAGGAACCAGAAGATACTGACCAGGAACTAGAAGATACTGACCAGGAACCAGGAGACACTGACCAGGAACCAGGAGACACTGACAAGGACAGAGACAACTGGTGGAAGTTGAGGAGTGCATCATGGGATCACCTCTCAGCAGTATCTGGCATCTGTCCCTAATGGACAAGCCACTCCAACGCATGGACATCGGCATCTGTCCCTAATGGACAAGCCACTCCAACGCATAGACATCGGCATCTGTCCCTAATGGACAAGCCACTCCAATGCATTGACATCGGCATCTGTCCCTAATGGACAAGCCACTCCAACGCATAGACATCGGCATCTGTCCCTAATGGACAAGCCGCTCCAACGCATGGACATCGGCATCTGTCCCTAATGGACAAGCCGCTCCAACGCATTGACATCGGCATCTGTCCCTAATGGACAAGCCACTCCAACGCATGGACATCGGCATCTGTCCCTAATGGACAAGCCCCTCCAACGCATGGACATCGGCATCTGTCCCTAATGGACAAGCCACTCCAACGCATGGACATCGCAAAATATCATTTGTCATTTCACAGGGTCAGGCTTGCATATGACACAGAGCTCCCATTGTTAGCCCAAGAGGACACCGACTCAAAGGATTTGTTCAGCCCAATCCCTTGGCGTGGGGCTCCAGTTACACAGTGTGCCGTGTGAGCGCGGCAGCAGAGGCCCTGATAAACTAATCCCCAGCGCCGACAGCGGACACAGCCTTGCGGAAAGAACCGCTGCTTTTGTCTGAAAACAATGGAAACGTCACTGGCATTGTATCTTAATCCAAGCACAGTGTTCACTCACTGTCTCCCTTACAAGTCTCTCTCTGGATACAGACTGGACTGTATGTGTAGTAGGCGGATCTACATTAGTACTGTATGTGTAGTAGGCTGGTCTATGTTAGACTGGCCATATGGAACAGAGGTGAAATACGACAACTTGAGAAAAGTTTTGGAGACTCCAGCATAACAATGAGACAAAGAGGTGAAGTGATCCGATGGTCACTTCATGTGTTATAGCCACTTACTTACATGTATACATTCATCATTTGTTATTTTCTCTCGCATGAATAAAGAATCAAAAACCTTCATCAAAAAGTTTCATTTCAACCCAGAGCGACTAGGGACTGGTCATGTCTCGTTTGTGTTTTGGCAGTTTACGTTATCGGTACAAATCAGGATATTTTAAAAGGAATTTGTGATCTGATAAAATGTTTGGATTTTCATATTAATCTTTCTACATTGAATGGATGGTTTAAAAATCCAAGAAGGTTACTGGAGGAATTGGAGGCTACAAGCCATAGGCTATATATTTCAGAATTTTAATTATGAAAAGTAATAATGGTCTAGAACTATTTCTGACACTGCTGAAATTGTATCTCTTTATTCCCAGACAACGGAAGGCTATGATTGATCTGCTCGAGACTTACAAAGCGTCCCAGATGATCTTCCAAGCTCCACCCAGACGTGGGATTTCAGCTTCAACCATCTGCATGTTCTCTGGAATACAACATCCATCAGACTGAAGGAACTTCTCTCTTTGGACCAAACCAGGTTTGGTTTTCTTCATAGTTTTCAAATGAAGGTACTGTACAATACTGCGTCATTTTTGATTCCCAAATGAATATTATTTCTCTCAAATGTACAGGTGCAAAATAAATGGGATGTAGGAGGACATTTTAAGTAACCAAAAACAACTTTCAAAGCCTGTCCTTGACAGGAAACCCTTTGATGTCAGATTTCTTGGACCTCAGTCCCTTAAGTACCTTGGTTTGTCTCAAACAGCGCTGGGGGATGTTAAATTCATCCCTTACACTAAAGTCTTTGGGGACAATGGAGCTTGGAGACAATGACCTCCATTCCTTGTCTGGCCTATCTCAGTTCAATTGGCAAATGCTGAAAACACTGAACCTTCAAATGAACACTCTCCAGCATTTAAGAGCTGCCAGTGAACAGCAGGTCAGAGCGCTGAACATCTCCTGAACGTTCACCGACCTCACCGGCCTGACGAGTCTGCATCTCCTTTAAGGATGGAATACTTTCTAATGCTGAGATGTTTATTCATGCTCCTCTTCTAGAGAGCCTGGTTGTGGCCGAGTGAGGTTTGTTGTCTGTCAACTGGAACTTGTTTCATTACCTCAGCAAACTCGGGTACGCTGATCTCAGTGGTAGCCAGCTGGCTGTTGTCAATACTACAACAACAACAACAACAACAGACTTCAAGGTCTCTCTCATGGACATTCTAAACGACACATGCAACTGCTTCTCTGCTTCTCGGTCTGATGTGAGCACTCTGTTTTGTTCTTTTGTCCTTTCATGTTGAATCTGTTTCTTGTTGTTTGTCCAGTCATGTTTAATCTGGTTCTTGTTCTGTTTGCTCAGTCATGTTTAATCATGTTCTGGCTTAGTTTTTTTTTTTTTTTTAACTTGTTTTTAACTTTGTATTTCTTGTTTTCCCCTACCCGTCTCCCCTCAAAGGCTGTGCCTTATGCCAGGCCGTCATTGTAAATAAGAAACTGTTCTTAATGTCTTACCTGGCAAAATAAAGGTTTAATAAAAAATGAATAAAAAAAACAAAACAATATCCTGCTCAGCTTCGGCAGAAATGATATTGAGATAGTTGACAGACTCACTTAAAGGTTTAGAGAAAGATGGCAAAATTGACCTGAGTGACAATCCATTGGCATGCAATGGATCTAATATTGAATTCATTAACTGGATCCAGAAGAGCAGTGATAAGGTGGTGAATATAGGCAGGACGATGTGGTGGTTCTGGGGATTAGCATTTGAACTGGGTCCATTATGGAACATTAGCATTCAGACTTGTTTTGTTGATAGCAATTCTGGTGATTGCATCTGGTTGTGGCAGAAGACTAAGGGATAATATTAGATACACACAGTTGTGAACTGACAAAATGAAAAAAGTCTGCATGGCTGTTTTTTGTACTTTTAAATGCAATAGTTCAAATGGAATGTATTTTGTTTGAACTGTCCTTATCAAACAATGATTATCTGTGGCGTGATTTTCTGGTCAAGCTCATATCAGTAGAAATAAACAGGAATATTTAATTTTATCATGCCTTTTTATTTTCCGTGTTATGCAACTTTAGAAGTATAAATATCTGTTTTAATATACAACATCTATGACATCCATAGAGCTTTTCGTTGGGCGAAATACAAAACTCAAACACATCTTTATTGCACAGATCCTAAAAGACAAACCATAGTAAGCAAGTTCATCTAATACTAGTTTCACACACCGAGGAAAATGAAAGTCGAAAGACGAGCAGGACTGAGTCGAACCGACAGATCATGTTGAACATACATAGACCACCACACAGACAGACCAGACGCTCGTATTAAACAGCACAACTGGGGGGGCGGGTGGTGAGGAAGTCACGCACGACTATCACAACGCATTTCCTGTGGCGCAGCACATAGATTTGGCAAATCAATAACACAATATACAAAATATACATCCATGAAGTATTTGTAAACAAACATTGAATGTGCTTTTTTTTTAAGGATTTAAATGTTGATATATTCAGAAAAAAAGGCATGGGGGGGAAAACAGATGCTCATTCATTCAAATTAAGTGTTTTCAGATTCATTCTCCATCGTCATCCAGAGCCCGTTTGAAAGAAGCGGATATTCTCGCATCTTTCTCCTATCTCCCCCCAACTACCACTAGAGGGGGCTGTTGTCCAACTTTAAGGTGCTTTTTTTTCTCCCCGAACATAATACATTTACAATAAACTAATGAGAATACTAAAATGTCAGATTCTGATAACATCATTAAAAAATCTCTATCAATCTAATTTGTCATGTGTTTGAGTTTGCGCGTGTTTGAGTTTGCATTCTTGGGTACAGTATGCCATTTTTATTTACAGAACATGTTGAGTGTAGCTACAGTGTACAGAATATACAATATATTCAGAATCTCTAACAAACAATCGGTAGAATATTGTTTGGATATAGTTTATATTATAGAGTAAACATTGTATACTGTAGCACACTAAGAAAACTACTTTTAGGTTGATGGTTAATTAGGGTTTGTTGAAATGCTTGGCGTCTACTGTACAGACATCCCTTTGGATGTCTCCTAGGTAACCTGATACACAAACACCTACAGTCACCTGCACATCAACGGCCTAATAGAATGGTTCTGTATATGGTTATGAACTACGGTGTGCGTATCGTCACGTTGCCCTTACGACATATTTTTGTCACTATGAAATTCCATCAGACCAAGCTGTCGCAAAAGGTCGCGTGCTGCATTGCTCAAAGACAAAACAGAAAAATAATCCTGTAGATTAAATGATAGAAGGCTAGAAGGACCATAGAACTAAAATCTGACGGCTAATCTCATGCAACCCTGATCTTCCAGTTGTTTCTACAAATAGATTCTAACTAACGTGAACCGTTCTTAAATAATCCCAAATCCCCCAAAAACCTGCAATTAAACTTGTAGTTGGACACAGATGAACCAAACGGAAGAATGTCACCTTTTGGTGAAAGCTAAAACAATCTATTTAGTGTTCGGGAAACTTTAATATAAGGTTTGTTTCCATGAAGCTTCCTCTGACCACAATCTCACTGACAGAGTGAACTTTGACCCTGTCATTCTAGGGAACAACTACTCTCTCTCTCACAGTCTGTTAGATGTCATAGAACGCTACATTTAAAAGGAAAAGCACAGTTGCCCATCAACCCCTTATTTCCTTCTCTTCAAGTAAAATTGGGAGCACATTATAACTTGTTAAACAGACTAAGTCAGAGAAAATGTCTTGTTGACAGATAGGTATATACATTATACGTTTAGCTTATTGTAGACCACAGAATTATCAAGCAGAGCATGATTCTTGTAAATGACATATTAAGTATACAAACATGACATTGCAAAATATATACATATAAAACAAACAACACTAATGTTTACGTAAGCCCATGTATCCCCATGTTTTTTTTTTTCGTTTTTTTTTTTTTTTACAGTATTTTCTTATTTACAATATATTGCATAAAAATGAAAGTTGTATAAATGTAGAGATGTACAGTATGTGACGGAATGTGAAAAAACCACAACCTGCTAAGAACAGCTAGCTCTACCCCCCATTACACTGAGGCCCATCCACTAGACAGGCTTCCTGAACCCGAAGATGATTCCATATTAAATAGCTCTAGTTCAGAAGCACAGGATGTGTGCGTATATTCGGTGTACCACTACCCAAAACAAAAAAAACAAAGAAATGCAACACAACAAAACTGTACATATCCAAATCATCATTTTGGTGATATATTTGACTTAGGCATGAAGTGTGCTAGTGATTGATGGGCACACTTCAAAAAATAAATCCGATGAGGTGCCAGTGCTGTGATGAGAACTGTGATTGACTGGATACGGTGCTTCTGAGGGGGGGGGGGGGGTGGGGGGGGACGGGGGGGTGACAAGGACCTTGTCTACTTGCATCCAAAGTCAGACTATTCCAATATAGGGTGCTCCAAGCCCAGACCTAAGTGTGCAATTCAAACTCACCAATATTGCCACCGATCTATCTACCTATAGAGAGGCGTGGCCGTCTCACACGTGCTCATTGGACGTTGCTCTCTGCTGTCGTTAAAACCTCGTCGACATTCACATGGTTCGGATTTGACACTATTTTCACTCAGCAGAGAACACTGCAAATGACAGCTAATCAGCAGCAAATCATCGTCTACATTCAGTCCAAATCCTTATGTATACAGTATCGACAGACAATTCTTATTCAGTTTGCACATTCAGAGTAAGACACACACACACACACACACACACACACACACACCTCTCTAACGCCATATAAACACTGTAACAGCTTTCCCGGTTGTCAAATAAAGAAGGCATGATGACACTACAGTACACACAAACAAAACAATGTCCGCCTCCTATTCTTCTAAGAGCTTGCACGAGCAAAGATGGCGGCAGACACGTTCGCACATTCCCAGGTTACTTCTTGTGACCGGAGGAACGCGGCGATTCTTTCGGCTGCTTGTTACGCGTCGAGTCTCTATCCGAGGTCGCGTTCTCTCTGACGGCGGGCGCCGCGGCTCGGGGCGCTTCTCTCCTGGCGTTCTTCGGGGCCGCCGTCTCTTGAGCGGGGTCCTTCTTCTTCTTCTCGGCCGGCTCCTTGCGGCCGGACGCCGCCTGTTTGTCTGAGTTTGAAGCTCTGGGGTCAGCTACGCTGTGCTTGGCCTGGGCGGCGGTGGCGGTGGTGGCGGCCATGACCTCGCCCCCAGCGGGGCCCCTCTGAGGGGGGTCCATCCTGAGGGCCTCTCTGCAGGGCTGGACGACGGCCTCCGGCGCCGCCACGGCGCTCGCCCTGCCGGACAGGGCTCCGACGGCGGGCTGGAGAGCTTCTCTTCTCACCGCTGGGACGTTCGCCACCAGGGGAGGGCTGGTCTGGGAGGGGCCGCTGGCCTGGGTGGAGCCGCTCGGCTGGGTGGGGCCGCCGGTCTGGGAGGGGCCACATGCCCTGGGCGGAGGCTCCTTCTGGGCCTGCTGCAGGGGAGGGGCCGGGGCAGGGGTTGAAGACAGAGTTTTGGGTGTGGGCTCTTTCGGTCTCGCCTCCAAGCTCTGTCTGACAGAAGGGGGTGGAGCAGAGGACTGCTTGATAGTTTGGGGTGGAGTTTGCATTCTGGGAGAGGGGGGTTGCTTTGCCTCCAGGTTATTTTTGGGGACCTGGCTTTGGACAGGGGGTTTGAACGAGGGTTCTTTCTGTTTCGGCTCTTGGACGTCTTTCGCCAGAGGGCTTAAAACCGGAACGCACTTTTGATATTGTTCTTTTTGCTTCGACTCCAGACTCACTTTGGCGGCGGCCGCGGGGGCGGGAGCTAAGACGGGAGGTTTACCTTCGCGCCTCTTCGTCTCCGACTCCGTCTTCCCGGCGGTCTGCGACCACGGCGTCGGCTCGGCCCTGGGCTTGGTTTTGGCGTTCGAGACGGGCGGTTTCGCCGCCGCTGCCGGAGCTGGTGGTGATTGTTTCGCAGTCTGAGCGGGAACGGTCGCTTTGACGTTGACGTCGGCCATTTGCTTTTTAGCATCTAGCGCCTCGGTGGCCTCCCTGACCGACGCTTTATCGGTCGCGCTGCTACCGTTCGTCTTTGGTGAAGTCGGAGCGTCGATGCTCGGCTTCAGCGTGCTACCGGTACTGAACAGTACCTGACTGGCGTTCGGGATATCGGCTTTCTTCTCCTCAAACCTGTTCCAGCCCTCTGCTTTTGTCATCGCGGCGTTCGTGTTTACTTTAGATGTGACACATTTCAGCTCTGCTTTAGGGCTTGTGTCCCTGACCTCGGGCGCTATGCCTCTGATGGAGCCGCTGGTTGTCACCTCCTTCTCAGGTGACAGGGCGCTGGTGTCACCTGGTCTTTTCAGAGCCAGCCTGCCGGTTGTCACCTCCTTCTCAGGTGACAGGGCGCTAGTGTCACCTGGTCTTTTCAGAGCCAGCCTACCGGTTGTCACCTCCCTCTCAGGTGACAGGGTGCTGGTGTCACCTGGTCGTTTCAGAGCCGGTCTGCTGGTTGTCACCTCCCTCTCAGGTGACAGGGTGCTGGTGTCACCTGGTCCTTTCAGAGCCAGTCTTCTAGTTGTCACCTCCCTCTCAGGTGACAGCGTGCTGGTGTCACCTGGTCCTTTCAGAGCCAGTCTTCTAGTTGTCACCTCCCTCTCAGGTGACAGGGTGCTGGTGTCACCTGGTCCTTTCAGAGCCGGTTTGCTGGCCTGGCCCTTGTCTGGGTCTTGGGTTTTGTAAGTGAAGTATTGACCCGTTGATGTTGGAACACGGGTTCTCTTCGCCTCTCCGGGACTCAACGTTGCGGTTGGTGTCGACCCCTGAGGCGTGCCGCGTGCGTGCGCGGGGCTGCTGGGTATCACTTCCTGTTTTGAAAGATGGGAGGGGCCTCCCGAGATGTAGTGAACAGATTGTAGCGCGTTGCTGCTTGTTTTCGGGCCCTGGCTCGGCCCCGGCTGAGAGTCTTGACTTGGCTTCACAGACGCAGGGGTACAAGCAGCCGTCAACGGGCTCTCCGCTTTCACGGACGCTCTAACAAGGTTCTCCTCTTTAACGGACGTTCTAACAGGGCTCTCCGCTTTCACGGACGTTCTAACAAGGTTCTCCTCTTTAACGGACGTTCTAACAGGGCTCTCAGCTTTAACGGACGTTCTAACAGGGCTCTCCGCTTTAACGGACGTTCTAACAGGGCTCTCCGCTTTAACCGCTGTTCTAACAGGGTTCTCCACTTTAACCGCTGTTCTAACAGGGTTCTCCTCTTTAACCGCTATTCTAACATGGTTCTCCGCTTTAACGGACGTTCTAACAGGGCTCTCCGCTTTAACCGCTGTTCTAACAGGGTTCTCCTCTTTAATGGACGTTCTAACAGGGTTCTCTTCTTTAATAGACATTCTAACAGGGCTCTCCGCTTTAACCGCTGTTCTAACAGGGTTCTCCGCCTTAACAGACGTTCTAACCGGGCTCTCCGCTTTAACCGCTGTTCTAACAGGGTTCTCCTCTTTAACGGACGTTCTAACAGGGCTCTCAGCTTTAACAGACGTTCTAACAGGGCTCTCCACTTCTACGGACGTTCTAGCAGGGTTCTCCTCATTAACATACGTTCTAACAGGGCTCTCCGCTTTCACGGTCGCTCTAACAGGGTTCTCCGCTTTAATAGACATTTCAACAGGGTTCTCCGCTTTAACAGACGTTCTAACAGGGCTCTCCGCTTTCATGGACGTTCTAACAGGGCTCTCCACTTTAGCAGACAGAGGGGCAGCTTTCTCAGCAGAGACGCCAGGCTGGGCCGAGACATGAACCCCCTCGGAGGCGTGGCTTTGCGAGGCGGGAGCTGGCGCGTCCTCGTCGTCCTGGTCCTCGTTGCTGACCTCCCGGATGGACGGCGTCTTCCCGCACGAGAAGTGACGGGAGCTCCTGTGGTCGTGAGACAGAGACGGCCCCCCGGCCTTGGCGGCGAACCTGCCCTCCTGCTTCGCACCGTAGTCCGAGGCCTCGGCCTTGGGGGGCTCGCCGTGGCCACCGGGCCTGCTGATCTGCGGTTTCTCGCCGGCGCCGCTACCGCTAGCGCACTTCGGGTCACCGCCGGAGACGCTGGGCTCTTTGAGGGCGACGGAAGCGGCGAGAGACGCGGACGCTCTCGGGGCGGACGGGCTCAGGATCAGCGCCGCCTTCGGTTTGTCCGCGGGTTTCGGCGGCGCGGACGACGGCTTCTCGCCAGCGCCCTGCAGCCACGCGGGCGGACCCGGGGGGGTGGCGTCGTGCGTGCCGTCGGCCATCTTGGACAGGCAGGTGTCCGTTTTGGAGGCCCGGGGCCCGGACAGCAGGCCGATGTCCAGGGTCCCCTCCAGGGGTTTGAGGGAGGACACCAAGCGGCCCTCCAGCTTGTACTCAGAGGACGTCTTCCTTAGGGGCCCGTCGGACGACGAGGACGACGAGATGAGCTGGAGCTTCTCCACCGCGCTCTCCCCCCTGCCGGAGAACAGCTTGGGGGCCAGGCCCTCGGGGCTGGAGTGGACCCCGCCGCCCACCCCCCCCTTCACGTGGTCCAGGACCAGGGCGGAGTCCAGCTGCAGGCTCTTGGAGCGCGTGGAGCCGAAGTGGAGGCCCTCGTGGTGGAGCCCCGCGGACAGCCGGCACATGCAGTCGTCGCGGTCGTCGAACGACTGCCTCTTCCGGGCGAACTCGACGTTGGGGGCTTTGAAGTCCAGCCGATCGGGCTTCCCCGCCTCCTTGCCCTGCCTGGCCATCTGCCACTCGGCGTGGGCGGAGCACAGGGGCGACCGGGCCGGCCCCTCGCCGTGGTGGGCGGCCGGGTCGCAGCATCCGCCGCCGCCGCCCCCTAGCGGCTCGGCGAAGCCATCGCAGGCGCGCGTGTTCAGCTTCTTGTACAGCACGTCTTTGAGGGCGGAACCCGCGGCCTTCCCCTCCGACGGGGCCGGCGATCCCCGGCCCGGGGGCCCCCTGTCCTTCTCCTCGCCGCCGCACTGCGGGGAGGAGGCGGAGTCCGACTCGGGCAGGGCGTCCTGCTTCTGCAGGGACTCCCGCCTCTCGCCCCAATCCGGCCTCTTCGCTGCCACCTTGGCCATCAGCTTCTCCCTGTCTAGCTCCTCCCCCGACTCCTGCCGGCCCACCTTGCGGCCTGGCGGGCGCTTCAGGCAGCCCTGCTCGGCGGGCCGGACGCGGGCCACGGCCGGGGGGTCGCCGGGCGCCTCCTCCACGCTCTGCAGGTCCCCCCCCGCCACCGCCGCCCTCTCCCCCAGCGGGAGCTCCTCCCCCTGCGCCTCCTCCTGGGTCACCTCCAGGCTGTGCTTCCGGGAGCACAGGTGCTTCTTGTCGCCGGCGTAGGACGGCGACAGCTTCTCCTCGGACTGGACGCGCTTCAGCAGCGGCGAGCGCGGCGGTTCGGCGCTCTTGGGCCGCGCCATGTGGCGGACGATGGTGGGGGGGGAGTGCATTTTGGCGGGGAAGGCCTGCGCGGCCTTGGAGAGGCACGCCGGGTGTCCGCTGAGGAGGGGCGAGGGGGAGCGTTGGGGCGAGGCGGGCTGGGGGGTGGGGGATGGCGTGCGGGCCAGCGGCGAGAGCGGGATGCTGCCGGCGGACTTGCGGCGCCCCTGGCGGAGGCGTTGGCCGGTCAGTTTGGGGCCCAGGCCGTGGAGGGTGCTGGGACGGATGTGCCCGGAGCCCGCGGGGGAGTTGGGGGCGCTGGAGCTGGGGGAGGAGCTCTGGGACGACGTGCCACCTGGGGGGGGGGGGGGGGGGCGCCAACAGCGGGAACAGAACCCGGTCGTTAAAACTACAGAACTACAGACTACAGATGAAAATTAGCCTATTGGCTATATCTGGCATATTTACATTTATGTATGTGTTTACTTAAATGTTTATGAATATGTGCTGTCCCTATTTTAAATAAATAAACTAAACTAAACGTACTTTCACGTTTTTGTGTGTGTGTTTTTTTTAAAGGCTTTCATTTGCGAGACTGTGTAACAGACTGCCAGAGAACAAACCCGTCTTATGAAGGAAACAGAATCACACCAGAGTAGCTCAAAGATCACTTCCAGAAGGGGCGGAGATCCCCGTGCGTACGACGCTAGAGCTAGCACTGCTGACCTGCGCTTGCCCAGGTTTGAAACCAACATGGCGTACTATCGGGCCGTACTATTAAGTTTGGTGGAGCTGTGAATTTGAACAAGTTACCTTTGCACGTTAAAAGCATAGATAACTGACATCTTCAATCTTCAACCAGGCTAATGAAGATGGAAACAGGCATGTCAGCCTGTAATTACCATAACGTCAGTCCTAGTAATGATGCCGTGGTTGACGTTTTGTTTTTTTAAACTCTGGCTGTATTAGGTTATTGTTGAAGGATGTGTAGTCTCATGATTTTGAGCTAGTGAGTGGTTTATTGTTGGACGCTGTCTGGCCATTTGCTCTGCCTCTCACTGTCATCACCGGCTCCGCAATGAAAACAAGTCTTTATTTATCGAGACTTTATTGTGTTATTCTTGACAATGGTTTACGCTATGATGTAACCATCTGCGCTCTTAATTATCCTCTTGTCAAACAAACAAAACTAAATGACATCTTCAGGCGTCGACGGCGTAGGTAAACATGGCCCCGGGCGGGGTGGCGCCGGCTCACCTGATTGGTTGAGGTCGGGGGCGGGGCGGAAGGCGGCGGCGGCGGTGGTGGTGGGCGAGCGGGGGGACAGGCTGTGGGTGGGAGACCCCGGGAGACTCTCCCCCGACGACAGCGAGCGGTTGAGCGAGGAGAAGCTTCGGCTGGTGTGCAGCAGGGGGGAGGGCTGCATGGCGAAGCGCCTGAACACCGACCTGCGCCTGTGGGGGGGTCAGCGGAGGTCAGAGGTCAACACGGCGCCCGGGCTCACGGTGTTCAACAAGGGAAGTCTCACTGAGAGAAATACAGTCACATATCTTTTTAAGAGTGTTGTGACAGGGCGATTATCCTTAATATGGACGTATCGCCCCTGATTGCACTTGTGTGGACATTCTCAGAACATTGAAATGGCAGACGTGGAGTTTTAGCACTGGCTTTAAGTACCACAGCGACACCTTGTGGTTGTGCCAGGTACTGTACGACAAAACCTCTATCTACCCCCGATACAAAATAAAACAGTCGCATTACGTAAACCCTTGCCTTTCTTGGGTCTTTTCCTTCTTGGGCTTCTTGGTGCGTCGGACCATCTTGCTCCTGTAGCTGTTTCTCCTGGCGGGGCCTGTTTTGATGGAGGTGTTCTCAAACGGCGTGGTGGAGATGGCCACCTTGCTGCCGCTCTGGGGGAGAGACACGCGGGGGACAGAGGTTACAGCCCCTGTGGACATGGTGGACGTGGTGCGTGTGTGTGTGCCCCTGAAGCGCATTGTGTTGCCTCTGTCTATGAAATGCGCTATACAAATAAACCTTTGATTGGTTGATTGATTGATTGATTTGTTGATTGATTGATTAAGGAGCCCTCCCACCTTCAGAAGGAGCTCCACCACCTCCGTGTGGACGAGGCCGTGGACCGGTTCTCCGTTGACGTGGGTGATGAGGTCACCGGCTCGCAGGCCGGCCTTGTGCGCTGGACTGCCGTCTTCCACGTTCTGACCAACGGACAAAAGACACGTCTGCCATCACCTCAAACTGAACTCAGAACAGATCTTAACTTACTACTAACACGAAAGGAAAAGATCATGTTTTAAAGTGACTGTAAACATTGTAAGCATCCACAATAATTAGATTAGATTAATAATTATTAATAAGAGTTAAAATAAATATTCAGGACTATTAGAATTAAACCAATTTTAACTTTCCACATATTTTTAGCAATTGCTTTCTAACACATATAATATGTTAAGATACTAATTTTGGAATTCACTTTACAGTCACTTTAACCTCCGACCTCTGAAACCCTGCTTGCTTCCTGGTCTTACCCAGACCATGTGGTAGACGGTGTAGACGTCGCTGTCGCAGGCGGCGTACACGCGGATCGCCCTCAGCGTGAAGCCGAACTTCTTCCCCGAGCTGTGGATGACGATTGGCTGCCGGGGGCTGGCGGCGCAGAGGGAGGAGTCTCGGCTGGGGGAGGAGTCTCGCGAGGAGGGGTCGGAGGACAGGGAGTAGGGGGATATGGGGCTGGCCAGAGGAGACGCCCCGAACACGTCTGAGAGAGAGAGAGAGAGAGAGGAACATCTCTGAAGCAACGCGGCAACTGAAAGACATGATCAATCCTAATAAAGTCATGGCTTTCAACAGTACAGTTATTTGGGGGTCAAATGATACCGTTATCAATCTAAAACTGATTGCTGGTGTCTGCGTGCGTGTGTGTGTGTGTGTGTTTGTGTGTCTAACTCACCTCCAGGGATCATGAGAGAGAGGGCGCTAGCGGAGACAGACTTGGGGACCTTGGCCGCCGCCCCCTGCTGCTTCTCGGGCGCCGTGTCGGGCTGCGGGCCGGCGGTCCGGACCCCAGGGTCGCCCGGAGGTTTGGAGGAGCCGCAGCCGGGGCTCTCCGCCCCCTCCCCTCTGGAGGGCAGCTGGTCCAGGTGCTCGGAGAAGCTGCCTGATGACCGGACAACAGACGGAGAACAGGCTGATCAACAATGCCGGAGATTTAAACAACACGACAGAACAAACTGGACTGAACCATTTACTTGCATCTTTTCCCATTTCGGGAAGCCTTTTTATAACACCTTGGCCAGAGACTATGGATGGAAATTAGCCTTTTGGCTAAATCTGGTGTATTTACATTTTATTCTGGATTAATATGGCTAAATGTGGTGTATTTACATTTTACTCTGGATTAATATGGCTTAATCTGGTGTATTCACATTTTACTCTGGATTAATATGGCTAAATCTGGTGTATTTACATTTTATTCCGTATTAATATGGCTAAATCTGGTGTATTTACATTTTATTCTGGATTAATTTGGCTAAATCTGGTGTATTTACATTTTATTCCGGATTAATATGGCTAAATC
>NC_140235.1:38528478-38530978 GCF_949987555.1 Borostomias antarcticus | reverse complement strand
TTGATCAAAAGGGAAAGGTCAGGGGGGGGGTGGGGTCACGTGATAAAGCGCTGCTCTACCGACTGACCCCATTTCTCCCCTCGCGCCGGTGAGTAATGGGCCGGGCTGAGGCGGCACTAACGCTCACATACTGTATGGATTTATGGGCGTACACTCAACCGGTCCGGGTTACAACAGGCAGAGGGGCTGTAACTGTATATAGCCGCTATAGAACAGGTCGTTGAGATGGTGTGTGTGTGTGTGTGTGTGTGTGTGTGTGTTGAGGTGGTGTGTGTCGGCTGCCTCGCCTCCGGCCTGTGACCGCAGCGCAACCCGCGGTGTGTTGGCGATAAACCATTCACTCTGAGGAGTTATTGATCCAGTATACAGTGTGTGTGTGTGTGTGTGTGTGTGTGTGTGTGTGTGTGTGTGTGCCCATCCTCTCCGGAGTTATTGATTTAGTATACAGTGTGTGTGTGTGTGTGTGTGTGTGTGTGTGCGTGCGTGTGTGTGGTTCCTACCGGTGCCCATCCTCTCCAGAGGGTTCTGTCTCAGCAGCAGGGTGATGAGCTCCTGTGAGTCAGCGGGCGGCGCGTCTTCCCCCTCCGGCCAGTTGATCTCATCTGGGAACGCCAGGAACGCACCGTTAGACCACACACACACTGACCACACTACACACACACACACTGACCACACTACAGCACACACACGCTGACCAAACTACAACACACACACACACGCTGACCAAAAACCTCAGCACTCACCCATATTTACCTCAAATAGTTTTGCCGATTCTATGTTGTGTGTACTGTCAGTACAAGTGTGTTGTATTTGGAAATGATTTGCTCGGTTAGAAGTAATTGTTTGCTTTTCAATCTCTATGGGCCTGATTTACTAAGATCCCCAATAAAAAGTGCTAATTTGCGTGTTGATTCTAACAGACTGAGCGCTTGGTTGGTGTACATCTTGCGGGCGATCAACTAAGACTAATCGCGTTAAATGACAACCAGTGCAAACATGGTGAGACAGCTGTATTTAAATGAGGGTTTTGCATGTTTTAATGGTTTCCTCCATGGAGAGTTTGGACCGCAAGCGCAAAAGCAAATTCGAGCCAATGGAATTAGAGGTGTTAGTGGAAGAGGAAACGAAACATTTGGATGAGTTACTGTACAGCAAAGAAATCTGAATATTACGAAAAAGAAATGCTACAGTATGTGGGAGAGTATCTGTGAGAAAGCCAACGCTGTCGGATTAACAAGAAGAACCGATGAAATTAAGAGAAAATGGGAAGATACTGTATAAGGGGAAGAACAAAAGAAAAATTGTCTTATAATAAAATCTCAGCTAACGAGACAGGTGGGGGTGGAAGTAATGACTACTTCCTGTAATTGGCTCCAAATCAGCCCTTCATCCGAGAACTCCAATATGGCATCGCTGGGTAGGAGATATGTCTGAATAATGTTAACCTCCGTCATTTCAAACATGTGACCACCACTGGAGCTTTGGTCCTGATGTCTGCAGTCCTCAAAATGCAAAATATATGTCAATTTTTTTTTCCCCTTTTTGTTTTCATATTACAAAAATTGAAGTTGCGAAGAACCCACTCCATATAACAAACAACAAACAGTTTTAGGATCACTAAATTGTCATCAGAAGCCATGTCCTGTGAGAAGCGTGAACACCCCTGAATCTTTGAAGCCATTTTTCTCTGCTTAGTGATCTCCGATGTACCGGCATTCACAGGGGCATATCTTCTTCAAATATTTGCAGATTTCAAAGCATGGCACATCATTTGAAAACGTACAATTTACACTTTCATAATCTGTAAAAACGGAAAAATGACCTTGGCTGAGATCAGGAGCGAACCTCCAGCGGCGGTCACAATGTTAATACGAGAGGGAAAGACCGCTTCACGTATTCTTTGATTGTGCCTCGGTCTCCTCCTCGCTACAATCCCAGCAACCCATCTGTGCATAACGCCGGGCTGATTAACACCTTCCCTTCAAGCGTATTACATTACATTACACTGAGCTGACGCTTTTATCCAAAGCGAATAAAAATAATTGCATTTAACGTACTTTAGGAAAAGCCAATGTACTACTTGCCCGAACTCACAAGTGCATCTTCTTTCTAAAACAAGTGACTAAGAGCATGATCTTGTGCTGAAGGCAAAGTGCAAGAATAGCAATCTAAAATTAAAATAGCTGCTTAAGAGGGATGATCGTTGTAGTACTTCTTGAAGAGGTGAGTTTTGAGCCTGCGACGAAAGACTGGCAGCGACTCTGCTGTCCTGACGTCAGTGGGCAGTTCGTTCCACCACTGCGGGGCCAGGACAGAGAAGAGCCGTGACCGTGTCGATCGACCGCAGGGGTCTCAGAGTGACGGGGCAACCAGTCGCCCCGAGGTAGCAGAGCGTAGCGGTTAGGAGGGGGTATAGACATTACTTTTGGTAAATCGCAATACTTGTGCTAAATTAACCTATTTGCATTTTCTCCTCTCATTATTTTTCACACTAGGGTAG
>NC_140235.1:38383478-38523478 GCF_949987555.1 Borostomias antarcticus | reverse complement strand
TGCAGAATGGTAATGAGGAATCCTATAACCGAAGCCGCATAATTTGACTTTTCCATCAGACTAGAAGTATCTTCTCTTATATCGAGCAGAGTTTCATGAGTCAAGAGTGTGTTAGAAGTTAATTAAAATGTGATAAACGACTGCCTCAACTTAGAAACAGGATCAGGGAGACAATTTAAGCAGAAGCGCGGTGGTGAAAATGATTAATGGTTAAGCAGTCGCTGTCACCTACGTCAGGTCACCGATGGTGTCGTCCCCTGCAGACTGCAGCGAGCGTCAGAAGAGCTAGCTACTTCTACGTTATGACGCTGAGACCAGATGAGTTCGGCGTCACGAAGTTACACGTTTCAATTGAGTCATAGTTTTCCGATAATGCCACTGGGCGGCTGGGGTGACGAGCCGAACCAGTACCTTCCAGGGGGTCCCTGGTGAGGCCCAGCTGGCTGATGATGTAGCGGGGGATGTCGGTCTTGATGCCCTGGCCCTCCTTGGCGTGGCCCTCTGCTGCCTCCAGCAGGTAGTAGAACTCCTCCGGGTCGAACTCCTGAAGAAGCACCGACAGGTCAGATAATCGCGTCGTTAGGTAAATACAGCTCCATCCAGCACTGTGCATAATATATGGGCCCTGTTTGAATCCTTAAAAATAACTTCCTTCCTTCCTTCCCTCCTTCCCTCCTTCCTTCCTTCCTTCCCTCCCTCCCTCCCTCCCTCCCTCCCTCCCTTCCTTCCTTCCTTCCTTCCTTCCTTCCTTCCTTCCTTCCTTCCTTCCTTCCTTCCTTCCTTCCTTCCTTCCTTCCTTCCTTCCTTCCTTCCTTCCTTCCTTCCCTCCCTCCCTCCCTTCTTTCTTTTTCTTCCTTCCTTCACTTCACTTAAGTCCTTGATGTGATCTCTGATCTGACTGGATTGGTGAAAACAGGCGCTCCTCTCACACTAATCCTGTCGCGTCGGATCAAAGGCGGGGATTAAGGGAGCGTGCGTTTCCATTGGAGTTCAAAAGCAGCCAATCCGTGCGGACGTTCAGGCGAGAGGTTTACCAGGCATTCCAGGAGGCGCGCGGGACGGGCGATGACGATGAGGATCTTCTTCACCAGCTCCTTGATGAAGGTCACATCCTGGCTCTCCGACCTCTCCGTGGACTGGAACGACACACGCCGTCAACGTCTCACACACACACCGTCAACGCCTCACACACACACCGATTTTAGTGAACTCCGCTAAGAAAGGTAGCTCCTAAAACTGGAGCAGGGTTTCCCAACCTGGGGTCCGGGGCCCCCTGAGGGGGGGGGCGCCAACAATTGCAGGGGGGGGGGGGGGGGCACCAGGCCTCAAACAATTTGCGGCCTTAATATTAGCTAAACAAAATATTTGTCAAAGAATCATGTTATTGACGTCACACAGCAAATTCCATCAGGTGTAAGTGGGGGGGCTCTGGCGAAGAAAGGTTGGGGAACCCCTGCCCTGGAGGAACAGCGATGACATCCCATAATAAACACGGGTTTGGAATCGCGAGCCGAACGGAGAAAAAAACGGTCGCCGGCTCAAAACGGCCGCCGTCCGTCTCCCGGCGAGCGCGTCGTCCACCCACCTCCTGGAAGAGGCGCTCCAGCTTGTCGGTGAGCTCGCAGAAGTAGCGCGAGGTGATGTGACCCAGGCGGCTCTTCTCCAGGCAGTCCCTGGCCAGCTCGATCATCTGGTGGTGGGCGAAGCCCAGGACGCCGTCGGCCAGCGGGAGGACGATGTCCGGCGAGTTGCTGCGGATGATCTCCTGGATCCTCTCCTCCATCTGGGCCGTGGCCTGAGCGAGCGAGGGGGGAGGGGGGGGCAGAGCGGGTCAGAGGCTGTGGAAGGCTGGTGGTTTTACCTGACCGCCCCGCGGTGACCCGTCGCCTGACCCAGCTAGGGCTGTCCAGTAAGATCGATACAGAAAAACAACTACAGTATATTGTATATATTTTCCTTGATTGTATCGATTTTTCGAACAAACTTTTTTTTAGCACAATGGAAATATACAGAACAAGGCCTGTAATATATATATATATATAAATAAAATGATGGATTTAATTTAAAATGATGGATTGAATTCAATCATAGATACATTATTCATGTTTTAAATTGATGTAAAATATCCTTACATTCCCTCCACCCCCAGGGTCACCTATGTTGTATTTTCAGCTGTATTCTAAATGTTTCTGTATATTATGTGGAGTATCGCAATGTACTGCAATACGTGTTGTATCGTATGGCAGTGTATCGTGATATGACTCGTATCGTGAGGTCCGTGCCAGTTCTGGTCCCAGCTGGCGTTGGTGCTGTGTGTTGTGGGCGGAGCCTCACCTTAGGGAAGCGCTCCTTGTAGACATGATTCATCATGATAATCTCATGGTCGCAGCATGACGGGGATCTTCCAGGGCTGAAATCACCCACAACTCTGGTTAACAGCTGCTCTGGAGGAGCGCTGAGCTCGCTAGCAGATGAGAGCGTTAGTAGATCCATCTCTCTGTGTTCACGCTCCCCTCCCTCCCTCCCTCGCTCCATCCCTCCTTCCCTTCATCCCTCCCTCTCTCCCTCCATCCATCCTTCATCCCTCCCTCCCTCCTTCCCTTCATCCCTCCCTCCCTCCCTCCATCCTTCCCTTCATCCCTCCCTCCCTCTCTCCATCCCTCCTTCCCTTCATCCCTCCCTCCCTCCCTCCTTCCCTTCATCCCTCCCTCCCTCCCTCCCTCCTTCCCTCCCTTCCTTCCTTCCTTCATCCCTCCCTCCCTCCCTCCCTCCCTCCTTCCCTTCATCCCTCCCTCCCTCCTTCCCTTCATCCCTCCCTCCCTCCCTCCCTCCATCCATCCTTAATCCCTCCCTCCCTCCTTCCCTTCATCCCTCCCTTCCCCCCTCCCTCCTTCCCTTCATCCCTCTCTCCCCCCCTCCATCCATCCTTCATCCCCCCGTGTTCACGCTCCCCTCCCTCCCTCCCTCGCTCCATCCCTCCTTCCCTTCATCCCTCCCTCTCTCCCTCCATCCATCCTTCATCCCTCCCTCCCTCCTTCCCTTCATCCCTCCCTCCCTCCCTCCATCCTTCCCTTCATCCCTCCCTCCCTCTCTCCATCCCTCCTTCCCTTCATCCCTCCCTCCCTCCCTCCTTCCCTTCATCCCTCCCTCCCTCCCTCCCTCCTTCCCTCCCTTCCTTCCTTCCTTCATCCCTCCCTCCCTCCCTCCCTCCCTCCTTCCCTTCATCCCTCCCTCCCTCCTTCCCTTCATCCCTCCCTCCCTCCCTCCCTCCATCCATCCTTAATCCCTCCCTCCCTCCTTCCCTTCATCCCTCCCTTCCCCCCTCCCTCCTTCCCTTCATCCCTCTCTCCCCCCCTCCATCCATCCTTCATCCCCCCCTCCCTCCCTCCCTCCTTCCCTTCATCCCTCCCTCCCCCCCTCCATCCATCCATCCTTCATCCCTCCCTCTCTCCCTCCCTCCCTCCCTCCCTCCCTCCGTACCTGAGACTCCGTGAGCGCGGTCGCATGGGCGTGGCTCTCCGGCAGTCGTCCCCGGCGATGCTCTCGGTGCAGAAGTGCTTGGACAGGAAGTGCAGCTCGTCCGGCGTGGGCTGGAAGGGCAGCTGGTGGAGCTTCTCCTGTGATGAACAGGACGACTGGAAATGAAATGAATATACATTGGACAAGAAAAAGAAAAAAGAGGAAGAAATGGGAAGAGCCTAATGCTTTAAGTGGCGTTTCTTCTGGCGCGTACAGTAAGTGGACGCTTGCTTTACTGTACGCGAGAGACGTTTTGGAAATGCTTCCTTTTTCTGCACACTCACCAACCAACTGTAGAATAAATAGATACTGAGATGCTAATGCTAATTTATTCCTGAGAGATTACTCCGCTCCCAAATATAAGCCTCTTAAAACCTCGGAGGATTTATTAGCCGAACCTTGTTTGGATATCTTCAGTCAACTGCACCAACAACCTACTGTAAACAAACCCTTAACTAAAGCCTTCCTCTCCACCGTGCACAAAAACACAGCACGTGCATCAGCTACAACTGCTGCACCTAAAGAATTTACTGTGAAGACTCATCCAATTACTGTACATTAGCCTTCTTAATTGACTTGTGTCAGGGCAGGGCAGTTCTCTCTTTTAGAAGTGTGTGTGTGTGTGTGTGTGTGTGTGTGTGTGTGTGTGTGTGTGTGTGTGTGTGTGTGTGTGTGTCTGTGTGTGCGTGCGTGAGCATGCGTGTTAGTGTGTTTGTGGGTATGTGCGCGCACGTGTGTTTGTGCGTGTGTGTGTTAGTGTGTGTGTGTGTGTGTTAGCATGTGTGCATGTGTGTTAGTGCATGTGTGTTTGTGTGGACTGGCTGTGTGTCAAGGCCATGTTTACTCCTAAACAAATCTGTTGGCCCCCAGCAGCAGCTTGTGGTGCCATGAGTCACACAGGGGAGACGCTGGCAGGAGCATCTGTTCACCAGACATCACTAGCAGAGCCGTCCTTCAGACCTGGCTAGCAGAGCCCTCCTCCAGACCTGGCTAGCAGAGTCACTCCCAGACATCACTAGCAGAGCCCTCCTCCAGACATCGCTAGCAGAGCCCTCCTCCAGACCTGGCTAGCAGAGCCCTCCTCCAGACCTGGCTAGCAGAGCCCTCCTCCAGACCTGGCTAGCAGAGCCCTCCTCCAGACCTGGCTAGCAGAGTCACCCTCCAGACCTGGCTAGCAGAGTCACCCTCCAGACCTGGCTAGCAGAGCCCTCCTCCAGACCTGGCTAGCAGAGCCCTCCTCCAGACCTGACTAGCAGAGCCCTCCTCCAGACCTGGCTAACAGAGCCCTCCTCCAGACCTGGCTAGCAGAGCCCTCCTCCAGACCTGGCTAGCAGAGCCCTCCTCCAGACATCGCTAGCAGAGTCACCCTCCAGACCTGGCTAACAGAGCCCTCCTCCAGACATCACTAGCAGAGCCCTCCTCCAGACCTGGCTAGCAGAGCCCTCCTCCAGACCTGGCTAGCAGAGCCCTCCTCCAGACCTGGCTAGCAGAGCCCTCCTCCAGACCTGGCTAGCAGAGCCCTCCTCCAGACCTGGCTAACAGAGCCCTCCTCCAGACCTGACTAGCAGAGCCCTCCTCCAGACCTGACTAGCAGAGCCCTCCTCCAGACCTGGCTAGCAGAGCCCTCCTCCAGACCTGGCTAGCAGAGTCACTCCCAGACATCGCTAGCAGAGCTGCCCTCCAGACATCGCTAGCAGAGCCGCCACGGCCCATTGGCTAATGAGACGAAGCCGACCACATGAGACTCACACACTCAACAGTCTTGCTAGCATTGAAATGCTGATTC
This sequence comes from Borostomias antarcticus, assembly GCF_949987555.1. Taxonomy (NCBI): domain Eukaryota; kingdom Metazoa; phylum Chordata; class Actinopteri; order Stomiiformes; family Stomiidae; genus Borostomias; species Borostomias antarcticus. The sequence continues at coordinate 38,518,173 of NC_140235.1, read as the reverse complement.
TGGATGGAACTGTGTAACGAATGAATTATTCATTAATGTGTTAATCTATCCTTTGTCCAGCAGTGTTTGACAGGGTCTGCCTGTTACTACGAGAGTGTGTGTTTTGTATTTGTGTGTGTGTGTGTGTGTGTGTAAGGCTACGTACAGAGACAGTGGAGCTGGGTGTGTTGGTTCCATAGCCAGAGGAGGGCAGTGAGGCCAGGGACCAGCGACGACCATCAGTCCTGGAGAAACACACACACACACGTTCATCAGTCCTGGAGAAACACACACACACACACACTGGTTCATCAGTCCTGGAGAAACACACACACACACACTGGTTCATCAGTCCTGGAGAAACACACACACACACACACACACACACTGGTTCATCAGTCCTGGAGAAACACACACACACACACACTGGTTCATCAGTCCTGGAGAAACACACACACACACACACTGGTTCATCAGTCCTGGAGAAACACACACACACACACATACACTGGTTCATAAGTCGTGGAGAAACACACACACACACACACACACACTGGTTCATCAGTCCTGGAGAAACACACACACACACTGGTTAATCAGTCCTGGAGAAACACACACACACACACACACACACACACACACACACACACAGGTTCATCAGTCCTGGAGAAACACACACACACACACACACACACACACACACACTGGTTCATCAGTCCTGGAGAAACACACACACACACACACACACACACACACACTGGTTCAACAGTCCTGGATGTGACGCACACAAATCCAGGTGGTTTGTAGTCCATTTGGGCTTGAGTTGGCAGCAATTTTTGTAAAGTTGGTTCTCACGACTGTCACTTTGTTAAGTTTTGATATGTTTTCATGCGAGAAAGTAAACCAGCAGATTCGAACTATGTGGTCAGTTTATCAAAATAATGCCTTTTTCCATGTCTGCTACGACATGGCATAGCTAGCTAGCCAGGCTCACCACCATATAAAAACTACAGCCAAGACGGGTCAACCACACCCACGGCTTCGCTATTGGTTGAGGGAGAACAATGTAGTCCAACATGAATGTACCAGTCTGCTCTGTGGCAATGACTATGAATCGCAACAATAAACACACACAATTAAATAGGATTAATGTTGAGTTAAGGTATAAAAAGAAGCAATTATTCAGGCTACTAGCGAAAAGGATATGACAAGCCCTTGACAAAGTCAGCGCAGAAGTTTGAAAAGCGCAGTTTGAAAAGCCTTTGAGGACATTGATTTCCTGAGCGATAAATGTGTCAGCTCAATTTTCAAACGGATATGCAAAAGACCTGTCAGAACCCATCTAGATCCAACCGTTACCGTTTGAAGAGCGAGAGCATGTCTCCACACGGTCTGACCTCTTTCAACAAAGACATAACATTTTTAGTGTTTCTGTTTAAAAAAATATATATATATAATAATAAGGAGAGTCAAAAATAGTGTTCTGATTACTGCGAACGTTGAGACGGGATTAAAAATGCACATCCTTCTTACCTTCGTGCGAAGGAGAAGTGGGCAGAGGCACTAGGAGAGAAGTTTCTGGGACTGTCTTGAGGACTTGTTCCTGCAATTCCAGAACGAGAAACAAAGACAATTAATTCCTTAGTCCCCTTTAAACAATAAGGACCAACATGCTTACAGTACATCTTTAAACATGTGCTTATTTCCTGGATCGACAGCCTAAACTGTCTGAAACTGAGGCTCTAATCCAACAGAGCGGCTTGAAGCACTAATGAAAGAATCAAATACATGTACATGCTTGGATCTATCAAGGGACATTCCACTCATAAAACATTACTAATTATTCCAACCCCGAAAATACAATCACACCCCCAAAAAGTTTCTGTTTGTAACCGCTGAATAATTCATTTCTACCCTCCAGCGTCAGACACCATAAAATGTGTGAATTCACCAAAGAGGTCCTGTGGGAAAGTGAGACATATTAATATCTCCACAAAGATGATATATTGTCTTTAAATGACAGCTGGTTCTACAGGCAAACAGGATGTGAATATTAAGTGACGTCTACGATGCGGAGCAGCTTCCACTGCTCTGTGGGAGCGCTAGCTGGGACTTCTGAGAGACAACGGTTGTATTCACCACAGCTGTCTGACAGGAACATAAAAAGCTGTGCTTCAGGAAATAAAATAAAAAGGAAAACGAGAGGGAGTCGCATGTTTATGCGGCTGAGTACAGTCGGCACATCCTTCGCACAACCGGTAAGTTTACCGGTAGATAAACACTAGTAAAAACACCGCAATTAGTAGCCATAACCAACGCAAAGACGACGAACGTTAACGACGACGTCAGAAACACAGGAGGCCGATACGCCGCAGTCCATGAAGACGCTGATCATTATGGCGGTGGGCTTCGCAGAGAACCCATCTACCCTACCGGGGAGAAGTCAAATTTCTCTCTCCATCCTCCATCTCTTCCTCACTCCATCTCTCCATCCACATGGGCTGCAGTGCATCCATTTATTACCCCAGCCCCTGCTGTTTTGTGGGGTAGCTTCAGGCTATTGGAGGCATTAAAGTGCGCAGGTTTCATCACGGCCCCCCAATTAGGTCTCGTGTTCCCTTACCAATAAGGTGTGAAGCCAACCCCTTTGTCCAACGTTAATTAGGCATAATTACCCCCGCCGCCGACGGAGAGAGTAAAGAGTTAATTAGCCAAGGGCATGGATGGCACCCCCTGTGACGGTAAAGAGGGGGCTTCTCAGCACCCGGGCGGACCACAGGCAGATGAAGAGTTTCTCGTTAGGTGGTGACGAATGTCACCCCTTTAATTGGCTTGTGATTTAATCACGCGCAGTCGATTAAAGGAAGTAAGTAATCGCCCGCTTTAAGGGTTAAGGGTCCGCCTACAGTAAAGAGGTGGTCGATGGAGGAGTAACATGCGACATGTGGGCCCAAACTGATCCCAGTACAGTGTATCTCATTGTACTAAATAGAGTTTGATCCAAACTGAGGGAAAGGCCTGATTCTAGATCAGACCTATTCTAATGCTGTACTGTAGGTTTAGCCAAACCTAAGCCAAAAACCTGAATAGATCATTTAGAATGAATCCCTTTCATGGAACCCTCAACAGTACTTTGGCCGTACTCCTGTTGCCTACAAACCAAAACAATAAGCATTACTTATAAAACCCTTTACTCAACGATGTGCTGTACAAAAAAATTAATTCTCTCTTTCAGCGTGAATGTGAAGGGCGAATCTTACCCAGAGTCCCCGTCATCCGTCTGCACCACACAGTGGAGTCTCCACACAGCTCGGTCAACTCATCGGCATAGCAATACTGGCTCATCCTGACGCCTGGGCTGCTGCTGCGATGTTTAAACCCCCGACTGGCCAACCGACTGACTGACTGACCGACTGCCTGACCAACTGACTGACTGACTGACTGACTGACCGACTGACTGACCAACTGACTGACCGACTGACTGACCAGCTGACTGACCAGCTGACTGGCCAACCGACTGACTGACTGACCAGCTGACTGACCAGCTGACTGACCGACTGACTGACTGACCAGCTGACTGGCCAACCGACTGACTGACCAGCTGACTGACTGACTGACTGACTGACCGACTGACTGACCGACTGACCGACCGACTGACCGACTGACCGGCCGACTGACCGACTGACTGGCCGACTGACTGACCGACCGACTGACTGACTTACTGCTCCGACCCAGGCCCCGTTATCGGCGAGCTCCGGGACAGGAAGTAAGACGCCCTGTAGTAATTGAAAGCACCCCTCCCCTCGGCCCCTGTGCATTTCCTTCCTGTGTGAGCCTCCGTTTCCGGGTCCTTCACAATCAAAATCACTGCCCCACGGCGACAGCAGGCTCCGCCCCCCACGCAGCGCCGGGGGGGGGGGATACTGGCCCCGACAAAGGCTTTTCCAGACGACGTCATCGACTCCTTATTCTGTTGTTACTCTGCTTTCCCAGCGCAGCCCGTCTCAAATCTCAACTGGGAGCTTCTCTCGTGATTTTTTGCACTTCTCGTCTCTTAACACCCACTTATAATCAATGGATTTTGGTGCAACATTGAAATCTGCTGCTTCGGTTGCTTTGCCACCTTTGTTGGATAAGACCGAGGAGGTAGCCTGGCTCCAGCCCCTGAATGTGAATTTTCAAAATGCGATTCAGAGTCTGGAAAGGCTGTCATCCAGAGTGATTTCTCGGTTGGCCAACCAGGCCAATCGGCGTCCTTTGAATGTGATGATGGGATAAAACCGCGCGACGTGATTGGTTAGACGATGAACCAATCGCTGAGGACTCCCTCTTCGGCGACGTCCCATCTCAGGAAACGGCTGCGACGGGAGCCTGCTCAGACTGAGCAATGAAGGGGAAGCGGAATGACCGAGTCTTGAGTGTCAGGCTTAATAGTCCCCAGACTACTTCCTCATTCACCACAGACAACGGCCTCTGTTCGGCGGCCCTCCTGACCGCTGCGCTCTGCTACCTCCCGAGGCCCCTGCGGTCGATCGACACGGTCACGGGCTCTTCTCTGTCCTGGCCCCGCAGTGGTGGAACGAACTGCCCACTGACGTCAGGACAGCAGAGTCGCTGCCCCGTCTTTCGTCGCAGGCTCAAAACTCACCTCTTCAACAAGTACTACCAGGATCCTCCCTCTTAAGCACCGATTGTATTTTAGATCGCTATTCTTGCACGTTGCCTTCAGCACTAGATTATGCTCTTAGTCGCTGGTTTTAGAAAGGAGATGCACTTGTGAGCTCGGGCAAGTAGTACATTGGCTTTTCCTACGTTAAATGCAATTATTGTTAGTCGCTTTGGATACAAGCGTCTGCTAAATGACTAATGTTCAGGAGACCTCAGTCTTTCCCTGCGAGTACGACAACACGACCACTTCACACACACACATCCAAACACATGATTGTAGGGTCAGTCTTACCTGTATGTGATGATAGAGGGGAGTGGGGTCGAGGCAGCGCCGATGACTGACCACTTCCTATTAGGCTCTTCCTGTTGCTCGTCCTGCAGCTATGAGAAACACAGACGATAACGTTGGACGGGCCACAGAACAATCCAGAACATTCACCGTTCATTCTACAGTATCAACCCCTCTAGAGACGATGAACCTCATTTACCAACGCAGTTACAAAGACGTGAAGAACACATTTCTTGGCCGGCAGTTCTTGGCCAGTCAGCAGGATCCAGAGGAATACACAGTCATGTCCCCCCCCCCCCCATTTAATTTTATTTATACAAGAAAAATGTATAATACAAAAACACAAGGAATTAAAATACTTTTGAGTCCTACTCAGCAAAAACGCTGGTTTGCAGAGGGTTCGTGCAGCTGAAGAAATAGCAGACCGGCTTGAAGATAAGGACATTTTAAGAGACATTTAGAAGATGGGAAAATTAGGAGATTTTGGTTAAACCTATATGGCAGGCTACTGTATTTACTGTACCGCCAGCTCACCCAACTTAGTGACTGCAGACTTGCCTCTCCAGTAGGAAGTGCTTAAACAGCACAGGCCAACAGAAGATGAGATTCTAAGTAAGCGTAGGGGAACCTCATTATAACCCCCGTCCTGCGCCCCCATCCTCATTATAACCCCCATCCTGACCCCCAGCGTGGAGCTGACGGGCTGCCTCAGCAACATGAGCAGCGTATTCATAACGATAATAGCCCTCATTATGGCCTACGGATGGGCCGCGTCTGAGGAGTATCAAACACGCTGAAGGCATGATTCCACAAATACTTCGACACACAACACTGGGAGCAATCTTCAAACAACGCAAAGCTGCAGTGGTTGAAAGCGAGTTTTTCTAGCAGGGATTCGTTTTTTGGCAGGAAGATAGAGGCACGGTTTCATTTGAGAAAGAATGCGCCCCCCCAAAAAAGTTCTATGCCAACAATTGGAACATCTCCACAATAATATTCATGCTCCACTTACTACCGTACTACCATAGGGCAGAATAAAGCAGGCCGCTATTACCCCACAAAGCCAACCAAATCAAAACATGTCACCTGACACCATGTAATCAAGTAAGAAGACGAATTAATGATTTTATCTGTATTCTACCTACATACCATCTGTGTCTCCTCCACCATCTGTACCAAGTATTGGTCCCAGGCTGTTGCATCCCACACACTGCCCTATGTAGACTTTGCCTCTAGCTGATTTGAGTTTGTATCTTTAAAGTTTTTTTACTCAAAAGCCTCGTGGTCCATTCCTGGTTCTGGTACTGTGGGTCCAGATGTCGTCCTGGCCAGACAGCCCTACCTACAGTACGCACAGCACCGCTCTGCCGCACGGCGCCGACGGTGTTCGCTGAAGGGCATGCTGGGTACAGCGGCCCTCCCCCTCACACGCTTACCGCTGACAGATCGGATCCTCTTATCCATCGGGCTTAAGAGGAGACGGAGCAGTCGCCTCCCCCCTCTGACTAGGCAAGAGACGCTCACACACACACACACACACACACCTGGGGCCGTCGGTGTGCGACTTGGCCGACTCCCCTGCTGTGACTCAAACAATCCTAATGACTCATGGACATATCTAATCTACAGATATGTGATAATGCAGACTGTCCTTCACTATCACTGACGAACACAGACTCATAATCTATGTCAAACTGCATTATAGCTCTCAGATACAGAAGCACCCAGACTGGAAATACAGAATTCCTCCCCCCCCCAAAAAAAATCCACTGCAAGGTGAGACGTCAATGACGTACAGTAGGTTAGATAATCTGCTCGGAGATTATGCCGACTCACATCGGAGGCTACGCTGGCGCCACAGCACGTTTTATACAGGAAATAAGAAAACATCCACTTCCTTCCAGTCCTACGGCGTCAGAGAGCTCAACGTAGTCGAGCAGCAGAGTGCAGCGTGTCGCATGGTTAGAGGGCTGACTGCTTTCTCAGAGGCAGTGCTGGTAGAACGTGGAGCGATCGTGTGTGTGTGTGTGTGTGTGTGCGTGTGTGTGTGTGTGTACAGCATGTGTGTGCGTTTGTACGTCTGTGTGTTTGTAAGAGAGAATTAGACAAAGCAAGAGGAGTGAAACAAAGAGGGAAATGTGTGTGTGTTGGAAAGAGCGAGAGAGCGAGGTGTTTTGTGTGCGTGTGTGTGCGCGCATACTGCAGGTGCAGTGGCAGGTCATATTCTCACAGTGTACACACACACACACACACACACTTGTCTGTTATGGTGAGGCAGTTGCTACAGGTGTTGTTGTGGAGCCCCTGGCACTCTGATCTGTCACGGTGAACAGACTCCGCCCTGTGAGAAGATGGAGTCTTTCATGTGGTCTTTTTGCATTGTTCACCCTCCAACACCGAACACTACTCATCTGGCTCCTCCCACTGTACATTCTCACTGCACTGTGTTTATTTATTCGTTTATTTATTCAACTGGATCCCCATTAGTTGCCACCGGGGTAGAAACTATTCTTCCTGGAGTCCACATATAAAATACAAACACCAACATACACAAACACATTACCCAAAATCCAATGCGCACCCAACCCAGCACCCCCAAGATCACCCCTTACCCGTTCAGCACCCTCTCAAACTCAAGACACTATTCACATGATGTAGGCTATTTCCCAGACATATAATACAAACACAACCCAGAGATGAAAAAAGCCTTGCTTCTCCTGAATAACAGTCTAATTAGCAGACGGCCCAAGGTCAGCTTAATTGACGACGGAACCTATTTCCCCCCCCATCTTCAACTCCCAAAGAGGGCAGGGAGAACGAGAGGAAGAGCATAGCGACCGCCGTTGTCATGGCTCCGGGAGTGCAGCCGCGAGCGCGTATCCGACGGGGGGGGCGGCGGGGGGAAAGTTCCAGCGAGGGCCCCGGTTCCCCGGTTCCCCGGTTCCCTCAGACACAGACCCTAAGAATAGGCTCCTAATGATTACTAACGAGAGCATCTCTACTGCCGTGTTTCTTGGCTACTTTGCGCGAGCGTGATGGATCGCCGCGGTCCGCCCGGCCAAACGTAACTGAATTATGCATCGCGTAATTGAAGGGATTCTGCCGGTTGGACCATTTGCATTTTTGTGAATCGATAACCATATGTTACCCTGGGCGAATCGTACCTGCAGCAACGAAGGGAGACCTTGGGATATGGGGGGCGAGGGGGCTGGTAGAATCTTATTCTGTCCTCGTTGGAGAGCGCCGTTTGTTGGTGTGAATACAGCCGCGCGTATTATTACGTACATTGTGCAGATGGTTTCAGGAAATGAATCACATTAGAGGGGCGTGAATCAATAGTAGAACGGCTTTACAGGAGGACACGTGGACGTAGAGGACACAGTAGGACGCCTCGCATCGTACATGCGGGATAATTAGTTTATCCTCGCCTCATTAGCGCGTGCGTGTGTGCGCGGTCATAATAAAAAGACACAGTCGCATTAGTTCACGCCTTCTGTGTTTTAATCAATTTCCAATAGTTTCAAAATAGTCGTATGAAGATGGATGATTTTGGGGTAACCTTCCAAACCCCCGCATCCCTGTTCACTAGTGGCACATTTTCCCACAAAACTGAAACATTTCTCTGCCGAACATCTAAGCTCATTTAAATGGTAAATGGACTGCACTTATATAGCGCTTTTCCACCTTAGCATCACTCAAAGCGCTTTACAATGGCCTCTCATTCACCCATTCACACACACATTCACACGCCAATGGCGGTAGCTGCCATGCAAGGTGCTAACCTGGGGTTAGTGCTAATTTGGGGTTAGGTGTCTTGCTCAAGGACACTTCGACATGTGGACAGTCGGAGCTGGGATTCGAACCGCTGACCCTTCGATCATTGAACGACCCGCTCTACCAACTGAGCTAGAGCCGCCCCCACAAGAGCTGTCCTGAGAACGGTTCATCATGTCATTCCCAACGCAAAATCCATGAAACGGCACGGGACGAGGGGTTTGGTTGAGCCAAGTCATCATCTGCGCGAAGCTATGACACAGACCATCGGGATGGTGAGTGAGATGATAACGTCCGATTCGCAGGTGCTCAGTCAAAGAGGATCGGATTTAGTGGAGGCTATTTATACCTGCGTACTTTAGGATTAAGCTCGGAGAGCGCCACACTCCCGCCCCTACTGTAGCTCGCACTCACTCCCACGTCCCCTCCCTGTAGCCCCACCCAAAACAGTTTAGGGGCACTTAGAGAACCCAGCCCTGCCACTCAAAACCGCCCATTTGAGTCAGAGTGATGATTATAGGCCTATCCGAATTATCTTAGTGAGGCAAGACAACACAGCTCTATGACAACCAAGCACAGCTGCCATGTTGATGTGAGCTTTGTACCGAACAGCCTGGCAGCCCAGCCCTAGCTGAGAGGAGAGAGAGAAAGAGAGATAGAGAGAGAGAGAAAGAGAGAGAGAGAGAGAGAGAGAGAGAGAGAAAGAGAGAGAGAGAGAGAGAGAGAGAGGGGGGGGGGGGTGTTTAACTAGGCTCTAAAGAGAGGATGAAGGAGTCCTTGGGCAGAGATGACAGGGAGAAAGTAGGCCAGTGTTGAGTCTACTGTACTGCAGATGTGTGAGATTCCTGGACCGGGTCCAATGCCAGTCTCAATGATATGCAAAACTCCTCTGCCTCATTCAAGCCATTGCTGTGCTCCAGTGACATCTGCTCCGACACCAGACAGTAAGAATTCGCTTTCAAAAGAAAATAAAAAAACAATATTTAAATGTCAAAACGGTGAGGGTTTTGTTTTATCTAACGGGACCGAACTGAATTTTGTCCCGCTGTCGTACTGTCTGTACAAACTCTTTTTTTTCCAGGGACGTTGCAAAATGAAACGGCAATTCATCTTTATTTGTGTCAATAAAACTTTTGAATGTCTTCGCTTATAGCCTGCACTCTCTTTTTATGGTTAGTTGCAGCTTATAAAAATAGATTCCCTCTTTATAGCACTTTCTACAAAGAAAAGCCGCAGCCTGTCTTAACTCGACCCATGATGGCAATAACAGGCATCATAACTCCTCAGTCTTTGGGCTTTGCTTCCTTGTCACTTGTCACTGCTGTGTGAGCTGAACTGGCATAACCCCAATATCACAAACATCTCCTCTACAAACAAGGCGAAGACACACAGTCTCTCTCTCTCGCACGCACACACACACACACACACACACACACACACACACACACACACACACACACACACACACACACACACACAGACACAGACACAGACACAGACACAGACACAGACACAGACACATACACATACACATACACATACACATACACATACACATACACATACACATACACATACACATACACACACACACACACAGTAGGCAATGTTATCAAAACCACTGAACAGTTCCATTTTAGTGCAGGCCACTTTAAGGCATTGGGGATTCAACTGTCATGAAAAAGCTCTACTAAAACTAAACTGTTCAGATGCATGGCATATCAAAAAAAAAAAAAATCCACATCCCATCATACTGTATAATCGACGATGACACCAGAGTCCGAGGTCATGTCCATTTAATTCCAAACGCTAAATTTATCAGAAATGATTCGAAGCATCATTCCAATACCATGTAAAGGGCAGCCCTGTGAGTGTGTCATCGTGTCATTCTGGAAGCTTCTCACTTCCCAGCTCAGGACATGACCAGCGGTCTCAGCGCCCCCACATGGGAAATCTCACCCATCTGTCCGTAATCAAACAATCACTTATCTGATCACTGCTGAGTCCAACATAAACACATGCTCGTTCACAGCCCCCAGAGGGCCAGTCATGGACCATGACCTCTGACCCCGGCCATCTACACCGACGGCATTCATCTCAATGTGTTTCACTCTGTAAAATCATTGTTTTCGTACCGACAGCCGTGTGGACCGCAGATGAGAGGAATAGATAAGAAAGTAGTACAGCATGTTCTGAGTTTATCCATTTGATATTAGGGTAAGCTCTTCTGTGTTATGAAATGGGTCAGGCCATGGATTAAAAATAATTACAGTTGGATGGGCTGGACCAGAAAAAGCAACATACTGTATAAAGAATTGAAAGAACTGGTATTGTATGAACAAACACACTGTATACTGTGGTATGAACACATACTGTGGAACTGCATAGAAACATACTGTACAGTATACTGTGGTATTGTACTTGCTAACCAAATGGATGGTAGAGTAATTAAAGGTAATCAAAAAGAACAATAAACAAAAAAATCAACGAATGCTAATTGCTAATGTCTTTCCAAAACACAAAATCAGAGGAACAATGTCCCAATTGTCTCGTCTGACCTTCCTAGAAACGCCGTCTCTCCATTAGAAGGCGATGGGCTAATCAGAGGAAAGTAAGTACACATCCATTGTTGTAAAAAGCGCATGATCTGAAGGATACAGCCTTGATAGCGATCCCAGCTTTCACCGAGCAATAAAACTCACAAAGCAAGCCACGCACGTTAGGGAAGCAGCTCCCGTCTTATTGTTCCAGTCGAAGGTCATGTAACATCTCCAGTGACCCCCAAGCACAACGTTCTCTTCACCAGTCACCGCCCTGACCCTAACCCTAACCCTAACCCTAACCCCAGTGAGGGCAGTAACACCAACAACGTACTTCTCACGGTTTTACCTTTGGGAGCGTCGGAGTCTGGATCCGCTGAAGAAGTGCGGCATGTTAAAGTCGGAGAGGACCGTCCACGGGCTGGAGTCGGACATGGTTGTCGAGGTCACGCCGGCCCCCGGGGGGCGGAGGGTGGAGAGGGGGGGGCGGGGTTTCTCAGCAGACCCGGGGACGAGAAGCGGCGGGCGACACACACATCCCCCCCCCACCTCGCAGAAGCCCTGCCGACGCACGCTCCGAAAACAACCTTCCTCCTCCGGTCCGAACTCGATCTACCCCAGAAACATCCGCGGCGTAAAACCCCCTCCCTCGCAGCCGGCGCGGTGTCCTCTACTGTCCTAAAAACCCAAAACGGCGTGGGTCCCGTCTGTCGCCCTGCTCCGCCTCTGCGCCTGAGATCCCACACGTTTGGAGCGGCTGACTTTTTTTCTCGGTCGTTTCCCCTGCCTCCCCGCGTGGCTGTGCTCTCTCTGTATCCCGTCCGCACGCCCTTCTCATTCCCCTTCGACGCGCCACCTATCATGTAACCGGCATCTACCACTTCGCATCCCGGGGCGGGGGTCGAGTCGGTCGCCGAGACTCGTTCGTGCCTTTCGCAATCCGACGCCCCTGTGTCACGAACCCCCCCCCCTCCCCCTGGGGGCCGGGGTATCGAACGGTTCCGGTTTGGAAACGGGATCGTGGTGCTTTTTCCGCGGGAGTCCTCTCCCGAGACACCCCTCCTTCCCCGGGCTCGGACGGCCGGTTGGTGCCGACCCGGTCGTCAGTGCTCACCTGGACTCCTGCACCTTTGATCTGCCTGGTCTCGTGCTGTCTGGTCTAGCCTATAGGCAGATAAGAGGGCCGGGGGGAGGGGCTACCGAACTACAGATACCGTACGTCAGCTCCGATCCTACTCGCGTTGACCTTTGACACTGCGCTTCCACAGATAAAAAAAATGCTCTTTGAAAGAGAGACCCGGTCGAAAGGCGAGAGAGTTACAGAGATATGAGAGTGTGTGTGCCTGGCAGGGATCCCACGCTCTAGTCTCCCAGAACCCACCCTAAAGCCCGGCTACATACAGTCGTGGGCGTGGGTCGCACACACACACACGCACCAAACACACACACACACACACACACACTCAGTTGGCAGTTGGCTGTTGAATGTGCTTGAGCGAGCGTATATGTGCGAAAAGGGGGCCCAGAGGGCGGGGTTTGTGGGGGGGGGGAGGGGGGGAGCCACGTGCTGCTGAACAGATGCCACGTGAGCGAGTAAACAGTGATGTCATCCGCGCTTATCTCACACCCCCGGCGTTCACCTGATGAGCCGGTCCAGACAAGACGCACCGACGGGGGGGGGGGGTCCAATCCCCGCCCCCGAGTTGGCGGAGAGCCAACTCCAGCACCGCGGATCGGCCCCGGCGTCGCGCCGAGACGCTGGCCTCGTTATCCCCCCCCCTCCCCGCTCCTGACCTGCGATAAGAGAGCGTTAATAGTCCGGGCTCGGCGCTGGCGTCAGCCGGCCCCGCCCCCTTCAGGCCCGGGGAGCGGCGTCCCAGAGGGCCGGTGTGACGGCGCCGGCTCTAATTACGGCTCTGCTCTCCTTCGCTGGCCCACATAAGAGACGGGGATTTAAAGGCACAAACCGCCGGACCGCACCGGTCCGATGGAGACGTGCGGATCGGGTCAGATGATGGTCTAAAGCAGTGGTTCCCAACCTTTCTCCCCTCCCCCCCCCCACCCCCCCCCGTCGTTGTGAACGTCCAGTTTACGTCCTACGGAGGTCAACAGTAGAATTGTACTGTAGCTTTTGACCCTATCAGACATAACCATGTATTTTGTTATAGCTGCTGTGTGACATGTCAATGACATGATTCTTTTACTAATATTTGTCTAGCTAAACGTGATATTACGGCCTCAATTTATCTGAGGCCTGGCGCACCCCCCCCCCTGCGATCGTTGGCGCCCCCCTAAGGGGGGTCCGGACCCCAGGTTGGGAAACCCTGGTCTAAAACAAGCTGACTATCTGACTAACCCTAACCCGAGCGTGGTGAGTTAATGTGAGGCTCCCCCTCTCTTTAAAAACACAAGGGTTTCATTGATTTGCTTCGTTCGCAGTCCTGTATCTCAGACTGCTGACTGGTGTCTAGTAAGCGTCTATAACCTTTGTTTATAGTGATTTACTAAGAGGGGGGAAATCTTCGATCATAGGTACCTGCGTACCGACCTACGAGTAGCGAAAACCAGGCTATTTCAAGATGCTTCGTACACAAAGAACTCACAGTATGTGGCTTAATATTTCGGGGGCAAACGAGAATTCTGTGCGGCGCGGCAATTAGCCGCGGACGCTAATCTGTTCCAGTTCCCTAATCCTGATTACATTTCACCATCCTCTCTGAAATCACAGTGCGGCCGTATTGTTCCGATACTGTGGATGGTATTCCACAAGGGGGGAGGACACTGACACCAAACTCTTGACTTCAAAGGCCCTGGAGCCGGTAACATGATAGCTGGTGTTTACAAATTCATGCCTTGCCTGGCGCAGGCCTAGTTAAGGAGCAAGATTTCAACAGCCAGCCTTATTGAAGGTGGCTAGAAAGCTAATTGGCTAATGCGGCCGGCGATGACCTACTACGGATGTACAAGCCGTGAGTCTGAGAGGGGACCTATTACCCAATCACAAAGGGTTTCCATCCCCGGGACTAGCCACTAACGAGGAGGCTCCTGCGGGTGTGGATGAGGTTCACTTGAATGTGAGCCAGCCGCCCGGTAAGAGTGACTCAGACCAGAGGGGCTTCGGAGGTACAGGAACATGAGGGGGGGGTCATCAAGGGCTCTGTGCATTCACATATACAAAATGACTGTTGTTCTTCCCATTCAAAAGGTCACTCCTCGCTGGAAAAAAAAACAGATGATGGATGTGAAAACTGTACATACTGAACTGATCTTTTCTCAAACGTATCAATCACTACGGTGTACAGTACAGTCGCCTACCACTCCGGGAAACTCGTTATAATCGTCACATTTCAAATTGCAAATGGACTCTATTCAAATGGAACGTATCAATCAGGCAAAGAAAACTGCAGGTTTCAGAGAACAGAACCGAGCTCGTTCCCCTTTTGTTCCGACGCTTACCCCAAGGACACGGGGGGGGGGGGGTGGTGGAACCGTGAATATGTAAACATTCGCTAACCGGGGTTCTGATCCCAACAAAAGAGGCGCGGGTTCAAAAGAGGCCCTGAATATGCAGGAGCTGAGGGGAGAGAGAGGGAGGGAGGGAGGGAGGGAGGGAGGGGGAGAACCGCGGGAACAAAGCGTGATTGAGATGCGTTCGGAGGACGAGCGCTCCCATAGACCGGGGGAGAGGGACAGGGTGACCCGCTCGCTCAGACATCATTAGAGCGCCGAGCAGGGAACTCTGGGAGAGAGGGAGAGAGAGAGAGAGAGAGAGAGAGAGAGGGGGGGGGCGGGGGGGGAGAGAGAGAGAGAGAGAGAGAGAGAGAGAGAGAGAGGGAGGGAGGGAGTGAGTGAGAGAGAGAGAGAGAGAGGGGGAGAGAGAGAGGGAGAGAGAGAGAGAGAGAGAAAGAGAGAGAGAGAGAGAGAGAGAGAGAAAGAGAGAGAGAGAGAGAGAGAGAAAGAGTGGGGGAGAGGGAAACACTGGGGGAACCAGTCATGTCTCTAACCCCCCCCAAACCCAACCCCCCTCCAGATTATACGCTATCCCTTTGAAGTGCCACATGGACGGGGCTGCAGCCGCCCAAGATCCCCCCCGCCCCCCCCCCCGCTGACCAGACCGATTCTTGGAGCGTTTAACCAGACCTCATCATTACAAGGCGAGCTCAGGGCACGGAAGTCTTCCTCATGAGGCGTTTCATCTTCATGATGCGCCACCGCAGCGCAAAATCAGAAGCCGCGCAACAAACAGCGATGTTTACATCGCGACGCGTCGCAGCCTAGAATCGCGCTCAATCCCGTTTCACGCTTTCAATCTCGCAAGGATCCAGACAGATTCAGAGCATCTCTGACTTTGATCTGTCACGATTCCACAAATCCTACGCAGCACTTGAAAGAGGGCCGCGCGCCAGACAGCCCCAACGGGAAGGGGGAGATGGGAGAAGCTGTGACACTAAGAACATTATCTAAGCAACTGTGTCCCCCCACTCTGTTCAAAGACGTTTCAGTGGTGCCGTGTTTTAAGTATGTACCCGAAAGCCCGCTTCGATCGCGGCGCGGCTTAGAAACCGACGCCGATGCGCCCCCCCCCTGTGTGACGGGACCTCCCTCCGACCCGCCGGGCTCCTAAAAAAAACAAGATGGCCGACAGCCGCGCGCTTACCTCCAAAAATGAAAGGCGTGCAGAGGGCTGCAGGGGCTGCAAGGGCTTGTGGGAGTCGGGCTCAAGCTCCGGGGCGTGAGGCTGGAAGTCAGAGTGAGGCTTTGGGTGAACAGTGATCCTTAAACAACAGTGGGTTTTACAGAGGACAGTGTCCCCCCCCCCCCGCTCTCTGAGGGGTCGCCCCCGCCGCGAGGTGACAGGGCTGAGGTATGAGACGCACAGACCCTGCCGCGCTCTCTGACACACATTAACCACACAGCAGCAGCATGAATAACAGATGACGTCCTTCGAGATCAAAAAAATGGTGTTTCGGAAACAGGTTACCAAGGCAATGTCTGCAAAAGGCACTGTGTTAAAACGCCCAATGTTAGTCATTTTTTAATATATCGGTATCGGTCCGATGTGCAAAACAGGGCCGATGTGAACAGCAGATAATTATTTGTCTTGCTGCTGTTGTGTGTGTTGTTTTTGAGGGGAAATGTGGTAAATCTAAGATTTATCGGCTTTTCCGAATGTTTTGGTAATGGAGACAGTGTTTCCATGTGTTTTTCAGTATGTATAACATTATATTATCATAGAAACTTGTTTTTATACAGAACATATCGACATCGGTAAATATCGGATATCGGCCATAACAGTAATGTTAATATCTGTTATCGGTATCGGCCAAAATGTTCATATCGGTGCATCCCTACTTCTAAACCCACCTCCCTCCACAGAGACGGAGGGAAGCCAAAGGAGAAACAGGCACAGTTTGTACCCCTTTCATACTTTTTTTCAAGGCTGTGAGAAGGCAATTATGCAGAGCGCTACTTATCAAACTGTACTGACAAAGATGAAACTCCTTCATAAAGGAGATTGCTTCATCCCTCAGATCCCGAGGTTTAGAAGAATGGCGGCCATCTTTTTAGTTGATAAGTTAACATCGCTCACTATAATTTTAGCTTTAGTTGGATTATTCATACAAAATAGCCTTCAATTCACAGAACATTGCTTCCATACTGTATTATCGGTATAACACTGTTATTATCAGTTATCAGTATTACACTGTTATTATCAGTTATCATAAGTATTACACTGTTAAAGCATCACTCACGCAAGGCCGAATCACATCTAAGCATACACATATCTGAATCCCAATAAGATGAAGTATGAATCTAACTACAGTATACATACATGTCTGTCCTGTACTGTATGTGTGTCACATGCGTATCACGGTATGTGAAACCTGAGACCAGGAAAACATAAACAGTTGCCTTGGTAACCCTGTGAAAACCCTTTTGACCGATCTGGTCGGACGTTTTACCGAGCGTGAACACCTTTAGCGTTCGATAGGAACGCTGAAATAAACACAGCGTTCTCTGTTTGGGTCGTTTAGCCCAGATTACCTGGATTATAGCAGCCGGGCTCTGTTGCTCAACATAAACATGGGGCCCATGGTGAGGCCATTTCACCGTGTCTGCCTGTCACCTCATTGATCAACTGCCTGCCAACTGATCTGGCAGAATGATTCAGAGGTGTTTCAGTGCGCGTGTCAGTGTGTGTGTGTGTGTGTGTGTGTGTGTGTGTGTGTGTGTGTGTGTGTGTGCGTGCGTGCGGGCGCGTTTGTGCGTCACCCAAAACAAAGTCAGGCTGCTGCGGCAGTGTTTTGCTTGATACGCACTTGACACACACACACACACACACACACACACGACACGCAAACAAACAACGCAAAACGCATACGAAAAACACACACACGCAGCAGACGCTGGCTAGAGCCGCAAAGGACGTCGGCGTCACGCTTCCTGCTGCTGCTACTGTGGTAAATGCTGCATACGGCTAAACGCGCCACGCCACAGAGAGAGAGAGAGAGGGGGGGGGGGCACGACGACGAGAAAACGGCGCAGCGGAGGACGAGCGAAGGAGCCGTCCCCGCGGCCGGTGAGGAGAAAGAGAGAGGGGGAATACTCACTCCAGCGTCAGCCCCGGAATCCTCAGTCTCTCCCGTTGGGCTTTCATGGCTGAACTGCTCTCGCTCGCACTGTTGTGCACATGATATATTCCGTGTCTCTCTCTCTCTCTCTCCCCCTCTCTCTCTCTCTCTCCCACACACACCACCCTCCCTCTGCACTGACAAAGAACCACAGCCAGCCACCCTAGAGGAATGGGGCTAGCCACCTCTCTCTCTCCCTCTCTCCCTCCCTCTCTCTCTCCCTCTCTCTCCCTCTCTCTCTCCCTCTCTCTCTCTAGATAAAAAGCGTGGAGGAGGGGATAGACGGGGGGGAAACACGCCGCTTGTTTTCTGCTCGTTCCGCGTTCCACCTTGAGGCTGTCAGATGAGAACGTCAGTCGCCTGCGGAGGGGAGGGAGGCAGGACAATACCCCCCCCCCCTTTTCCCCTCCCCTAACACACACACACACACACACACACACACACTAATCCCCCCCCTGCCCGTCCTCCCCTGCAGGCTGGTGATTGGCTGGACCTGCACAGTAGTCAATGTATTCATTCTGCCTGCTGTCCATCCCTCTCCATCATGTCACCTTGACGCTACGCGGCTGTGTCACCGCAGGGGGGGGGGGGGGGGAGGGCGATGATGTCACCCCTAAAAGAGAAGACCGCTCTATATGCCGAGAGCTTCGTCACAAACGTCATATCCTCAGCTGGGGCGCGGGGTAGAAGGTTTCTCTCTGAGTGACGAGAGGGGGAGAGGGGGGGGGGGGGGGGGGGTATGGGACAGCAGGGGAGTGAAGCCCAGAGGACAGATAATGGATGATGAGGCCGCCCCCCTAGCCTTTAGGAGACCCCTGGGGCTGGTGCTTATATACCGATAACACACACACACACACACACACACACACACACACACACACACACGCACACACACACCCTGACATCCATGACCCCTAAACTGCGGCTGCATGTGCTGTGTCTCAAAATGAACAACACCTGAGACAGCTGCTGTATGATGTAGATCAATAACAGCCCGGCGTGATGATGGAAACGGGTTACTATGCAATTACACGCTCAATAAATGTGACACACCGAATAGCAAAACAATCCACCGCACGCTACTTGAATGAAGAAGTCAAGTGTCCGTGGTGCACTTCAGTTTGGTCTTGAACTCGTCAACGGAAGTTACCATAGAGCTCGACAGGCTTGAGAGACAGATACTGCAGCTGAGGCCCGCAGGGTTCCAGATTCACTCTGTACACCTGGGACTACTTTTGTATTTCCTTCCTTCCTTCCTTCCCTCCCTCTCCTGTCACTGCACTCCAGCAAATCTATCAACTGTTAATGACTATGACGCAGGTTTCTAGAAACAGAGCGGCGCTGCGGATGACGGCAGCAACGGTAAACTGTAGAGCCCAGTGGGGCAGGTAGGATCAGCACCAGCAGCCTGTAGAGCCCAGTGGGGCAGGTAGGATCAGCGGCCTGTAGAGCCCAGTGGGGCAGGTAGGATCAGCACCAGCGGCCTGTAGAGCCCAGTGGGGCAGGTAGGAACATCACCAGCGGCCTGTAGAGCCCAGTGGGGCAGGTAGGATCAGCGGACTGTAGAGCCCAGTGGGGCAGGTAGGATCAGCGGACTGTAGAGCCCAGTGGGGCAGGTAGGATCAGCACCAGCGGCCTGTAGAGCCCAGTGGGGCAGGTAGGATCAGCACCAGCGGCCTGTAGAGCCCAGTGGGGCAGGTAGGATCAGCACCAGCGGCCTGTAGAGCCCAGTGGGGCAGGCAGGCGGGTGGTAAGTGGAGCATGAGCGGTTATGCACACAGTGGAGCAGAGCGGAGCGGAACTGGGGCAAACATGCAGGCAGGCCGGCCTCAAACCACCAGCCGCAGCCGCTCGCATTCATACCGCGCCGAGTTGCGCTCGCTCACTCAATTAAACAATCTGGTTCATTCAGAGTGTAAAACAGCCCCCTTTGTCGCTCGTCAAGAGTGCTGTGTCTGGACATTTGTGTGAACTGGTCTACGACTAAGACACAGCATGTGCTTTGCAGAGAGAAATCTGCTTAACTACTGAGTGCTATGAGAGAATTTGCTGGACGAATGCAGATTAAAATGTTCACCGACAGTGACAGGCTTTGTAGGAATTAGACTTATTCAAACATTATTATTACAGACTCAGGGTCCTGATCAATAACAAAATATCACAAACAATGAATAACATCTCTATGTACAGTAATCTTGTGTTGTGCAGCAGGATACGGCCACATGTTGTAATACAGACGACCCCATACCAAGATCCATGATAAAGATTACAATGCTAACAGCTGGCTAACAATGCTAACAGCTGGCTAACAATGCTAACATCTGGCTAACAATGGGCTCACAATGCTAACACCTGGCTAACAATGCTAACAGCTGGCTTACAATGCTAACAGCTGGCTTACAATGCTACCAGCTAGCTACAGATACAGTAGCCTTCCTTTAGCATTATATCTTACTGTAGGAATAAAGGAAGAGGTAAACACCATTGGGTTCCTTTCGGCCTACAGAATCTAGCTACCTGCTTTAGAGCAGTTTGGAGTCGATTATTGTCGTTATAACTACGAGAATAACCACCCATTGACCGCCATTCTGCTGGTGTAATACGTTTCCCCGTCCATTCCCTGTGGCGGCCGTTTCGATACCCGTATTAGGAGAGACACCACTGTATCATGGCAAGTGCATTTTAAACGGCAGCTAAATCTGATCTGCAGTCAGATTGATAACTGGCTACTCAAGGGTGCATTCGTTTAATTTTTTTTCTGGAATGAAAGAAAAATTGTTAGTTTAGTTTTGGTTTCTGGTATGCCGGAAGTGATGATTTAAATTATGAACAAATTTAATCACTGATAGATAGGTTGATAGATGGGTCAATCGATAGGTCGATAGGTCAATCGATAGGTCGATATATACGATGGATGGATGGATGGATGGATGGATGGATGGATGGATGGATGGATGGATGGATGGATGGATGGATGGATGGATAGACAACAACAATGGCTCTACAGGCACCGTGAACTCTTACAAGAAATAAAAAATAAAAAGATGAATCGTACTCTTTTTCAGGAGTATTCGAACAGGCTAAACTACAGTACAGTAGCTGCATTAAAACAACACGAACGCCGATGTATAACAGCATTGTTGTTGTCCAACAGTGATGTGATTGTCCTTCTGAATTGATGAACTCTGGTTAGGCATGCTTCGACGCAGCCCACACGCTGTAGCTTATGCACACACACATTCATCACGCTGGGAGACGTTGGTGTCATACCAGGCACGTCATAAATCACTACGCTGCTGCCCAACAACAGGTATTGAAATGCTATTTGTCAAAGATGGAGAAACAGGTAGACCTATACATCAATAAACCATTTAGCAAGCACAGCATAGTTCTAAATGTTAAACCAACTCAGAATAAGTGCAAAGAAATGGCACCGTGGCCCCAGATAGACCTTTAGGTTTGTTGTACGCTACTTGATTGTACTGTACCTTTTATAAATAGGTGTTGGTGACCTATATTTGCTGATCTGCCTACAAACAGGCCTCTGATAGGTCAAGCACTCAACTACAACATTTGTAAAGCGATTGTCAACATTTAGCAGTGAATTCTAATTGATGAAGCCAGTGGGGAACTGGGCCATTGGCCAGAGAAGAATGGTAAATGGTAAATGGACTGCACTTATATAGCGCTTTTCCACCTTAGCGGCACTCAAAGCGCTTTACAATGGCCTCTCATTCACCTATTCACACACACATTCACACACCAATGGCGGTAGCTGCCATGCAAGGTGCTAACCTGCTCATTGGGAGCAATTTGGGGCTAGGTGTCTTGCTCAAGGACACTTCGACATGTGGACAGTCGGAGCTGGGATTCGAACCACTGGCCTTTCGATCACTGAACGACCCGCTCTACCAACTGAGCTACAGCCGCACCCTAGAAGAAGAAGCCAACTCTGGCAAGGCTGCACAGTGAGCTGGGGTAGTTGGGTAGGGTAGAGGGTAGTTGATGACTTGGACAGAACCTGGTGATGCTGATGAATTGACAACTAAAACACGCTGCTCAACCAGTAGGGGCTAGGGCTGGGTTTAAACATTTCGAATGATCAAATGATTCAGAATCGATTCATGAATCCCCAAAATCGATCTTTTATTTAATGAATGAATGAATAAATGAAGGAATGAATAGTTCGTTGATTCATTCAATGACTCATTCATTCATTCATTTTTGAAAATCAGTATCGATACCCAGCCCTAGTATTGGTGTGTTGCTTAACTTGGTAGTCATGTAATTAAGGTTACAGCAACAACAACAAAAAAAGGTTTTAGTAACACTTACCGAAACGATATTGAATCGAATCGAGATAATCGATTCTGAACCTTGTGAATCGGAATCGAATCGATTCTTGAAATTCGAATCATCGATACCCATCCCTAGTAGGGGCTCTCTCTATCAGAAAGAGCCTGTGGACCGGATCATCTGAACCACAGAACCTAGCTGTCTATATCATATCTGTGCCACAGGTGTCAATTCATGTAGTGAGCCAACGAAGAAGCATGCAGAATAAGACCCAATAAGACAACACTCAAGGGTTGCATCAGTGTTGAGGAATAGATTATAAACATCATAGCAGCTGTATGTGCAGTGTCTATTACCAACATTTCCATGCGATCTATTTATAGTCATTTAATTAATATGACATGCTAGTTCCATCTAGCAAGTCATTAAGGTCACTCTATATATAGATTGCGATAGATACCCAACATAGAGGCCTCGGTATCAAACTTGCTGACTTATTTAAAATACTACAGTATCACAACAAAGTGACCATTAGCAGCCTTAAGCAACTTAGGTTTTAACTCAGGTTAGGTTTTAAAGATTTTTCTTAAGCAATTTCAACTTCACAGTTCACAACTACAGTACTGTAACTGCCAATAGGCATCCCTTAAACTGGATCTAAATACATAACTTGAACCTGGAAGAAATAGGACCTGGAAGAAAAGTTGTCAAAGCCATCACCATGGCTACCAAGGCTCTGAGTGATCATTATGGTCCCCCGGAGCTCGTTAGCGGGTCTGGGTCATCCTTATCTGGAACTCGTTAGTGGGACTGGGTCTTATCTGGGGGCCCGCCTGCTGAGTCAGCAGGTGCTGTAGCCAGGTGTAGCATTTCTCCCGTCGTTAAACATGCCAGGGTGAAACCACCGAGACACACACACCCATCTGGAGGGGGTGACGTTAGCTGAACAGAACACTGAAGGAGACTGACGCCACACATCTGATCTGGATCTGTTTCAGGGCTGGAGGGGAACCTGGGCCACAGATCCAGGACCAGCTTAATCTTTCCCCCCAGCCCAAACCTTAACCGCTAGAGGAAACACACCGAACTGGCCTCAGGTCAGTGTCTTAATCCTTAATGCCTCCCTGTTGACAAACATCGGTGTTTGCCACAATGTCAAACTCTCTAACCAGTGATCATTAAATGTGTGCCAGGCAGCCACAGGCATCATATGAGTATATAAATACTTTCTTAAAAGCTTGAGGGAATACTGAGTTGTGCTTACTCTGCATTCAACAAGGTTTGACATAAAAATATACATTTTTTACTGATATCAACCTAATACAGAACACATGAAGCATGATAAAGCCCTGTTTGCCACATTCAACAAAGAGATGGAAAAAGCGATAAAGCAGAGTTACTTACAAACTGCCTCTTCTAGGAAGACTCAGCTCCTTCTGTGAATGAAAAAAAACAAGGAATCATTAGGAACGATGAACAAAATAACACAATGAAGTAAATGAGAGAATGATTATTATCAACTGACTATTATCAACACCGGCGCGCGCACACACACACACTCACATACACACACCTTGGTGTGACCATTAATACACTTCCAAATGACTATGTTGGCTTCGGGAACTGACCCAGTTCCTCTGAAACGCCGTTAAATAAATAAAGTCAAGGCTCAAGTCATACAACTCATAAATCAGACAGTTCAAGTCATACAACTCATAAATCACCCAGTTCAAGTTCACCAACCCCACAAAAGCACACACAGCGATATTCAGACCTGACAAAAAAAAAAAAGCAGTTATATAATTTGACCGTTGCAAGCACACCGTTTCCGAGGCTGCGCTTGTAAAAAGCTGGGGTAAGACCCTAGTGGTCACAGTGCTGGAACTGTGGCATCAACAGTGCCACCATTGATTGCCCATGGGAGCGGATTATGGATTTTGATCTTAACAAGCTTTATACTCAATCCAAAATATTTGCATTATTCTAAGCCAATCCTGTTATTTTCATTCAGCACCTGCGATATCAAATACAAAACATACTGAGCTCTTCTTCTTCTTCTTCTTCTTTAGCTCTGTTAAATTAATTGAAATCACACCCCGAAAGAGACACACTTATGTCTCAAGGTCGTTTCAATCATCTTCAAGCATAGAGATAGACTTCAACTTTAACCAGACCTTACAGACTACACTGCATATTTCACTGCATAATATATCCTACTGTATGTCCGCCTCAATAAGGCAGCACTTGCAGTTGCTTAAACATACCAGCAGAGGGCAGCATTTACAGTGCAAAGGATTTTTTGGGAAACAATAGAATTGAGTGCTGTCGAAATGAGTGCTGTGCACAACGCACATCAGACAAGCTAAACAGAAAACCACTCGGCGAAATAGTGGGAGGCAGTGCTCATTCACATTCACCCCATTCCCAAGTGCAATATCAGTCATCCACGCTTTCGACAGCGCAGCGCAATAATGTCACAGATTGTGGAACAACATTTATCCATAAACAGAAATTGCAGAACTTGAAACCCACTAATTTGCATACAATTCAACAACAACAACCGCCGGTGAAAAACAGTACCCAGGACTACGGCTGTCCCCGGAGCGGCTACAGTTGAGTCGGGCACATGCAGCGTGAGGGTGAGGCCCTTTGTCTGAAATGAGATGGAGAGTGAGCTGATGTGTTGAAAGGTTATTCTAGTCAGCAGAAAAGCGCGCTAAGCCCTCGTCCCTTCGGCCATCAATTAGGGCCTAATGTCGGGGGGGGGGGGTCGCCCCTCGCCGGCTCTGCGGGAACAACGGGCCGTGTTTCATTAGGAGCCGCGGCGGCGGCTCACATCGCTAATCACCGGCGCGGTCGCAACGGTGACACACAC
This sequence comes from Borostomias antarcticus, assembly GCF_949987555.1. Classification (NCBI taxonomy): domain Eukaryota; kingdom Metazoa; phylum Chordata; class Actinopteri; order Stomiiformes; family Stomiidae; genus Borostomias; species Borostomias antarcticus. The sequence continues at coordinate 38,493,120 of NC_140235.1, read as the reverse complement.
CGCCGGGGAGGCCGGCCAATGGCAGCGCAGCACAGTGGGGGGAAAGGGTTCAGGTCTCTGAAACAGTGGAGAACACAAGTAGGGGACAGAACACTAGTGGAAGGAGGGGGGGGGGGGGGGGGGGTGACCAGTTCATATTCAAAATGAACGCCGCCCGATCGCGGGTGCACCGAACGTCTGCCTTGAGTGGGGGAAGCGATGTGTGTCATGTTTACTCTGACAACACCTGAGTCTGTGCGTGACATGCAAAACAGAGGCGGGGGGGTGGGGGGGAAGAGCAAACAGCCCTGAGGGATGGAAACTACCCCATACGGTGAGAAGACACATCAAAGTGCACGGGCCCCCCATGGTGTGTGACATGGAATTAATGAACGCGAGCAGAGAGAGTGTGTGTGAGCGAGAGAGAGAGAGAGCGAGAGAGAGTGAAAAAGAGAGATAGAGACGGTGAGGGGGTATACAAAAAGAGAGATGGAGAGAGATGGAGAGACGCGTGATGCCTCCGGGGTCGCAGAACGTCAAGACGAAGACGCGTCCGAGCTGAACCCTCGACGTCGGGGCGTTAAGGCTGTTGTGCGCGCACGGATGAAAGCAATCGCTGTCCCCTGAGGGCGAGGGACATTTTCCTGAAATTGTGCCGTTATTATCCTCAGTTCAACAACAACAGCAATAAAAGCAAACCAAATCGACAGCCTCAAAGGGACTAGTATTATTCCCACAAATGGTGTTGAATTCCAATAACATGTTTGTCTGTGACTATGAGAGGAGTACTAGTAATCTACTGTGGCCTTGCTGAATACAGAGAGGGAGGGACTTCCTTCAGCTCTACGCTGTGATAGGCTGCCCTCCCCTCGTGTCTGGGGTCATGACCCCTGAGGTCTGGTGCGGCCGGGGGTGTAGTGGATGGTAAACCCAAGTAAACTCAGTTAACCCACCTCTTTAAAATGAGGCTGAGAGTTCACTCACCTATTTTCGGATCAACTGTAATAATCGATGAGGAGAACGAACGTGGGTCAACTCTGCACTGGACAGAGTTCACCCCCCTGTGTATTTACCACTACACCCCTGGTCTGGGGGTGATGGTGGGGGGAGGGGGGGGGTCTTCAGACAGACTCAGGCCCTTTCAATCTCTCGTCCAATGAGGGGCCGGCTGGAGACGGCTGAAGGGATTTGGCAGAAGCGGACTTCACTGGTAGAAGTGCAGGTATGAAGCCTCCCCAGTTCATGTACAATGGAACTGACGTTTTCTCATCAAACTGACCTTTGTAGAATTTACAATATGAATAATACCCATGCACATTCCTATTAGCTAGAGCAATGCCTACTCCACATAATCCATCTCGTATGACACTGAAGGTATTTCTATAGGCGGGTCAAACCGAAGCCATCACGCTGTGCAGAGTGCAGACTCTCTGAAGGCACGAGAGACCTTTTTTCTTAGTTTTTCTTTCTTTTTTTAATTGACAATTTAATTGAATTTAATCATCATTGACAACATTTCCATGTGATATAGTATGTTTCAGATACTACATCATATAGGCTATTCATGAGTCAAAAATTTCAGTATGCTTCAGATAAAGCAGATAAAACGCATACACAGAAATAAAACCCACTTAAGGCTGATCTGTTCATTAATTTATGAAACTAAAATGAGGCCTGTGGAGGCGTTACATAGTTATCTCATTTTTCCCAGTAAGACGCAAATTGTTCCAATTTATGATTCACAAAGGCTGTAATCATTTCCGTTTTGTAACTGCGTATTGTAATTTCCATCCACACATTTAAAATTGGGCTCTCCAGTGATTTTCTGGTAAGAATCTTACCAGCTACGAATAGTACATGTATTCAGAGCCCTTTTCAGCCATTTTAGTGCTATTGTACCAACCATAACTCAATAAAAAGGGTAGGTTTATAAATAAATGTGTTTTCTCACAACCAAATTGTTCCTTCAAGCTATGTTCTGGAAAGTTAGAGGCCATGAAATTACAAACTGTGCTGCTATTGTGACAAACTTGTCTCTTGTTTGGTCACAAGTGGGGAGGAGTTGTTACTTGATAGGCTTAGTGAAAGTACCCAAACTATGAAGAGGGATGTGAGACTGGGTCTTATGTTTAGGTTACGTGATGTTCGGGTTTGCCTCTTAAGGACGATTCATGCCGCGGTTTATTCTTTCTGTGGGACCGCCTGGAGCTAGACAAGCCTGGCATGTGGCTGAATAAAAATGATTTGCCTTCCTTCCATGATTCTGACACTGCAGCATTCCCTTATCAATCTGTGTTTGACTGAGAGGCCTCAGCAATAACGCTGAAGCTGTGGAGCAGAGAGCAGTCTGACACCTGACGCTAGTCAGTACTGACAGAAGACCTCAGAGACCTGGGCCGGGTTTCACCAACACGCTCTCTCCTCATCTCCCAAACTGGCCATCCATCCATCCATCTTCATCCGCTTATCCGGGGTCGGGTCGCGGAGGCAGCAGCTCCAGCAGGGGGCCCCAGACATCCCTTTCCCTAGCAGCATCAACCAGCTCTGCCTGGGGAATCTTCAGCCGCTCACAGGCCAGTGCGGAGATGTAGTCCCGCCACCTGGTCCTGGGTCTACCCCGCGGCCTCCTCCCAGCCGGACACGCCAGGAACACCTCCCTAGGGAGGCGCCCAGGAGGCATCCTCACTAGATGCCCAAACCACCTCAACTGGCTCCTTTCGACGCAAAGGAGCAGCGGCTCTACTCCGAGTCTCTCCCGGATGACTGAACTTCTCACCCGATCTCTCAGGGAGACCCCAGCCACCCTCCGGAGAAAACTCATTTCGGCTGCTTGTATCCTCCCAAACTGTCATGAACGCAAAACGATCCCTAACGCAAGCACATATGGGCATTCCCTCCCAATCACTTAAACCCCTACAGGGAGATCTCTTTATATAATCTCTCTATCATAATGGCGAGATGGACGAGCGTGCTGTCTACGGTGTCCGCGATTATCTCAACAACTAGCCGAGGTATGAAGCTGACATTCGTCGGGTATATTCCTCAGCACCCTCGGACGTGCAGGGTCTCCTGAGAAGTTGTTTGGATCAGCGGTTCTTGGCGGACGCCGCCAGGTAAAAAAGTAGTTCCGCGTATTCAGCAGGATACGCTCCCGTGCAGTGCTACGGTCAACCCAAGATCCATGATACCAAGGGGCGAATACAATGCTAACAGCTGGCTAACAACACTATCAGCGGGCTAGCAGCTGGCTAACAACACTATCAGCGGGCTAGCTACATGATAGCCTGCCATTAGCATTCTAGCTTACTGTAGGAATAAAGGAAGGTGAAAAAAATGTTACCCCACGAACAGAATATGTTTGATGTACATGTGTTTCCCCTGGGATGGCGGTAATGATCGAGCTTGTGAGCATAATCATACTGTACAGCTGTTGCATGAAATCGGTCGTCTACGCGGAGAGTAAAATCAACCAAATGTCAAGGTGGACATCATAAGATTCCTCTCGGCCTACAGAATCTAACTACCTGCTTTTGAGCAGTTTGGAGTCAATTATTGTTGTTATAAGTACAGCGAATAACCACCCATTGGCCGCCATTCAGTCGGTACAACACATTTCCTCATTCATTCTCTACGGCTGCCATTTTGATACCCGTACCTCTAGATAGAACAAGAACAAACCACAACGGCCCCACGGGCACCGTGCACTAGTGAGAGTAAATGAGACGGTTAGCTCTGACGAGTGACCTCAGCTGGCTGTCTCACGCGCAGAACGCGTGTCCCAGTGTGACCGCCAGCAGGAACTCTTCAACTCCGAAGATGCGACATCAAAGCTGCGCTAAGGCATCTTTATCGGTCTCCTCGTAAGGATTTATTAATGATTCCCTTTGATGCCGCTCGCTTTCTCGTTCCTCTCAAGATCAAAAAAAGTGCACTTGCTTCACGGTAAACCCGCTGACTTCCTGGAAAGACGCCGGGCCCTTCTTACAAGCAGCGTCCGTCACACTATGTCTGAGTGACAACATCCCAACGGTGAACTGGTGACCCGGACTTTCAGAGTTGGATTCACCTCCATGTACAGCAGCGGTTTGTTTGAGCAGGCTGCCCAGTACAACTGTGGCAGCGAGCTATTGCATGATAGCTATTGAATTTTTTTATTGATTTTTTATTTAATCATTTAAAATTCAGAGACAGTGCACATTAAGGAACATTTCTGTAAACATGCTGGTTTAGCCAAATGGGCTAATTTCCAACCACAGTCTCTGGGGCAGATGGCATGAGCACTACAATATAATTAAAATACATTAATGATGCGTTAGGACAGGAGTACAGTACAGTATACTGGGTCTAGGATACTGTAGATTTTGACGCAGCTTGTCAGTCTACCTCTGTTTACATCATCTACCATGACAGCCACTGTGTCTGCCAAGTTGCGCAGGACATCAAAATCAAGAGGAAGAGAAACTTTTAAAATGAATGCCATTAGGCAGTGATGCCAGCGTTTCGGTGGGTGGGACATTTTGGGGCTACGGAAAAGACACAGACATCAAAGAGTCCCCAAGGTGGAAAATATCTCCATTTCATTTTTTTTTTTACTCTCTGCTGTCATTCTGACAATTACCTGCATGAGCAATAGTTTTTATATCCGCCCACACATAATTAATGCTGGGAGGGAGTACATTTTCAAAAGCTTTCTGGTCTGAAGTTTGACTGATCGCTCCCTTTCAAGCAGCATGTCCTGGTTTTCTTTGGGCGACGTGGGTAAACATTAGCAGTGAAAATGGACGTCTCATGTCCGACTGTCAAACTTAAAGCCGTCATGTTTCAAATAAATACTGTACATAAATAAAATAAGGTTTTTCCATCTTATCTTAGTTAATATTCTTCCAAAAGATTCTCTCCATTCACACCAGTAATATCGCTGATCTGAGGAGAGAAAACATAATCCCTTGATGAGTTAGTAAAGATGGGATCGTTTAGACTGAGGAGTAGGCTATAATTGGTTTCTTGATTCACCGTAGCAAATAAAGTGTTGAAACTTTGGATATCAATTATTAAGACTTTCAACCATTAAGTCTTTAGTGTAGCCAGATGTAAGTGTTACAGAGAACGAAGACTGATTACTGTACATCCGTTTTCAAACACATTTACTCATAGTTTTATCCAAAGCAAAGTGGACTTTGTCGCTTATCCTCAGAGACAGTGGCCAGAGATCTCTAGTGCACCATGAGATTGGTAGAAGTCAATGAAAGAAAGATCTATAAAACAAGTTAATTATCTATCTTCAACACCAGCGCAGACTGCAGTCTAACCTGTACAGTATCAGACCAAGAGAAAATCCTCCATCTTCTCTTCTGTCAACTGGACTGATTGAGCCCCTGGACCACAGAATACACCCGGCCCAGCTGACGTGGCAGACTAGACTGTGTTTCTATACAGTGACCCATATTCCACTATTTGGAGAAGGTAGACACCATCACCGCATGGGGCAAACGGAGAACTCAATTTGACTCCCGTTGCCTTCGGCAGCTAATCATCCGAATCCAAACCGGAATTTGCTTTATTGCCGTGCAGTTTGTCAACGTGCTCGGAATTTGCTTTCGCTCGTGGTGCGTAACACGGAGACAACATTGGACAGGGTGCAGGGACGAGAGACGGGACAGTGCAAAGACGGGCCAGTTCAAAGGGCGAGTACAAAACGCTAGTGCAAAAAAGGGATAAACAAAGAAAAATATCAAATACAAAGGGGTAGTGCGGTCAGTATGTATTCAGTCCAGTTTTCAGATGAAGTAACGCTGTCTACATGCCCAGCTCCCTCTGCCTGGTACTGCTGCCTGTGTTATATGTTTTAGAGGCCTCCTATCTGTATGGAGGAAAAAAAGCAATCTCACTATTACAGTGGGATGTATCACCGATGGCCTTGTTGACACCTCAGCACACCCGTTGAGGAGGCAGCCTGTCATAAACACATCTGTCAGCAACGCCGACAGACGCCGCGTGATAAGGCCTCGTTTCTGAACGCAGGAGCGGGTCCGCCCCCCCCAAGACTTCGCTATCTGTCTTCCTTGCGTCTTATCTCGCACCAACCGAGGTGGATGAGGCTGTCTCGCTCCTCAACAAGCCAATTATTTGCCTAGATACTCATGATGTTGCAAGACTGTCTGAGGGAAAAAGTGAAACGGAAGACAATCGTGGTCCAAAAGTCCCTGACGGGGTCGCTGGCTCCGCTCCCGACAGGAATACAGGAATACGCGCTCTCGGAATGTAATAACTTCCTCAAGCCCTTTCTGAAGAACGTGTAAGGCAGCAACCGACCGGCTCTGAATCCATCATCTTCGCTCCACCGGCCCCACGCTTGGTCATAATTGTCACGACAACATCTGTTTAAAAAGGACACGCTGAAACAACACCGTCATCAGCTCCCAAGGCCGAACGCTGCCCCTGAAAACACTCACAGCTCATCGGCCGCATGCTGAAATCTACGCCTCTCCAATCACACTTCACTGGATATCATATGCAGAGTGACATTAACGCAACACTCAGGACAGAGTAGAGATGTGCTTCTGGCCAGTGAGAATCCTCTCGCCGGCATATTACTGGTGCACCTAGCGTGAGCAGCTAGCCAGGAAATGTCACACTGTGAATACAAATACGCCGACAGGATCTGATAGCGTCACCGAGGGAGACTGGACCGTCCTCCTGTCCTGTGTCCCCAGATAGCCGTGATATGCCGCTTCCCCAGACGGCCGTGAGACGGACGGACAGACAGACAGAGCCAGTCAGAGAACAGCATGTGTGCAGACACTAACATATAGGGCACACGCCACACACACACACACGTGCACACGCCACACACACACACGTGCACACGCCACACACGCACGCACACACGCGCACGCACACACGCACACACACACACACACACACACACACACCTGTATTGCAAAAACAATTGCCGAAAACACATTTCTGATGAAACTGATAGGAGACATAATTTCTAAATAGTACTGCCGGGCTGGCCCTCCTGGCCAAGGTGATAGCAGACTGTTACGTAGCATAACTAATGAGCACTGACCTATTTAAAGGGGTTTATGCAGGATGACCTTACCAGAACGCCCTTACCTTAGCCTGGAGAGAAGGTGAAGCAGGCACTCATAAAGGAATATCTTCCCCTAGCATTCTCTACACATCCATGTCCAAATGCAATGTTGCTGTGAGTGCAGTCTCGCTCATATTGAGAACGTGTAATGGGACATCAAAGTTTGGAGTCCCTGTTAACGACGTTGTGATGAACACAATCACCGATGGACCCGGAGATGAGTTAGAGTAATCATGCGTGACAAGATGACTCTCCGGATTCACCGTACCTTTGGATTTCTGGCAGGGGGACTGCAAATGTGAACTACTTTTTTGTCTAAAATTGGGGACTTTTTCTTATTACAAAATGTTAATCAATGTACACTGTCCCTCTTCATCAAATAAATAAACTTGGACATCTCATCCTCCAGCCCCATGCATTCTTATTTAGCGGATGTGTGAATCTGAGCTAAATGAAACAAACCAAGCAGCCTCTGGAGAATCAGGCTCCACACTATTATAATTATAAAGCTAATACAACAGCACTACATTCCATTTATTCTAATTACAGGGCAGCAGTCGTGTCGATACTCCGGTCCCCGTTCTCCACGCACTGAGAGAGCAGCTGACGGGAAAACAATGGCTTTTCTTGTTTGTTTTTTAATTTGGGACCACCCATTACATTACATTAGTCATTTAACAGACTATTCACAACGGACTATTCATTCCACTGCTTTCTGCCTCTGCACTAAAAGTCTGTCTGTTGTTTTATTTTTATCTCTGTTTTGTTTTTGTTTTCTTGTTTGTCCTGTTATAGATCGTTTTGTCCGTCAGTAACTTGTTGTATTGTCGTTGTTGTCCTGGAAGGTCTCTCTTGTAAATGAGATTTTGTATCTCAATGAGAGGTTAAATTAAAAAAAAAAATACACATACAAAAGACACTTATCCAAAGCGATTTACAATAACTGAATTTAAAATGAGAAAGGTCAGTGCACTGCTACTCACCAGAACTCAAGGGCCTCTCCTTTCTAAAACAAGTGACTAAGAGTGTAATCTAGTGCTGAAGACAAAATGAAAAATAGCAAACTAAAAATACAAGAGGGACGATCGTACTGTAGTAGTACTTCTTGAAGAGGTGGGTTTTGAGCTTGCGGTGAAAGATGTGCAGAGACTCTGGTGTCCTGACGTCAGTGGGCACTTCTACTGGGACGTGCTTCCCCATAGGCTATGAGCACATGTCCCATCACATGCCTTTCAGACCCAAAACATTACGTTCTCATGTGTTTTTACTCACTGCAGACTCTAGGTTAAAAGAACGCGAGACTGCTAATTCATTGATAATTCTGTCGACACGTAAAGTTTTGTCATTCAGTTTTTTAAATGTTACTTGTCAAAGGCGTCACCTCCCGCAGGTCTCAACTCAACATCCCTATTCTGCTCACAAACAGGAAGTGCCAATCAATAATGCAGAGAGAGTAAACAATGATGTGGACGGTAAATATTTGACGAGTTTTTGATCGAGGTGATGAATAACTGATGAGCGCGTTGACCCTCCCTGACTTTAGGAACTTAACGATACGCTTTTTTTGCGCTGGTGTTGGATCCGGTCCAAGAACTGAAATAGGCTCAGACTGACAGGAGGCTACAGGTCCCTACTGTACTTACAGTAGGGAGTACAAGAACCATTCATTCAAAAGGAGAACTGCTAGTGGCCAACAATGACATCTCAGAGCAATTCACAGTGAACTTAACCACACTCTTGTATCACGGACATGGACCCAAGGAAATCCATAAATGGATCCGAAAAAGGACAAGTTATTTTCTCAAACAAAGGAGAGGGGGGGTCATGATTCTGCTGATTGCTTTGGACCAATCATAGCCTTGGACCAATCATAGACTTGGACCAATCATAGCCTTGGACCAATCATAGCCTTGGATCAATCATAGACTTGGACCAATCATAGCATTGACTTCTCGTTGATCAGAATGTACACGCGACCCCCCTGTAGCGCCATGTCACGCCTTCCTGTCAGGAGGGTGATCTGGCTTGGCCTGGAAGAGGCCGTTCTCCTCATTCATTTGCCTGCCAAACTAACTTCCTGGTTGTGCCTCAGCCGTGGCTGTGGAGCGCCCGGTCCCCTGGTCCTCAGAGAGGGACTGTTATTGTTCGGCTCCGCTGGCGGCCATCAGGAGGCAAGGGAGCGTGGCGCCGCGCCGTGACGCCTTTTGTGAAACAATGAACAAGCAGGGAGGCAGCGGAGTCCGTTAAAGTTAACGTGGACAACAAAGCCAGCATAGATTCGCCACTGGGAATTAAATTACAGCTTTGGGAGGCCCTGATAAAAGCCACTTGGCAGTAAATATTAACATCTGCTGTAGAGAAATTCATTTAGACGAACACAAATTAAACATTTACATAAAAATAAAAAAAACTAGCAGGAATGAAAAGTGAAATTTACCTAAAGATGTTTAATCACAAGGGAACACCAGCCTGCGATAATTGTGAACATGCAAAGGCAAAATGTGCTCTGATGTCTACCTGGTCCCTGGAGCAGGGTGGGTTGTTCAAATAACTGAAACAGCAGCCCGGGAAACATAATCTCGCTCTAATGAGCTCAAATTACCTCAGTTTATTGTGAAATTAATGTTGGACCATAAAAGCCTTTTCATTGCTTTGATTCGTCTACAGAGTGCCGAGGAATGAAAACGAATGGCACATCCTGTGAGACATTTGAAAATTCAGACAGGCACGGTTCTAATCTTACTGTATACGAAAAAATACAATCCCTTTGAGCGTGGTAACTTTGAATTGAAAAAACTACTTTGAACCACTGACCTACTGCAAAATGAAGGTGAGCTGTCTAAAAAATATATAAGATCTGAGAGTCTAAAATCCCGCCGTGCCACCAGACTAAAGGGAGAGACCTGAGGAGAGACAGGGAGAGACCTGAGGAGAGACAAGGAGAGACCCTCCCCCCCCCCCCCCCCCCCCCCCCACCCCGGTCCATTTAAATCAGCTGCCACGGGACGTCGAGAGCGGTCACCCCGCCGACGAGCGTAAGGCGTTTGTTGTCGACGGTGGCCCCCGAGGTGTTCGTCCCGGCGCTCCTCTCAGGGCTGCCCCCTCGACCGCCGCAAGCCCCCCCCCCCCCCCCCCCCCCCGTGACCACGAGGGGGGGTCAATACCAGCGTGAGAGACGGCTGACGGCACAGCGGACGCCGCGATCGACGGAGCGCCGGGAAGCCGACAGCTCGCGGTCTTGTCGGTGCAGTCAGGCTACGCTAGTGAAGACGAACATGCAACTCCGAGGTTGAGGGGAAGTCACAGGCATGCCTTTCCGCTCGGGGGGGGGGGGGGGGGGGGGGGGGGGGTAAACACACTCATTTCGGAGAGGATAGTGAAATAAATACAGCAGAGAGTGAAGTCGAGTGAATCAGAGGAGCCAGCCTATAGCAGCCATGCATCGGTATTCGACGGATAACTTTACCTGGAAACAGAATCGTTCATGAGACCAGAATGCATCCACACAGTGCGATCTACACACACGGCTCTGTGAACAGACACGCGCGCACACAGGCACACACTCAGCCAAATTGTTATTCCTTCCGCACCACCTAGTGTTAACACAAAAGGTCTGAAAGTCCTAACTGTGCTGGGTAGAGCCGCACACCCTGCTCAGCATACTGACTACCTCCGCACCTCTCCTTCAGACACACACACACACACACACACACACACACACACAAAGACACACACACACACACACACACACACACAAAGACACACACACACAAACACACACACACACACGCACACACACAAACACACACACACAAACAAACACATACACGAACACACACACACGCGCACACAACCACACACACACACACACGCGTACACACACTGCTTCATTACCCTACCTGTAGCCCCCGTCTCCTCAGAATGCTGGACTCATCCATGCTACGGAGCCCGACTTCTCATGCCTTTCTACCGGCGCAGAGCCATGCTGCGCTGACTAGCTCCTGCCTGCTAGTCCCTCCCTCCCTCTCTCTTCCTCTATCTCTCTCTCTCTCCCTCCCTCTCTCTCTCTTGCTCTCTCTCCCTCCCTCTCTCTCTCTCTCTCTCTCCCTCCCTCTCCCTCCCTCCCTCCCTCCCTCCCACTCTATCTATTTCTCTCTCTCTCTCCCTCCCTCCCTCCCTCCCTCTCACTCTCACTCTCTCTCGCTAAATCTGATCTTAGCAGCTGTTAAACACTTACATCAGAACTTATCTGATTGGAGGGGGGCAGTCAGCTGACACCTCCGGCTTGCTCCTCTTTCATGTAACTTCAGGACATTGTGTGCGTGTGTGTGTGTGTGTGTGTGTGTGTGTGCGTGTGTGTGTGTGTGAGAGAGAGAGAGACGGGTTGGATGAGAACGAGAGAGGGAGGGAAGGGGTGGAGAGGGGGGGGCGTCTAGAGGATGGATGTGAGAGTGAGAAAGGAAGACAGGCTCTCCTAATTCAGCGTAGCGGCTAGTGAGGGTGGGGGGGGGCGGGGGTGTTGAAGGCGGGGGGGGGGGCAGCAGTCGGGGGGGGGAGGGCAGCCAGGGGCCCCCACGACTCGTTTCTCCAGAGTCCGCCGCGCTTTTCTGGCGCATCGGGGTGACCATGAGAACGAGAGGATATCCTGCCCCGGATTCGTGCGTTCTGCCTCTCCTCAGACAATGCGGCCGGCGTCCTCCCCCGTCTCGTCTTCCTGCCCGGCTGCGGCGTGCGGGCAGAGCGGGTTCCGCCAGGTCCGCCGCCCACCCCCCCGACTCCGCATGAGTCATGACCGCCCGGCTCTTCCTCGCCGGCTACAGATAAGAGCTCGTCCTGAAGGTCAGACTGGCCGGAGGAACGGTCACAACCGAGAGAGACGCTGGAGCAGAGAGGGAGAGAGAGAGAGAGAGAGGGTGAGAGAGAGAGAGGGTGTGTGTGAGAGAGAAAGAGAGAGAGAGGGTGAGAGAGAGGAAGAGACAAAGGGAGAGAGGGACAGAAAGAGAGAGAGGGAGGGAAAGGGAGAGCGAGAGATGGAGAGAGAGGGAGAGAGAGAGAGAAAAGGAGAGAGAGAGAGGGAGGGAGGATCTCGGACCCTCTCTGTTCTAGTAGTGTGATAATGTGAGAGATGTCTCATATCCACCTGAAGTCACATGTGACTGAGCCCTTTTCAAGCACTCCTGAACACTGGTTCTGATCACCATGCTTGGATAGACACACTGCTTCCTCCTCAGCATGCTCTACTAATAGATGCATATCCACCATCAATTTCTTATAATTTCAATGCATCGTCAATGCACCCCCCCCCCCCCCCCCCGCCTCCCCAACACATCCAGGAGGGATCACACAGGTGGGCCAGCAGCCACAGGAACCTCGGCCCGGTCCGCCGCGGTGGCGTAGCGCTCTGAGCATCGGGTTCCGCTGCAGCTGTCGCTCCGGTCTCGCCAGGGCCGAACACTGGGGGAGGGGGGCGTGGGGGGGTAGTGGCATTTCGGGCCGCCACTCCCGAGGGCGGGTTGGTTTAATTTCGCCGCGAGGGGTCAGCCGCTCGATGGCGACCCCGTCCGGCTCTCTCTTCCGGGTCGCTGACCGCGGGGCTGTGTGGCGGAACCTCCGCGGCGGCGACAGGGGGACGACCGAACAAAACGCCGGCTGTGATTGGCTACCGGAATAAGAGGACGTAGGTGCGGAGTAATAGCATAGGAAGGTTTGAAACCATTCGGTTTTAAACCTTTCAAACCAATCCAAAGAATTATCTCTGGCCGTGACCTCTCTGGTTTTGAACGTCTTCCGGATTACCGGGGGAATTAAAACATCCCGACCGACTCGTACCGATTCGCTGCTCACCGTCTACGGCTGCTCAAAAGGGACAATTAAGGCAATTCCATTTTAAAGTGAGAGTGAGGGTGCGGGTTTGGCCAGGGAGGGAGCTACCCGAAGGGTCATTTGTCTCATTCAGCGGGAGGAATAATCCCCGCGGTGCGAGTTGAAAGCAAATACAGCAGACGCTACCAACACACTCCCGCCCCTGTGTAGCGTTCAACAACCACTAGGGCTGGGTTTAAAAAATCGATTCATCGATTCTGAATCAAATGATTCAGAATCGATTCATGAATCCCAAAATCGATCTTTTATTTAATGAATTAATGAATACATGAAGGAATGAATAGTTCATTCATTCATTCAATGATTCATTCATTCATTCTTTTGGAAATCAGTATCGATACCCAGCCCTAGTATTGATATGTTGCATAACTTCACAAGGCTACAAGGTACAAAAAAAGATTTTAGTAACACTAACCGAATCGATATTGAATCGAATCGAGATAATCGACCTTGTGAATCGGAATCGAATCGATTCTTGAAATTCGACTCGATACCCAGCCCTAACAACGACCAATCTCCAGGACGATACCTACCACCGCCCCCCCCCCCCCCCGCTCACGCGAGGATTCAAGATGCAGTTCTCTGAAAATGACTTCACCGAAGGGGAAACGTGCAACAAAAGAGCGAGCGCTCACTTCCTGTTCGCCCGCGGGAAAACAATTAGTGTGATGAGAGCAATTCAGCGCGGTCGGTTCAACCTGAACACTTCCGTTTTTTTAACAGCTAGTCGCAGAAGTCGTTCTCTGCTCGTCACCCCGTGATGGAGGCACCGTGGGGGGGGGGGGGGGGGGGGGTATCCCGCCGATAGTCCCTGACCCCGGACCTGGCCCTCTACAGGAAGTCCTGAGGGGGAGGATCCTGTTCTCATTTCCTCCTGGCAGGTGGTCAGCTGAGCGGCGAGGAGCGATGCGCGGAGCGAGAGGATGAAGAGAGGGGGCTTCTGGGAGAGGGCGCCGGCCGGGTGACCCCGCGCTCCCTCTCTCTCCCCCCCCCGCCCCGTCTGGGCCTATCAGAGCGAGAGGGAGCCCACCGAGGACGGCCATGACCCCGTGGAGAAAGAGAAGGAGAAAGAGAAGGAGAAGGAGAAAGAGAAGGAGAAAGAGAGGAGACGACGGACGGCAGAGACGGGGGGGGAGCAGAGAGAGACGTGAGAAAAAGAGATGTGGAGAGACAGAAAGAGAGAGAGAGAGAGAGAGAGACCGTGTCACCGAGAGAGAAAGAGATTGAGTGAGAGAGCCCCCCCCCCCCCCCCCCCACACACACTCTGCAAAGACCATATCTGACATTTCCTCTGTCCTTCGGAGTGAGAGTGTATATCTGACCTTTCACCCTGGACAGACAATCCCTCAGAGGGAGGGAACAGCAGACCCGCTAACCTCGGCAACCAATCTCCTCTCTCCCACCCAGGAGAGCAGGGAAAGGATTATACAGGCATATCCCTGGACAACCTGTACCTGCACACCTCTGCCTCTATCCTAAGGTCCCATGATTCCATCTACCATTACATTACAGTCATTTAGCAGACACTTTTATCCAAAGCGATTAACAATAATTGCATTTAACGTAGGAAAAGCCAATGTACTACTTGCCAGAACTCAAGTGCATCTTCTTTCTAAAACAAGTGACTAAGAGCATGATCTAGTGCTGAAGGCAACGTGCAAGAATAGCAATCTAAAATTAAAATAGGTGCTTAAGAGGGAGGATCGTTGTAGTACTTCTTGAAGAGGTGAGTTTTGAGCCTGCGACGAAAGACGGGCAGCGACTCTGCTGTCCTGACGTCAGTGGGCAGTTCGTTCCACCACGGCGGGGCCAGGACAGAGAAGAGCCGTGACCGCGTCGATCGACCGCAGGGGTCACAGAGTGTCATATCACAGTGCCTTAAGATTCATGCGAAGGGTTTAGAACTCATCACTGCATACTCTACCAGAAATAGGAGTTGAGCTCAGGAGAATACAAGATGGAGTCTTATTTACGTACAGTATAGAGTCCTCATTCAGCTCAGGAGAATTGAACATGGAGTCTTATTTACATATAGAGCCCTCATTGCCAAATCACCTCTGTTCCTATCTCGCCTCCTCTCATTTTAAGTTTGGAACTATCCCACAAGCACGCGCGTACCACTGGCATTAAACATCCCTACAACTACAACCAATTTTGGGGAAACGCTACTTTTCGCAATGCGGGTCCCCTAAACTCTGGAACTCCTTTCGGAAACAAAACACGCTCCCAACCCTTATTACCCTCCAGACAGTTATAGAATTATAGTAGTAGATCAATTTAATCCCTCAGAGGGACAGAAAAGATGACCCTCTAGCCTCCATAAAATCTCCAATACAGTTGGAATCATACATGGACACGCAAAAAGATAATTCAGCACCTCGAGGTTACTATCTATTATTCAGCATTCAAATGTATGTTTATTTGATTTAGCACATATTATAAAAACGGTGGTTTGAGGGAAATGAAGGCTGGAAGGCTGATAAGCTCCCTACTCGTCAAACATCCCGTTTTAATATTTTCTGTGAGAAAGTAGCACATTATAGCATGTCTTGAATAAATTCCTGTGCTTTCATGGAGCAGATGTCAGTTGAAGAGTCCACCAGGGAATCTTTTGAGAGTCCCCTCCTGCTTTCCACAGAGAAAGAGAACACAATGTCACATTGTGGCTTAATATCATATCACACTGTATCAAAACCTCTAAACAGAGCAATGTGATTTCCAACATCGCGGGCTGACAGAGGTCTGACAGATCAACTGCAACCACTTCATCAACACTGACAGTTTTCATTTACATCGCGCCTGTGTGTGTGTGTACACTAACATGTCCCCTGATTGTGTGCGTGTGTGTGTGTGTCTGTACCAACATGTCCCCTGATTGTGTGTGTGTGTGTGTGTGTATATATATGTCCTATGATTGTATCTGAGGTCACTGGTTGGCTGACTTTGGGAAGGTGTTCTTGAGAACAGTGAGGAGAATGTACCGTACGAACGATGCGTAGAAGCCAAGGCTGGGTTTAAAAAATTGATTAATCGATTCATGAATCCCAAAATCGATCTTTTATTTAATGAATGAATGAATAAATGAAGGAAAGAATAGTTAATTAATTCATTCAATGATTCATTCATTCATTCATTTTTGGAAATCAGTATCGATACCCAGCCCTAGTATTGATGTGTTGCATAACTTGGCAGTCATGTAATTAAGGTTACAGCTAAAAAAAAAAAAAAGGTTTTAGTAACACTAACCGAATCGATATTGAATCGAATCGATAATCGATTCTGAATCTTGTGAATCGGAATGGAATCGATTCTAGAAATTCCAATCGATACCTAGTAGAAGCGTTCCAAGGCGCACAGTCGCAGTATTCTCCACCTCCCCTTATTCTTTTAAACCTCTATATTTACCAGCGCCGAGCGTTAAATTAAATAACTGCGTTGTCGTGCCAGAGAGCTGGGGACTAGTGGGTAAACAGAGCGTCTGGCGGAGACGCGGCGTCGGCCCGGCGGTACTATCTGGAAAGGACATCTCTGACTGCGATAATGAAGAGGCCCCACAAAGCCCCGACACCAGGATTATGACAATCTTATCTCCATATCGCGGCCCCAGGAAAACTATTGATTTCCTGTCAAAGTCAATCAGGGTGAGGGGAGACGCGCTTCGGCGTTGGAGGAGAGACCGCCCCCCCCCTCTCTCACCGGGAGACCTGGGAAGAGGGGGGGGGGGGGGTAGAGGGAGATAATGACAGCTCTTGGGGGAGGGGGGGGGGGGGTGATGGGACAGACCTGCGTCGTGAGGGACTCACCTGTACTAGATCAGAATCTGAATACGCACACGCCGACTACAAACCCGTCAATATGGACTGAAGATCGAGGGACGCCTGTAAATCTACAGTACAAACTAGGGATGTCAAAATGAGAGAACGTTTGCAGAAGAGCTTTACCGACTGCGACTGGCTGACTGAATGTGGGGCGGCACGTAGCTCAGGAGGTAGAGCGGCCGGCTGGGGATCAGAGATCCCCGGTTCGATCCCAGCGTCCGGAGTGTGCCGAAGTGTCCTTGAGCAAGACACTGAACCTGAACAGTAGGCAGCGCGCAGCGTACAGCAAGAAGGTCTCTGGGCCTTTCTGTGTGGAGTTTGCATGTTCTCCCCGTGTTCACAAGGGTTTCCCCCACAAAGAACCCAATGTTCTAACGACTCTAATGTTTCACTTTCAGCGGTGTTAGGAGGCGACTCGTTTCTTCCGACTGAACCCCAAAATCGTTCAGGCGCGGCACGGGAGCAGACGGTAGGCAGCGTGCGGCGAGAAGGTCTCCACGCCTTTCCGGGCGGAGTTTGCGTGTTCTTTGTAGGGGAAGGACAAGGGATGAACAACAGAGAAAAATGTCCTCACATGCTAAACCAACACCAGGGCTGGGGGGAGAGGAGTCGTCTTCTAACACCGTTGAAAGTGAAACATTACAGCCATTAGAACAATATAGAGAGAAGAAAAGGAATATGTGGAGAATAATTCATCTTGATTATAGCCTTTCATAAAGCAGCACAGAAATGTGTTCGGCGGTTTCACAGCACTGCCAGGTAGAACCCAGGAATCAGTCAGCTCCCATCTGCTCCTCCTAAAACACATAGATCAGCTGCTCACTGGGGATGTGCATGACTGACCACAATCATTTTAGAATATTGTACTGTTATGAAGAGCGAATATTCAGCAATGTATTGGGTTTAAAAAAAAATCATATATATATATACACACACATAACACATCCCTAATGATGTAAGAGGCAATGTTGTTTACCTCATTTATTTTTTACACCCAGAGCTTATATTATTCAATGTCCACATTTTTTTAATACAAGTAATATTCATACTCGGTTAAATAAACCATCTGATAGTACTGGTATTTTGGTTGTGACTAAACCATATATATATATATATATATATATATATATATATATATATATATATATATATTTATTTATTTATAATTTTTTTGCAATTGACATGAAGAATTAATGTGGAGACTGGCACGACTATTCAAATATTTGAAAATTCAAACTCATCCCTACTGCTCACATGTCCTCCTCCTCAAACACACATCAGTCTGCTCACATCTGACCCTCCCCAAACACACATCTGACCCCCCCCAAACACACATCAGTCTGCTCACATCTGACCCTCCCCACATCTGACCCCCCCCAAACACACATCAGTCTGCTCACATCTGACCCTCCCCAAACACACATCTGACCCTCCCCAAACACACATCAGTCTGCTCACATCTGACCCTCCCCACATCTGACCCTCCCCAAACACACATCAGTCTGCTCACTTCTGACCCTCCCCAAACACACATCTGACCCTCCCCAAACACACATCTGACCCTCCCCACATCTGACCCTCCCCAAACACACATCTGACCCTCCCCGAACACACATCTGACCCTCCCCAAACACACATCTGACCCTCCCCAAACACACATCTGACCCTCCCCAAACACACATCTGACCCTCCCCAAACACACATCTGACCCTCCCCGAACACACATCTGACCCTCCCCAAACACACATCTGACCCTCCCCAAACACACATCAGTCTGCTCACATCTGACCCTCCCCGAACACACATCTGACCCTCCCCAAACACACAACAGTCTGCTCACATCTGACCCTCCCCAAACACACATCTGACCCTCCCCAAACACACATCTGACCCCCCCCAAACACACATCTGACCCTCCCCAAACACACATCTGACCCTCCCCAAACACACATCTGACCCTCCCCAAACACACATCTGACCCTCCCCAAACACACATCTGACCCTCCCCGAACACACATCTGACCCTCCCCAAACACACATCTGACCCTCCCCAAACACACATCTGACCCTCCCCAAACACACATCTGACCCTCCCCGAACACACACATCTGACCCTCCCCAAACACACATCTGACCCTCCCCAAACACACATCAGTCTGCTCACATCTGACCTCCCCAAACACACATCTGACCCTCCCCAAACACACATCTGACCCTCCCCAAACACACATCAGTCTGCTCACATCTGACCCTCCCCAAACACACATCTGACCCTCCCCAAACACACATCAGTCTGCTCACATCTGACCTCCCCAAACACACATCTGACCCTCCCCAAACACACATCTGACCCCCCCCACATCTGACCCTCCCCAAACACACATCTGACCCTCCCCACATCTGACCCTCCCCAAACACACATCAGTCTGCTCACATCTGACCCTCCCCAAACACACACATCTGACCCTCCCCAAACACACATCAGTCTGCTCACATCTGACCCTCCCCAAACACACACATCTGACCCTCCCCAAACACACATCAGTCTGCTCACATGTGACCCTCCCCAAACACACATCTGACCCTCCCCACATCTGACCCTCCCCAAACACACACATCTGACCCTCCCCAAACACACACATCTGACCCTCCCCAAACACACACGCTAGATCCGTTTCAACACCGAGCACCAGGAGCATTCTATGCATTCCACACAAACAAGGCCAGCCTTTACTGAGCCAAGGAAAACGAGCCCACACCAAAGAGGGCAACTTGCAAAGCGCCGCTACGCATCGATCTCTAATGGGTTTGGAGCTCAATGTGGCCTTGCTGCAGAAGAGAAGCACGGGCCAGAGATGAGCGGCGGAGAGAGCGGAAAGAGAGAGGAGAAGAGAGAGCAGAGGGACCTGGGGACGACAGCGAGACGATCATTATGTGCGCACTTCAACTCGGATCACCCTTCTCAGAACGCTGTAAGCGAATAGATAATCGTGATAAATGCTCAATCTGCGGTCTTCTCAGAAACGCTTGCGCTGCAGGATACACAGCCAGCTTGGATGTGCCCACGACAACGACAACAACAACAACAACAATGGATGATGAAGTGGAGGACTTTTTTTTTTTTTTTTACAGGAAAAATGCTCAGAAATGGTGTGATAGAAAATGCCCCCTGAAGCAAAAGAGAACATTCAGATAAAAATCACACCCAGGCGGTGAAGTAAGCTGTGCCGTTTTACAAGTGGACTCACAAGGTCTCTAAACACTGTGCTCAATTAGAGACCGAAGACAACTCCAGATTTTGTTGCTAAAAGTGGATGGAAACAATTTGAGATATTGGGGGGAAAAAAAACTGCATTGCAGAACCCATCTAAAGTCTTCCACTCCAGTTTGTTTGGACGACATAATTTCGGGTAAAGTGGGTCCTTCACCCTATTAAGAGTCGTAGGCAGTGGCTCTGATTGGTAGCGTCCATTTCAGGCGCTGTTCTAGCAGCGATTTTCAATGGAGACGTCCCTAGACTTTTGGTGGCGGAGATCTCCGAACTCTGACACTGCGAGACTAGTTCCTGAGCAATCTCTACCGCCCTCTGCTGGTGTGCAACGGTATTGGCTACTCCTGATTGGTCTAAATCTCATGCTGCGAATGGACACACACACACACACACACACACACGGACGCAATTGTATTTGATGGAACAAATACAGTATGTCCACCTTTTAAACAAGACCATAGATGTCCTGTAGTGTCAAAGTCTTGTATCCAAACACCTCATGCCAGACACTCAAAGGTTATGGTTTCTTTCATGACGACAAGTCAATTAATACATAATGGACTTGAAATGTGGATCTTTAACAAAATGCTCAAATCCCTGTATCAGATTATAAAAATCAGAGATTAGCAGTTGTAGAAGAGCAGTCAGAAGAGTTACATACCCCACACCCAAACGGCCAGGTAAACACCGCATGAGTACGACAGAATGGAGCTCAAATCGGGGGTTTCTGGTGCGGTACATCCCGTCCGTCCAGACAGAAGTGGAGAACCGGTCCAGTACCATGATGCCAGTTCACATGCATTCGGTTCTACAGTATAAATGGACCAACGGAGAATAGCCTTCACTACAGAACCGTTGATCAAAGCCCACAGCGAGGACTAGATCCACCTACGCAGAAGAGCGCCTCGTCTTGAAAACAACCTTGGCATCATACACACACACCTCCTTTTTGGGACATACTGTACTTTGAGTAGGTGTGTTGCTGTTGGTGTATACTTGCTGTTGGTTGAATAGCATCCTGAATATTTGTAAGCTGTTTGGAACCTGTACTGTACAAGCCATCGTATATTATTGAAAACGATTCAGAAAACTTGGTCCTAAGATTCACTTTGAGTCTCTTTCTTGAAGAACTTCCTTTCCCAAGGTCAGATATGAGTCATCGCCATTCTGCTTTGCTCCCACTGACACTGTAGAGATGGTGAACTGAGGGTCCTGTATAATACAGCCCACTCTTAAAGATCGCCCTGGGACCATGTGGCAGCATCAGCCATTCAACCGGTGTCCCCTGTCCCCTGTCCCCTGTCCCCTCCAGCCCCTGCAGGGGTGACCAGCGCTGGACGTGGTCAGGGGGTCAGGGAGACGTGCACACAGGGAGACGTGCACACAGGGAGACGTGCACACAGGGAGACGTGCACACAGGGAGACGTGCACACAGGGAGACGTGCACACAGGGAGACGTGCACACAGGGAGACGTGCACACAGGGAGACGTGCACACAGGGAGACGTGCACACGCACCCATGAGGAGGCGCATTACTACCCGTACTGCCGTGGGCCGATACGGAGCAAGACATTCAATTAACGCACACACGCGCACACACAAACAAATACTGTACACACACACACACACATACTACAGTACATATATATATACATATTATACACACACACACACACACACACACACACACAGTATATACAGACAAGCACTGCATACACATAGAAACATACAAACATACACACACGTGCACACACAAACAAATACTGTACACACACACACACACATACTACAGTACACATTTATATATATATACATACACACACACACACA
Source organism: Borostomias antarcticus (assembly GCF_949987555.1). NCBI lineage: Eukaryota > Metazoa > Chordata > Actinopteri > Stomiiformes > Stomiidae > Borostomias > Borostomias antarcticus. The sequence goes on along the minus strand of NC_140235.1, from coordinate 38,471,243 downwards.
CACACACACACACACACACACACACACACACAGTATATACAGACAAGCACTGCATACACATAGAAACATACAAACATACACACACGTGCACACACAAACAAATACTGTACACAAACACACACACACATACTACAGTACACATTTATATATATATACATACACACACACACACACACACACACACACACAGTATATACAGACAAGCACTGCATACACACAAAAACATACAAACATACAAAACACACACAAAATGAGAAAACTAGGAGAGATGAATGGGAGAAGCAGCTATAATGACATTGTGTTTGTGCTGCATTGACCCCGGCCTCAGCAATCATTAATTTCAATCAGGCTCCCTCCATGTGGCCCAGCTCCTGTTTACAGACGGCCGAGGAGAATCAAATCAGAGGCGGCCCTCTCTGGGGAGTCTCCGCCCCCCTCTGCTCTCCGTCCTCGGGTTGGGAAGATTACAGGGCACGGTTATTACTGGGAACGGGGTGTTAAGGTGTCGCCCAGAAGTGTGTGTGTGTGTGTGTGTGTGTGTGTGTGTGTGTGTGTGTGTGTGTGTGTGCATGGCCGTCGCTATGGGCAAGCCATAGGGGGCCTGGCCCACCCCCAAAAGTGCTAGTGCACCCTCCACTAGCGCCCATATTTTAATTAATATAAATAATTATAATTATTTTTTTTTATAATAAATTTTAATTAATACAATTATTTTATTAATAATACTTTTTTTTTCTGTTAAATTAAAAATATTAACTTTATATTCCTTATAAATGAAGATATTAAAATAGCGAAACAATGGTGTGTTTTTGTTTGACAGGGCTCTGTTATGTGACTTTCTTACTCCCCTTCATCCCCTAAGACTTCAATCAGCTCTCCTCATCCCTTCTGTTATGTGAGCAGCAGCCTGTGTCTGGCCGGAGCCGGCCGCCGTACGGAAAACGGTTAAACCAAGTTCCACCAATGTAGCGGTTACCGCACGTGTGATTCCAGTTGGGAGTCGGACTGACCTGACTGTCATCACAGCTTATAGGCCTACCCTCGCCCTAACTCTGAGGACCTCTACTGCAACGGATGGAAACTCCTTTTTGAAACGTTTCCAGTATCAGCTTAGTATGTTGTGGAAACACAAGTTTGTGAAACGTACTATTTACTTTACTGAGACAGAGGGAGAACAAGAGATCGCAGTATAATTAGTATGCGTCAGTGCTGCACAAATAGAGTAGCATATCGAATTATCAAAAATAGTTAGAATAATTGAATAACAGAATAATTGAATAACAGAATAATTGTGCCCCCTCTCATGCTGTTCATATGGAACCCTTAACCCCATGGGTCTGTGTGTGTGTGTGTGTGTGTGTGTGTGTGTGTGTGTGTGTGTGTGTGTGTGTGTGTGTGTGTGTGTGCGGTATGTCAAGGTGAGTCGTATGCAAATATATGACCTGCACTCCAAAAAGAGAGTTGTTGACCTCATGCAGAGAGGTACAAGGACTAACTCTTCACCTCCAGGCCTTGGCCTGTGTCTGAGGAGAGCTGAGTACCCTTCGCCGGTTCCAGTGGGTACAGCCAACCACTAGTTTGCCTATTTTTAGAGGGCAGAACAGCCTAATTTATTCCAGAGTTTTCATCAATGTCAAGACAAGGCAACGGTATGCGATCAGCTGAGGGAGTGTTCCCCACGCTCACACAATCTGCCCGCTTGAAAATTGCCAAAATGCACTAGCGCCCCCCAGTGTACAGTAATGTTTGTTTAATATTTGATCCGTTCCCATAATTTTGCTCTTAGTTGACAGTTACAGCAACAGCACCACAGACCAGCTGGCATTGGCTAACACAAATCTCCAAGTCCCAAGAGGAGTCCCAAAGGGACAGATTTAGTACAAGACCAACATGGATCTCTGTGTTACAGTAGCACATCATCGTCAACTACAGTCAGGATGCACCAATATTCTCCTTCTTGACTGCCATCTGCGTATTGGCAAATCAGATGACATTCACCGATGCCGGTGGCCGATGTTCCATCTGTAGTGTCGCATCAGTTTTGCTAAATGTTGTGTTTGTTATTTGCGTTCTGACTCGGACAACAATCTCTGTCATGTAAAAAAAGTTTATATTAAAGGTTGTTTCGTAAATGTGTACGATTAAATTTGTGCTCGTTCAAAGATGGTGTGATGAAGTGCTGAAAAACTTTCCCTGGCACAAAAGGGGCAATAAATAACAATAAAAACAAAATAAACAGACAAAAAAAACATTGTTATCGGCATTGGCAATCAGCCGAATTGTTATTTTAAACATCGGTATCTGTATCGGCCCAGAATTTCCCAATGGGTTCATCCCTATTGTCAACAGGTATTCTATTAACTGAACACTGTTCAGCTAAACAGAGCGTGGAGGCGTAAACTGAGGAAGTGTCAGACTGTGTTCAGATTACAGCCCCCGCTATTAGAGGAGGCTGGCGATGCCCCCAACTCACATTACTTGGGGCTGAGAGCAGTGTCAGTTACACACACACACACACACACACACGCACGCACACACACAGCCCTGTCCAAAGCCTGTACACGGTAAAGCGGATTTAATCCATTTAGCCTTTTCTCTGAGGACGCACAGGTGACACATATCGAACGCCAGCCTGTTTTTTCCCTTCCGATTTTAATCACACCTCGCTCGGCCGGAGCGGGGATGACATCATCACAAGGCAGCGGAGAGGAAAGCGTTTACGCCTGGTTATCTGGACATCTGAGCGGACAGAGCAGGACAGACAGGTGACGTCGGTCAGTTTGATGATCCTTTCAGGCTCAAGGTCACCATAGGACGACGGATATTGATTACTGATGTCCTTTCAAACTGAGGGATTAGTCTCCAATCAGCCACAATCAACTCTTCAGACTGATCTGTTCCCAAAGATATTTCCCCATCTGGCTTTACGTCTCACTAACCCCCATAATTCCTCTTCCGTCATCGTTAATTGGATATTGAGTGTGATAAAACAGTTTGTGTTGAAAGGCATTGATAACGCCTCCCTCGCTTTCTGGAAGATCCACTGATCTGGTCTGATTGAACAGGTGAAAACTCCATTGATCTGTTCTGACTGGATAGATTAAAGCTCCACTGATCTGAGCTAACGGGATAGATGAAAGCACCACTGATCTGAGCTAACTGGATAGGGAAAAGCCCCAGAACACAGTGGAGCTTTGGGTTTCCTGTATTAGAAACGTTGTCCTCCAGTGGGAAAAGACGCAGTGCGTAGCCTACTAGGGGGAAGTGAGGTCACGATGACCCCTCAGGTAGCTGGGTCAGCTAGCGTAGCCTACTAGAGGGAGGTGAGGTCACGATGACCCCTCCGGTAGCTGGGTCAGCTAGCGTAGCCTATTAGAGGGAGGTGAGGTCACGATGACCCCTCCGGTAGCTGGGTCGCTGGGTCAGCTAGCGTAGCCTACTAGAGGGAGGTGAGGTCAAGATGACCCCTCCGGTAGCTGGGTAGGGGGGTCAGCTAGCGTAGCCTACTAGAGGGAGGTGAGGTCACGATGACCCCTCAGGTCGCTGGGTAGGGGGGTCAGCTGCGGTACTCACCAGGCTGGACGTGAGGGAGGGGGCGGACTTGCCCAGGGTCTGGGAGCGCATGCGGACCAGGTTGGAGGCGTCCGAGGCGCCCCAGGCCTGCTGGGAGTTGGCGTAGGGCAGCAGGTATTTCCCTAAGGGACGGCGAAGCACAACGGCAAAACGTCACATCATATCGCACAAGCGCAGGATGGACACAGTTAACACAGGTCAAACAGGGTCGTTCTGATTCGCCGGTTCAGTGATGTGAGGTAATCCAAATCCTTTTCTTAGACAAAGGCAGCTGAGGCCAGTAGGGCTGTGGCGCCGCGGTGACAACAAACCACTTAGCAGGTCGGTGACGTTCGAAGCGTTACACAATAACCCACTGACCGACCGTGGAGCACACAAGCTCCTAAAGACCAAGCAATCAGCTTGAAAATGAGAAAAACATTTAAAATACCACGGAATTAAAAAAAAAAAAAGAAAAAAAAAAAAAAGAAATCACATGACAGAAATCAGAGATAAAAACTGGATAAAAAAAAGTAGAGCATTGTGGCATTATAAGTTAAACTTGACTTTTGTAGACCAAAACAATTAGTATTTTCTGTGCCTAAAATTAGTATCTCACAGAGGTAGCTAGATGGCAGTAGGTCCACAGGTGCTGGTTCACCCATCTTCATCTTCTTCATCTACTACTGCTGCTGCTGCTACTACTACTACTACTACTACTACTACTACTACTACTACTACTGCTACTACTTCTACTACTACCACCAATAACCAGCTAATTCTCTCTGATTTACACTCATTTACACCCTGTTTTATGGCTGCATTGAGTCAAGTCCCAACTCATCTAAAGCGCACAGCAGGGCACAGCCAGATTACTGTACAGTATGTGCAGTCTGGATTATCTGTTTTTGTGCAGTTTGAATTATCTGTTTTTGTGCAGTCTGGATTATCTGTTTTTGTGCAGTCTAGATTATCTGTTTTTGTGCAGTCTATATTATCTGTTTTTGTGCAGTCTGGATTATCTGTTTTTGTGCAGTCTGGATTATCTGTTTTTGTGCAGTCTATATTATCTGTTTTTGTGCAGTCTGGATTATCTGTTTTTGTGCAGTCTGGATTATCTGTTTTTGTGCAGTCTATATTATCTGTTTTTGTGCAGTCTGGATTATCTGTTTTTGTGCAGTCTGGATTATCTGTTTTTGTGCAGTCTGGATTATCTGTTTTTGTGCAGTCTATATTATCTGTTTTTGTGCAGTCTGGATTATCTGTTTCTGTGCAGTCTGGATTATCTGGTTTCTGTGCAGTCTGGATTATCTGTTTTTGTGCAGTCTGGATTATCTGTTTTTGTGCAGTCTGGATTATCTATTTTTGTGCAGTCTGGATTATCTGGTTTCTGTGCTATTGAGAGGCCACAAAAAAGATCTCTCCTCAGTGATAGTGTTACGATATCTCTTCATCCATCTCTTTCTCCACATCCCTGTGTGCTCATTTCCATTTCCTGTTGAAGGAAACACTCTGTCGCCACAAGGGGAGGATTAACAGTCTTGACAGAGTGGACAACAGGGGGGAGAGAGAGAGAGAGAGAGAGAGAGAGAGAGAGAGAGAAGAGAGAGAGAGATGACAGAGAGAGAGAGATGAGAGAGAGAGAGAGATGACAGAGAGAGATGAGAGAGAGAGAGAGAGAGATGACAGAGAGAGATGAGAGAGAGAGAGAGAGAGAGATGACAGAGAGAGTGAGAGATGACAGAGAGAGCGAGAGAGATGACAGAGAGAGAGAGAGATGACAGAGAAAAAGAGGAGGGACAGAGGAAGAGAGAGAGGGAGAAAGATATGAGCAGATAGTTAAGACCTAGGAATGATTCATTTACCCGAGTTCCTCTGAAGTTCTAAATAAGCTTTTCAATTGTAGTTGAGTATGGAACCGAGTGAGTGAAATGTGGTGTTTAATCAAATTTGATACGCCCGGCCAACGCCATGTGCACGCTCTGACAAGTCAAAGCTTGAAGAATCACTTAATGTAGCATACAAAGCAGCACTTTGTTTAATTCGGGATATCTCATTATTTTGGTTCTGTCTGTAGCTACTCTGCAATTGGCTGCACACAGCAGACAACTCCAGATGAACGAAAGCTTGTTGATAAACAGGGCAACAGATTTGTCGGAATTGAAAACAGGCTCCTACGCCTCAAGAAAAGAACAGCTAATACCAAGAGAGAGGTGAGGTGTGAGGGTTTGTCTGTCTGGGCTCGTTTCATCTGCGTCTCCGTGACGCAGTAATCTCGCACTCCAGCGAGCGTCCTTTACATATCAATCAGCTGTCTGGTCTTTTCAACCTGAGGGTAAAGCCTCAGTCCCGTCTCCTTCAGATCCATGCCTGTATGAGGGCCTTGTTATTCCTTTCATGGCGAGAAGCCCTCAGGCCAAACGTAGATCCGCATACATTACCGTGACATTACACATGCACGGTGCTTGGAGTGTAAACAAATAAGTGTCTGTTTGTTTACCGTACAAAGCAGCGCTTTGTGTGAAATGTTTTATTTGGAATAACCCCTTGAGATGTGTCATCTCGTTTTCGAGGGGGTCCATATGATACAGTTTACATTTGTATAATTCGGGATGTCTCATTATTTTGGTTCTGTCTGTCTAGCAGCTCTGAAATCGGCCGCGCATAACAGGATACTCCAGATCAATGAGCGCACGATGATAAACAAGGGACAGACCGGTCGGAACTGAAAACAATTCCTCTTCCTCCTCCTCCTGGCCTTCCTCAACCATGAGGAAGAGGGTTGTGCATGTGTGTGCGTGCGTCTGTGAGCGTCCTGAGTGCGAGCGTGCGTCGCTGAAGGGGACGGTCATCTCTGTCGATGGTGACCCCGCATCGCTGAAACAGTATGGACGCGCAGTACGCATGCAATGTGCCATGCATGACCACTTGACCCACTGACCACCTGGGCTGCCCCTCTCTAACGCTGACCGCCAGGCCTGCCCCTCTCTAACGATGACCACCAGGGCTGCCCCTCTCTAACGCTGACCGCCTGGCCTGCCCCTCTCTGGCTGGTCGACTGTCCCACAAAACACCGGCAGACGCCCGTCGCATCCTGTGCCTTGCCGCAAACCCCAGTGGATTGTGGGGGAAAAAAAACAGGATGAGGCGATCTCTCTTTCCTCACAGGCGGGCGGTTTCCTAACGGTCACACGCCAGCCGGGAGGAAGTCCGCACTTCATATCAAACCTTTATTTATACTCGTAAAGCACCGAGGATTCCCCCGTTCACGGTGTCGACGAGTACTAAGCGCCACAGAGCACAGACCCACCTCACCTCTCACCAGCTGACCGGTCAGACACACATGCTGGATCTGCGGTCAACAACGGATGGGACAAGTCCGCCCCCTTCACACGCACGCCGCAATAAACGCAAGGCTTAACTTCACAACGTTCATATTTCAGTGACATAATAATAATATCCTTGACTAAGCTCGGGCGTTCAGAGAGTAAGCAAGTAAGTAAAGTTTATTCATGAAGCGCTTTTCTCAGACATGGTCACAAAGTGCTTCAGGGAGAAGATGAAAAGAAAGGTGCAAAAGCACCAGAGCGTAGAACACGACCCCCCAAAACAACACAACAAAACAGAAAACTGTGAAAATGCCTGCATCAAAGATAAGAGAGAGCATAATAGTTTAATGGTTTAGTCAGTTATTGTCCTTTATGTTCTATATAGTTTTTGTTTTTTTACTGCACTCTGTGAAGCACCTTGAGATTTGTCCTGCATTTTAAAGTGTACTATATAAATAATTCATTATTATTATTATTATTATTATTATTATTATACTGAACACGACAGAGAATGCAGAGCTGGCAAGTTCCAGTCACGGGGCTCGCCGTACCCGAGAGAGCGCCCCCTAAGCTCCCCCGTACCTGTGAGAGATGCCCCCTAGGCTCCCCCGTACCTGTGAGAGATGCCCCCTAGGCTTCCCCTAGTCTCCCCCGTACCTGTGAGAGATGCCCCCTAGTCTCCCCCGTACCTGTGAGAGATGCCCCCTAGGCTTCCCCTAGTCTCCCCCGTACCTGTGAGAGATGCCCCCTAGTCTCCCCCGTACCTGTGAGAGATGCCCCCTAGTCTCCCCCGTACCTGTGAGAGATGCCCCCTAGGCTCCCCCGTACCTGTGAGAGATGCCCCCTAGGCTCCCCCGTACCTGTGAGAGCGCCCCCTAGGTGTGAGAGATGCCCCCTAGTCTCCCCCGTACCTGTGAGAGCGCCCCCTAGGCGCCCCCTAGTCTCCCCGTACCTGTGAGAGCGCCCCCTAGTCTCCCCTGTACCTGTGAGAGATGCCCCCTAGGCTCCCCCGTACCTGTGAGAGATGCCCCCTAGGCTCCCCCGTACCTGTGAGAGATGCCCCCTAGGCTCCCCCGTACCTGTGAGAGATGCCCCCTAGTCTTCCCGTACCTGTGAGAGCGCCCCCTAGTCTTCCCGTACCTGTGAGAGATGCCCCCTAGGCTCCCCCGTACCTGTGAGAGCGCCCCCTAGGCTCCCCCGTACCTGTGAGAGCGCCCCCTAGGCTCCCCCGTACCTGTGAGAGCGCCCCCTAGGCTCCCCCGTACCTGTGAGAGACGCCCCCTAGTCTCCCCCGTACCTGTGAGAGATGCCCCCTAGTCTCCCCCGTACCTGTGAGAGCGCCCCCTAGTCTCCCCTGTACCTGTGAGAGATGCCCCCTAGTCTCCCCCGTACCTGTGAGAGATGCCCCCTAGTCTCCCCCGTACCTGTGAGAGCGCCCCCTAGGCGTGAGAGCGCCCCCTAGTCTCCCCCGTACCTGTGAGAGCGCCCCCTAGTCTCCCCGTACCTGTGAGAGCGCCCCCTAGGCTCCCCCGTACCTGTGAGAGCGCCCCCTAGCCTTCCCCGTACCTGTGAGAGCGCCCCCTAGGCTCCCCCGGCGCAGGTTCCTGCCGTCCTCGCTCAGCTGACGCTTGAACTTGAGGGCGAGGCCGGAGCACTGGGTCACCTCCGGGCTGCTGGACTTCCGGAAGGGCGTGGAGAGAGGGCGCAGGAGGTTGTCCGACTGCGGGGGGGAGGAGAGGAGGGGGGGGGGGAGAGGGGGGGACATGCGGGCGAGTTAGATAAGAGGACACAGAATTTTTACGACTGGATCGGGTGACAGTGCAGACTAATGTACGTCTACAGTGCTGAACGCCACTCTGACAGCCTCATACAACAGCCCTGTGTTCCTAAACAACTGGCTTAGCCCGTAAGCGCAACATTAAACGTTATACACAAATTGTGTTGCAAACGTAACATTCATTAATTAATGATTGGTTAATAAATGCCACTTTGCCATTTGTACCGGAGGTGTATTTTGGTCTAGTGTTAGTCATTTGAATATGCTTGTGTGGTTGCCTTTAAGGAAATGACACACCTAACGTTCTTCCCTGTTTAACTTGCCTGTGCAAGTGTATCATCATCTACATGTTCCAGAACGTTCCTATTATCAGAATCAACTCAAATGAACTCAAATGGGAATCCTGGTCTGGGATGCCTTTACAGAACACAACGCAGGCTGAACGCTCACCTCTTCACAAAGTACTAAACCAAGCCTTCCTCTTAACACCGATTGTGTATTAAGCCGTTATTGAACGCTGACTTTGGCACTAGGTTAAGCTCTTAGTCACTTGCTTAGAAAGGAGAGGCACTCGTGAGCTCTGGTGAGTAGTAGTACACTTCACTACCTACGTTAAATGCAATTATTGTAAGCCGCTTTGGATAAAAGCGTCTCCCACATGAAATGACTAATGTAATGCAAGATCACACCTGTTATACAAATACAGGCAAATGTGTTCCATCAACACTGGAAAAGCCCAGCAAAGGATCAAAATAGTGTAACAGAAAACTGAGCTCATTAAATGTACCAGAGAAGAAGACTGAATATCTCAACACAGGTCATTGTAGCGTTTAGTGTTTATTTAAATCTATGGGCCTATGGAAACTAAAATAGCATGGTGTACTTGCAAAGAATGAACAGAACATCAATAGACGTTAATTAACGCTAAGACATGACGGAACAGAACCCTTCAGAATCAAGCGTGCCTCAAGAAGCCGCGGTTATAATCTTGAGTCAACACGAGATTACACAACCGTTGAGTTCCACAGAGAATTCGAGACATTCTAACAATCTGTTACCGTGTTCCAGTTATCTCCCCTTCCTTCTCTGAATGTGCAAGGTATGTCCATATATGGGCACGAATACTTGGTTCGTTGGGCAATATGCTGTCAATTTGCGCTCAACAGGGTTGAGTAGTGTTGTACCATACGGGGCATCAAACATTTCTTATGTGCCCTCTAGAAAACACACCATACTGTATATAATACTAAGGATCATATCACCATGTTGGAAACAAGTGTCTAAGTATGCTTTTATCATGCTATCCTCTGGGATGTACTGTTTTCTTTGTACTTTTACCCAATAAATCAATCAATCAATCACAAGGCTGTGCAGAGACACAGGGGGTAAAACGTCATTGATCGTGTGAACTTACAAGTGAGAAGGCAGGTCTATTGGTGATTAGAAATACAGAGCAGACCCTGAAATATTATACGAGTCTCCATCTTCTCAATGAACATTGTTCTCACATTGGACACTGGCCAGTAGCTAACACCTCTAGACGGCTCTAGGACATCGCTACTGGGGACGAAGGTGTCCTCAATGAAAACGCAAACACACAAACAGAACATATGTGAGCTCAGTAAGAATTAAAAAGAGATCCAGAAGGAGAAACCGGTACACGCTGTGTGAGACTGACATGTGAGGGTGTTGCGTTGCTCATCAACAGTCACACACTGACGCAATGAATTAATCCGGCCCCATTGTTCATTCTGGCAGATCTCATGTGCTTGCCTGTGTATCTAGGGGGACAGCAGGTTATTATAGGTTTCTGTGTGTGTGTGTGTGTGTGTGTGTGTGTGTGTGTGTGTGTGTGTGTGAGCGTGTGTGTGTGCGGTCTCTCTTTCCTCGTCATTAGGCAACCACACAACCCGACTTCCTTCTGGTTATGTAAATAATCGCTACATCAGCAGGGGTGTCATGTCCAAGCAGGCATCAGGCAACATCCGCAGACTCATCGATTAAAGTCACATGTTCAGCCACGGCCTGAAAAATCCCCCCCCCCCCCTTCAACCCCCTGACCGTCACCCCACCGGCAAGTTCAAACACACTCGCTCCGACGCGGCACCGTGCTGATGGTCGCGGGCGCGGCGCTCTACTGACAGCTCCGTACACGCTAGGATGAACGCGTCTCAACGAGTCACGCCGCAGACTGCGTTCTGCCTGGCGAGCACAGCGGCGTTTCGACATCTTGCCTCCACGTGCTGCGCTGAGCTGTCCGCAGTGCCCTGCCTGAGGCTGGAGCAGAGCTGTTTGTTGGTACAACAGCCAGACATCAGGAGGAGAGGTGTCGTTGGTATATAACAACCACACATCAGGAGGAGAGGTGTCTGTTGGTATATAACAACTAGATATCAGGAGGAGAGGTGTCTGTTGGTATATAACAACCAGACATCAGGAGGAGAAATGTCTGTTGGTAACAGACAAGAGAGTTGGAGGAGAAATGTCTGTTGGAGGAGAAATGTCTGTTGGAGGAGAAATGTCTGTTGGTAACAGACAGAGTTGGAGGAGAAATGTCTGTTGGTAACAGACAGAGTTGGAGGAGAAATGTCTGTTGGTAACAGACAGAGTTGGAGGAGAAATGTCTGTTGGTAACAGACAGAGTTGGAGGAGAAATGTCTGTTGGTAACAGACAGAGCTGGAGGAGAAATGTCTGTTGGTAACAGACAGAGTTGGAGGAGAAATGTCTGTTGGTAACAGACAGAGAGCTGGAGAGAAGGCTGAAGTGTTTACCATGTTCAGCAAAAAAAATGTCAGACCTTTCAGTGCAGCGCATCTATAGCTCTGTTTCGCGCAATGCATGCTGGTCAATTGAGTCTTTCAAAAATAACAGAGGCTGTAACCACCACATTCAGTTTATTGAACGTATTACTAAAAAGAATGACATTTTCTGGTTTGGTTTAAGTTCATTGTAAGCAAGACGCATATTACGTGTTAAGAGGCTACAAAATCATAATCATTCTCCTTTAAATCACATCGCAAATCAAGACGTTTGCAAGCAAAGTGTTGAGATTCTATGACCTGCAGGGATAAGAAGTTCCGCTGGCAGACATGGCCAGGGGGGAGGGGCGGTATAATGAGGAGTGATTGACCGGGTCGTCTCGGGGGGCGGAGTTCATTCCGGCGCCGCCACACGGTTAGTCATTAGGCTACTCCACTCTCGTCCGCTCCCACTCGTTTACTGTTCGGTGAGACCGACGGGGAGATGGTGAGTCCTTGGGCAGGGGGGGATGGACGGAGGATGGATGATGAGTCCACGTCTCTCCTGAGGTCAGCACCACGCCGTTCCAGCCGGGCTTTCGTTACGTAACGCAGAACCCACCAGGCTGGCTGGCCGACAAGACGCGGCTCGCGCTCTGTGGCGGAGGGATTACACCCCCCACCACACACACACACACACACACACACACAGCCGCTGCCTCCAGTGCTGCGTTGGCGGTGGGCCTGGGTGGGTAGAATGGGTTTTGAACGCTGTCAGGGAATTGCTCTGATCCATCTCTGTCTCTCGTGTTCATATTTGCACTTAAATAAATAAATAAAAGTGAAAAAACGCAGGGGATTCTGGTAGAAAGATCATTTAAAGATAATTTAAACACGATGCCATACAAACAGCTCGGGGCGGTTTTGTGTTTAAATAAATGACATTCTGTTTTGGTGTCATTACACAAGGTTATTATTGAGGAAGGTCCAATTTCCCTTTTCGACAGCGTTCAATCATTAACAGCATGAAGAGTATTGAAAACAAGATTAGACTCCCAGCGATGATGGACTTTATACAACCTGTCAAAATGATGAGCTCATAGCCGGGCTTTAACCAGCCTTGCTTCAGAAGTGTACTCCAGCTCAATAAACCAAATTGAGTAATAAAATACCCAGAATGCATTGTGTGTGTGTGTGTGCGTGTGCATGATTCATTGTCTGACCTCACTGCTTCTCGTATAATAAACACAGTTCAGACAGAGATGAAGACTTAAGATAGCCATTTGTTTGAATTATAAACCCATTAGTTTGAATCTTAAACACATTCCCGCCTCTTAAAATAATTCACCGCACATTGCCATGTCTCAGAGGACTTAGTGTATCTATTAAACAATCTGTATTGCTATGCAGTGTTTATTGGGTTGAATTCAATCCGCTGACACATGAGCAATGTGTGGTGAATTAACAGCTTACTGTACATGGATGTTTATGAAATTGTGAGATATTAGTATCCCAGTCAAATGAACACACCCAGAACATTCCAGTCACACTCATTGCCACACCTTGTTTAGCGGAATTGTTAGCCCCCTTTGGGACCATGTGTTTAAGACATATTTAGGACATCTGGGCGTCTGAGAGGAGCAGTGGGGTGTGTTCTACCCCCCCAGTATGGCGCTTTCCTGCCCTGGGCACCCGGAAGCGCCGTCAGCAGGATTTGGGACTATTTTAGGCTCAGGTGCTCGTAGGCAAATGAACGGAGATAACAATGGCGGAAAAGGAAACATAATAACTCAGTGACCTGGGGTGAGCAGCTTAGGGATGTGGTCTCGAAACAATCGCCCTCCTGGCAGCGAACACGGACCTCGTCGTCTGCCTCCCTCCACTCAGATGAAGGTCAGGGGTCAGGAGCTGAAGGAGCGCTGCCTGGAATCCGGGCTGTCAGACTCCATACTGTCACTGTTACTGAGAGATAGCTCCTCCTCCTCGCGTCCTAGCACCGATTGTATTTCAGCTGCTCTTGCACTTTTACCTCAGGACTAGGTTAGGCTATTAGACACTTGTTTAGAAAGAGATACACTTACGAGTTATGGTGAATAATAGCGCACTTGACTACCTACTTAGTCAAGTGCACTTCAGCATTGTGGAACCATTGCTCACTGACGCCAACGTATGCTTCTTCAATCTGCTCAGTGTCAAACAACGCAACAAACTGTTATGGATGACGAAAAATTCCCATGAACGCCTACTTCCTCCAGCTCTGTCATCATGACATGAATGAGCTATGCACTGCAAAGCATTGCACTGCAAAGCTCCACTTCACCTGACCACCCCCTCCATGCACCTCTATAACACTATCACCCTCCATACCCACTATAACAGTCTACTATCACCCTCCATACCCACTATAACAGTCTACTATCACCCTCCATACCCACTATAACACTCTACTATCACCCTCCATACCCACTATAACACTCTACTATCACCCTCCATACCCACTATAACACTCTACTATCACCCTCCATACCCACTATAACACTCTACTATCACCCTCCATACCCACTATAACACTCTATCACCCCTCCATACCCACTATAACACTCTACTATCACCCTCCATACCCACTATAACACTCTATCACCCCTCCATACCCACTATAACACTCTACTATCACCCCTCCATACCCACTATACCACTCTACTATCACCCCCCATACCCACTATAACACTCTACTATCACCCCTCCATACCCACTATAACACTCTACTATCACCCCTCCATACCCACTATTAACACTCTATCACCCCCCATACCCACTATAACACTCTATCACCCCTACATGCACCTCTATAAGACTCTACTATCACCCTCCATACCCACTATAACACTCTACTATCACCCTCCATACCCACTATAACACTCTACTATCACCCCTCCATACCCACTATAACACTCTACTATCACCCTCCATACCCACTATAACACTCTACTATCACCCCTCCATACCCACTATAACACTCTACTATCACCCTCCATACCCACTATAACACTCTACTATCACCCCTCCATACCCACTATAACACTCTACTATCACCCCTCCATACCCACTATAAGACTCTACTATCACCCTCCATACCCACTATAACACTCTACTATCACCCTCCATACCCACTATAACACTCTACTATCACCCCTCCATACCCACTATAACACTCTACTATCACCCTCCATACCCACTATAACACTCTACTATCACCCTCCATACCCACTATAACACTCTACTATCACCCCTCCATACCCACTATAACACTCTACTATCACCCCTCCATACCCACTATAACACTCTACTATCACCCTCCATACCCACTATAACACTCTACTATCACCCTCCATACCCACTATAACACTCTACTATCACCCTCCATACCCACTATAACACTCTACTATCACCCTCCATACCCACTATAACACTCTACTATCACCCCTCCATACCCACTATAACACTCTATCACCCCTCCATACCCACTATAACACTCTACTATCACTCTCCATACCCACTATAACACTCTACTATCACCCTCCATACCCACTATAACACTCTACTATCACCCTCCATACCCACTATAACACTCTACTATCACCCCTCCATACCCACTATAACACTCTACTATCACCCTCCATACCCACTATAACACTCTACTATCACCCCTCCATACCCACTATAACACTCTACTATCACCCTCCATACCCACTATAACACTCTACTATCACCCCTCCATACCCACTATAACACTCTACTATCACCCCTCCATACCCACTATAACACCATCACCCCTCCATACCCACTATAACACTCTACTATCACCCTCCATACCCACTATAACACTATCACCCCTCCATACCCACTATAACACTCTATCACCCCTCCATACCCACTATAACACTCTACTATCACCCTCCATACCCACTATAACACTCTACTATCACCCTCCATACCCACTATAACACTCTACTATCACCCCCCATACCCACTATAACACTCTACTATCACCCCTCCATACCCACTATAACACTCTACTATCACCCCTCCATACCCACTATAACACTCTACTATCACCCCTCCATACCCACTATAACACTCTACTATCACCCCTCCATACCCACTATAACACTCTACTATCACCCCTCCATACCCACTATAACACTCTACTATCACCCCCCATACCCACTATAACACTCTACTATCACTCTCCATACCCACTATAACACTCTACTATCACCCCTCCATACCCACTATAACACTCTACTATCACCCTCCATACCCACTATAACACTCTACTATCACCCTCCATACCCACTATAACACTCTACTATCACCCCTCCATACCCACTATAACACTCTACTATCACTCTCCATACCCACTATAACACTCTACTATCACCCCTCCATACCCACTATTAACACTCTATCACCCCCCATACCCACTATAACACTATCACCCCTCCATACCCACTATTAACACTCTATCACCCCCCATACCCACTATAACACTCTACTATCACCCCTCCATACCCACTATAACACTCTACTATCACCCCCCATACCCACTATAACACTCTACTATCACCCCTCCATACCCACTATAACACTCTACTATCACCCTCCATACCCACTATAACACTCTACTATCACCCCTCCATACCCACTATAACACTCTACTATCACCCTCCATACCCACTATAACACTCTACTATCACCCCTCCATACCCACTATAACACTCTACTATCACCCCTCCATACCCACTATAACACTCTACTATCACCCCTCCATACCCACTATAACACTCTACTATCACCCCTCCATACCCACTATAACACTCTACTATCACCCCTCCATACCCACTATAACACTCTACTATCACCCTCCATACCCACTATAACACTCTACTATCACCCCTCCATACCCACTATAACACTCTACTATCACCCCTCCATACCCACTATAACACCATCACCCCTCCATACCCACTATAACACTCTACTATCACCCTCCATACCCACTATAACACTATCACCCCTCCATACCCACTATAACACTCTACTATCACCCCTCCATACCCACTATAACACTCTACTATCACCCTCCATACCCACTATAACACTCTACTATCACCCTCCATACCCACTATAACACTCTACTATCACCCCCCATACCCACTATAACACTCTACTATCACCCCTCCATACCCACTATAACACTCTACTATCACCCCTCCATACCCACTATAACACTCTACTATCACCCCTCCATACCCACTATAACACTCTACTATCACCCCTCCATACCCACTATAACACTCTACTATCACCCCTCCATACCCACTATAACACTCTACTATCACCCCTCCATACCCACTATAACACTCTACTATCACCCTCCATACCCACTATAACACTCTACTATCACCCTCCATACCCACTATAACACTCTACTATCACCCTCCATACCCACTATAACACTCTACTATCACCCTCCATACCCACTATAACACTCTACTATCACCCTCCATACCCACTATAACACTCTACTATCACCCCCCATACCCACTATAACACTCTACTATCACTCTCCATACCCACTATAACACTCTACTATCACCCCTCCATACCCACTATAACACTCTACTATCACCCTCCATACCCACTATAACACTCTACTATCACCCTCCATACCCACTATAACACTCTACTATCACCCCTCCATACCCACTATAACACTCTACTATCACTCTCCATACCCACTATAACACTCTACTATCACCCCTCCATACCCACTATTAACACTCTATCACCCCCCATACCCACTATAACACTATCACCCCTCCATACCCACTATTAACACTCTATCACCCCCCATACCCACTATAACACTCTACTATCACCCCTCCATACCCACTATAACACTCTACTATCACCCCCCATACCCACTATAACACTCTACTATCACCCCTCCATACCCACTATAACACTCTACTATCACCCTCCATACCCACTATAACACTCTACTATCACCCCTCCATACCCACTATAACACTCTACTATCACCCTCCATACCCACTATAACACTCTACTATCACCCCTCCATACCCACTATAACACTCTACTATCACCCCTCCATACCCACTATAACACTCTACTATCACCCCTCCATACCCACTATAACACTCTACTATCACCCCTCCATACCCACTATAACACTCTACTATCACCCCTCCATACCCACTATAACACTCTACTATCACCCCTCCATACCCACTATAACACTCTACTATCACCCTCCATACCCACTATTAACACTCTATCACCCCCCATACCCACTATAACACTCTATCACCCCTCCATACCCACTATAACACTCTACTATCACCCCTCCATACCCACTATTAACACTCTATCACCCCCCATACCCACTATAACACTCTATCACCCCTCCATACCCACTATAACACTATCACCCCTCCATGCACCTCTATAAGACTCTACTATCACCCTCCACACCCTCTATAACACTCTATGGCAGCTCAGATTAGTATTTTATGTTCAAATTAGCCAAAATGTGAATTAATTGAAAATCCGGCCCCATCATAGTCTGTCAGGATCCCTGTGGGTTAACCATGACAAATATGAACGCTCTCACCTCCCCCTCTCCTCCTCCCCCCCCACCTCCCCCCCTCCTCCCTCAGTGGACAGTACCAACAGTTCTTTGTTGTCAAAGCAAAGGCCACGCGCTGCTGGTCGTGAGCAGGAAGACTGATAGTGGGTGAGGGGCTGTGTTTACACACCAACCCTGAGAGCAGGTTACCTCAACCCAACAGTCATGCAATACAACCTGCATGATCAACAGAGGGAAAGCAGAGAGAAAACAGTAGTGTCTGGTTGTTGTTTTTTTTTACAAGAGTCTGACTTGCCGATTCCAATTTTGGACGATTCTGATTTCTTTCTGAGAACTATAATTCTGTGTAAAACCTGATGAAGGTCTAAGCACTGAAACAATGTTTTTTTCTGTCCTCTAATAGAAAAAAAAGAGTTTGCCAGTATGCTGGATTTTCTCCACACCCTGAGAACTATAATTGACAGCACACACAAACATATGACACTTTTCTTTAATGGAACTATTCATCAACTATTAAATAACAGTTTCTCCATAACTGCAATGCAAGTGATGTGAGCTGCCTCTCCTTGACCCCATCACTGTCAACTGATGATTGTTGCACGCAGGGGATATGTCCTCCTCAATATTTAGAACGTGCATTTGTCTTCCCCAATAAAAACATGAACAATTATTTTCCCACTGCATGTTCTTAGCCTAGGGCTATCCTTAGCCGTGGATTAATTTAGCCCCTTTCCACACACACATTGTTAACCCAGGATTAACCTAAGCCCAGAGCTAATGATTCACACTGCAGTTTTACTAGCCCTGGGTTAAATGTCAGTTGGGACATGAGACTAATGTTTACATTCGAAAGACGTGTGACTAGCCTACTCATTAAGAGCAAGCAGCAACGTTAGTTTGTTCTGAACTTTTCCGACCACTCATGCATATTGCCGTTTCCGCCTACAACCAATTCAATCTTTTTAAATCTTACGGACATATAATTGTCGTTTTAGTTAGCTATGATGTTGCCGTTAGTCACTACAAAGTTACAACAATTTCGGTTGGCTGTAATGACGTGATGAAGAAGTCGTGTGATTGGACAACAAAAACATGATGCATAGTCCATTGTTTACTTTAGCCCCATTTCCCACTGGCACCTTTTAACCTCGTGTTTAGTCGATGTTCAGGGGTTAACCCCGCAAAGTTGGGGCTAACCCGGCTCCGGAGCAGGGCCAGCCAGCCCTAGGCTAAAGTCGGGGTTAGCCCACTTTGGAATGTGCCAGGAAGGTGCCAGTGTGAAAGCGTTCTTAGCCTGGGGCTAACAACTCCCTCAGCCTGGGGTTAAGAAGGTTCTAAGAATGTGTTTAGCCCTGGGCTAAGTACAGTGTGAAAAGCTCTAAAGAAGCAGGTGACTTATTTTGTAAAACCACAAAAGACGCAATGATGAAAGTTTTTCATCAAAGGATTCGTGAAAATGCTTCTTAGACATTATATTGCAAGTTAGAAGCAGAACATTTATATAGCTTGAATAAATAGAAAAGAAATTTCCAATACTGAATCGGATATATGAGACTGATCAGCCGGTCACCGATCTTGGCCGTTCAGCGTAAAATCTGCCCTTTTCCGGTCACGTGCCGATTTAGATTCACCCCGATCAGCGTAAAATCTGCCATTTTCCAGTCACGTGCCGATTTAGATTCACCCCGATCAGCGTAAAATCTGCCATTTTCCAGTCACGTGCCGATTTAGATTCACCCCGATCAGCGTAAAATCTGCCATTTTCCAGTCACGTGCCGATTTAGATTCACCCCGTTCAGCATAAAATCTGCCATTTTCCGGTCACGTGCCAATTTAGATTCACCCCTAAAAAACAGCCCTCAGCCTGTAATCTTCTGTGGGGTTATTGAAGAGAGACAAGGCCAACATCGTTTGATAAACAGTCCTAATCAGCAAAATGCAGACATGTTTCACTGGGATTGCTACACGAGGGAGTCAGAGAGAGAGAGAGGGAGAGAGAGAGAGAGAGAGAGAGAGAGAGAGAGAGCGCAAGAGAGAAACTCACAGCCGCACGCAGAGAAAGGGGGAAACAGAAAAGTGCTGATGTTTCAGAAGGCCGCTGGGCTCAGAGTCTCCTGCTAGCCCTGGTGGGGCAGCAGGGGAGGAGCAAACGGTTAAATTGGCGTGCCAGCCGGGTTCGCAGCAGCGGCAGGGGAGGAGGAGACGGTTAAGTTGGCGTGCCAGCCGGGATCGCAGCAGCGGCAGGGGAGGAGGAGACGGTTAAGATGGCGAGCCAGCCGGGATCACAGCTAACGATCACAGCAGCGGTAGAGTGGACGGCACGGCAGAGCAAACACGCAGTGAAGACGCTGCCCCTACTGCTGACCTTGGCCTCCTGTGTCCACAAAGACTGTGCATGCGCACACACAAGACACACACAGACACGCATGCACACGCACACGCACACACACACACGCACGCACACACGTGCACGCACACACGCGTACATGCACACACACACAGACAGGGTACATGCACACACACACAGACACACACACACAGACAGACATGCACACACGCATGCACACACACACACACACACATACAGTCAGGGTGGTGGATATTATCAGCACAGGAAAACAGGCATACATACACGCACGCACACACACACACACATACAAAACACACACAGACAGGCTACAGTAGATGTTGATGTGCAGAACCAGGGGCAGGCATGTGTTACAGGCTAGATCCCTCACTGGTCTATGCTGAGCATGTCTGGGCAAAGACACGGCTTCACCGTTCCAAGCAATCACAGTAGCGAGTTTGAGACTCCTTATATAGAGATGATCACAGGACAAACTAACGTTGAATATAGGATCTCTACATTTAAACATCATTTACAAATACATGTAAACAAGTGACCTACTGTACCAATACTGGTATAGTCCCTTTGTTCATATTGCGTACAGCTTAAGTCGATCCAGGCGTCATCCCACAATCCACAAGCTCTTCTGCTCCCTGCATATCACGGTGTTCATCGGCTACAAGTTCTGCATCAAAAACATGTGCATGTGTAGCCATGACTGTCATTTTCTCATGGAAAAATATTCAAATCTGAAGGGGCCATATCAAAGGCCAGACAGTGGGTCCATTCAGAAGCTGAAATATGACATTATTAATTTTTCCGAGGGAACAATCCCTCACTTTCTTTGTAGTGTTTGTGGGGGCAGAGGTGCTGTTCGTTAGTTCGCCGTAAAAGGACGAGATAAAAGGGACCCCTTCAATTGGGTAGAAAGTGTTGTCTCTCTTCTGGTTGCTAAGACACAAGTGAATACCCATCTAGGATAGAGAGCGAATGTGATGATGATCAAGACGCCGTGGCCAGGACCTTTCTAGTGATCCACCAGCCCTCCCTCCCTCCCTACCTCCCTCCCTCTCCCCTCCTTTCCTCCCTCCCTCCTCCCTCCCTCCCTTCCCCCTCCTTCCCTCCCTCCCTCCTCCCTCCCTCCCTTCCCTCCCTCCCTCCCTCCTCCCTCCTTCCTTCCTTTCCTCCCTCCCTCCCTCGCTCTCTCCCTCCATCATTCATGCGCTGGCTCAATTCACAAATGCATTCTGCATTCATAACTCTTAGAAGTTGATCAGATGGAATATTCAGACAGCAATACAGTACATTAACCTTTACCCTTCTCCCAGTCCGCCTGGGGGCTTTTAGCTGATGTGCTTGACAGTTTGATCCTGACCACATACAGCCACCAGAAATCATCCTCCGGAGCGCAAGTAGAGGGTCGTTATGGGCCAACCTGCCATTTGAATAGAAATGATCTCCGTTCGGAGGAACATGACACACATACAAATGACAAACGCAGGAGACATTGTCAAGCCGGGAAGACGTTCTCACAACGAAGAGACACAACAACAACGACAAAATCCACAATAAACGTGGGTGATGCAAGACAGAGCAGCGAAGACCTATGTGGTTAAAAAACACGCTTCCCTCGACGCGCCGAAAGTCGAAGAAGAACGCAGAGCGGGCCGGGGGGCTCCAGAAACGTCAGCCAGGATGTGTTATAAACCTGATGATGGCCAGTTGAGTGGTCTCAGCTGGTGCCCCCCGCCCCCCCCCCTCCTCCCGGGCATGTTTTCACTCTCTCAGGTCCACTGCTCCCGTCCACACAATCGGCTCTGACGGAACGGACGTATTTCTCGAGCCAAAAGCATCCTCCCTTTAAGATTCACAACGCCCCGGAGAATAGCGCGCGGGGGGGGGGGGGGGGGTCGGGACACCCTGACGACCTCGCACCGACACCGCCGGCGTGCGGGACACTCCCAGAAAACTGTGCGAGAGGACAAAGCGGCGTTCTGGGGGCCTTTTCCTCGCGCACAGCGGCGGTTTCCCTCTGGCAACACTGCAGCCCCCCCCCCCCCCTCTCCAGAACCCCCCCCCCCTCCCCCCAGACACGCTGACAGAGGAGAGGGCCTCTCCCTATACCCTTTCCCCTCCCTCCAAATCTCACAGGACACTGCCTGTTTAGATTTGAAGGGGGAGTGATTCCGAAATTTTCCACTCGGCGCCCTTTCGACCTCAAATGATGACCCGCCGACCACAAATCACGTTGGCTGTAACGCGGTGTTGTAACGCGAGCCCCTGGGTTAGCGCTGGGACTTCCGTGACTCCGTCGTGCCCGGCTCAGCTCTCCATCCCCGGCTCGCATTTCCCAGCGAGGCGATCCTTCACCTGATACCGGGTAGTGAGTGAGCAACACTTAACACTCATGCACGCACACCCGCGCGCACGCGCACGCACGCAGTCACACACACGAACACCTGGTACAGAACACAGATATAAACATGCAGACTGCTGTAGCATACCACAAGAAGTACCCAAAAGAAAACGGAAACTGCACAAACACACACACACACACACACACTCGTACATTATGTCCATGGAGGTTATGATACCAGACAGACCCAGTTGCCAGGCCTACTGCTGCTGTGGTCTGGGGGACCCAGAATAGCCCCAGACGGCCGGGGCAATAGGGGGAGTGGTAACATGAGAGAGGGCACGACACAGAACCCAGCCAAACCACCCCTGGCTAAGATCTGCTTTCACATTAAACCCATACATCCACCACAGAACCCAGAACCCAGCCAAACCACCCCTGGCTAAAGCCCACACACAAAAAGCCTAATTCAGCCATACTGTAACTCAAACCCTTGCTACCAAAACTACTGCATTTGTGTTAAGTTAGCTTTCCCAAATAGTGTAGCAATGAGTAGGCTAATAAGTAATATTCTCAAAACATAAGAGTGATTTGATAACTGATTATCACGTTATCAGATACAGAGTGAAAGAGTTTTTTGTTCACTGGGTAGAAGGTCTCACTGTGGTGCTTCAAGTTTCAAGTTACAATTTCTTCCTTTTCCTGAAAGAAAAAAATAGAGAATTTTTTTGGCCAACGGTTTTTCAATGTGTCACTGTGTTATTAGTTAGATTATGTCAAAGAAAATAGTCACAAACTATCGGCACCTGTACGGAAAGGAAAAATTGTGGCAGCCTAACGATCTCTGTTGTGACGACGATTTCCTAAATTCACCGTAACCAAGGAAACTGTCTCTTCACACATTCTCTGTGAAGTTTTGGAAGACTAATAACTGTCAAACCGCACTGCACCTGCAATGTACACACATGCGCACACACGCACACACGCACACACGCACACACACACAAAATGAGAGAGACTGTGAGGGAGTGAGTGAGTTGAGTTGAGTTGAGTTGAGTGAGTGAGTGAGTGAGTGAGTGAGTGAGTGAGTGAGTGAGTTGAGTGAGTGAGTGAGTGAGTGACTAACTGACTGACTGACTGACTGACTGAGTGAGTGAGTGAGTGAGTGAGTGAGTGAGTGAGTGAGTGAGTGAGTGAGTGAGTGAGTGAGCGTGTGAGTGAGTGAGTGAGTGAGTGAGTGAGTGACCTCACAGGAGTCTCTCTCAACAGGTGCACTGCACAGTGAATCTGTCATCCCCCACCCATGATGCATTTCTAGATATTCGTTGTAAGCAAGCGTTTATTTTGAACGTAGTGAATTAAAATATCAGTGATTAAAGTAGTTAATATGAAAAGAACTTCAAGTGATTTTAACGTCCAGTAGGACATATAATCGTCAATATAAAAAAAAAAACAACACCACAAAAAAATATTTAAAACACACCATTGCAATTGACCTTATTCACACAACCACCATTTGGTCAAGTCTTCCGCAATAGGGTAGGAGAAAGAGGAAGTGGCCGTTGTCTCCAATGTAAAAAGATCGCTATGATCACTTTTGGCTCGCGGTCCACTCTGGGCCGTGACCCACAGCTGAACTATGTCATCAATACCAGCCGAGCAGGTTACAACAGCTAAACCTCAGGCAGTAACACTACACAGCTTGTTGACTTGGCCAGATCACATTGCAAACATTGTCAACAAGATGGGGCAGGGAATAGGAATTGTAGGGAAATGTTCTTCTTATTTAACACCATCCACACTAAATCAGGTCATCCAATCACCTGTCCTGTTCCATGTATAGTACTGCCCAGTCATGAGGTCATCTGCAAAAAGGATAATAACTTCAGCTAGCACAAACTAGGGCAGCTAGAACGGCACTCCCCTGTTCAAAGCGCACAAACATTGATTACATGCATTCACGCCTAGCATGGCTCACAGCTGAACAGAAACTCCAAGTAGCCTAAGTCTACTGATGTTTCTCAAGAACATATTGAGAAGGGATAACGTCTGGATACTCAGATGACCCGACTAGTGACCTCACTAGTGACCCAACTAGTGACCCGACTAGTGACCCGACTAGTGACCCGACTAGTGACCCGACTAGTGACACGACTAGTGACCTCACTAGTGACCCGACTAGTGACACGACTAGTGACCTGACTAGTGACCCGACTAGTGACCCGACTTGTCCCCAGGTACAGTGACCAGCAGGTCAATCCCCTCCCAGCACCCCTGGTCTCTTCTTTTCTGTGCTTCCCCACGGTGGAGAATTACACAACGTCGGACGAGCGGTGGTCGACCCCGGTGTCACGTTAAAGCCAGAAACAGACCCCTCCTCAGACCTTCCACAGGCTCCCAGTCATAGGCTTCTTTCCTCTGCCACATGATTGGCTACATGAGTGAATGTCCCTTCGGAGATCAATAAAGTTCAGTACTAGAGAATCAAAACATTGTTTCCACTCCGTTAATCATGTCAGTTAAAGGCAGAAGTGGGGCCTGGCCGACAGTGCGGCATGCGAGTGCGGTGACCCTGAACAGACAGCCGAACATATAATCACCACTTGCCCCTTGTACAGACCACCCTCGGAAGCCAGCCTCTTTGACCTAGGACCCGAGATGCTGGCATGGCTACACGACACCGAGTTGGACCTCTGACGTTACACGAAAGAAGAAGAAAGGCAGCTGTCTGTTAATATAGCCCGAGTCCAAAGCATATCCATGAGCTCTTCAACATTGACCCCTGTAAACACTTTAGATTATCCCTGAGCTCTGCCACCCGCTGACCCCTGTAAAGAGCGAGGGCTTTCACCCCACTCAGCGTTCCCCTCCCCTAGGCACAACCCGACCTCGCCCGACCTTGTCGCCCAACATCTGTGTTTCTCTCGACCCCCCCCCCCCTCCCCCTCGGTTGTGCTCTGCAGAGTCTCTGAACCCCCAGAGAGGTCAAAAGATGTTTATCCTGAGAGAGGACAACACACTAGACTTCCGGTCACAGATCCAAAATCCCTCCCTCCGATCTGAATCCCTGAAGACGGTCCACTCCAGAATGACCCAGCGGAATCCGCAGTCCTCTCACACACTGACGGCATAGGCTCCGGAACATTCCCTCGCTAGCACAGTTAAGATCTCTGAACCCTGGTGCCCTCGTTGTACTCAATGGGGGATTCTCTTTCCTGTGTTGACATCATTTAATGATGGACAAAACAGACTTTTGTATACAGTAATTCTAACTTTATTCAAACCTATAGGTCACAAAACAAAATAAAGCTCCTATATTTTCCATTGGTTTTGTCTACGTATCAACAAGGTAGGTAAGCTACTGTCAACACTGAATGAACAGGTAAGTAGACATATTTACTGAATGATTTATGGTTAGCCGACACTGTACAATACACTGTGTGGAGTTTGCATGTTCTCCCCGTGCTCGCTCGGGTTCCCTCCACATAGAACCCCAATATGAAAAACACACAGAAGAACAGACACTCTTCAGTCCGGCTGTCCCTGACCAGGACCTTGACTGAGCACATGGGACGCTATCGAGGCCGTCCGATGTCCCTGGACGAGGACAGCCTGGACGGGAGACGTACGGAGGATGAATTCCCCAGACCACCGCTAATGTGTGTGTTTGTGTGTCTGTGTGTCCTGTGTGTGTTTGTGTGTCTGTGTGTCCTGTGTGTGTTTGTGTGTCTGTGTGTCCTGTGTGTGTTTGCATGTCTGTGTGTCCTGTGTGTGTTTGTGTGTGTGTGTGTCCTGTGTGTGTTTGTGTGTCTGTGTGTCCTGTGTTGCCGCCCACTCACGCTTGTGCGTTTGTGTGTAATTGCCATATGGCTAATCAACGACCTTTGAGGTCTAGTAATTATTAATCTAATAGGACTGATAACAGCGGTAGAAGGCTGATTCTAGGGTTGTGCGTTTAAAACCGAACCCTGACCGAGCGTGATAGTGACAGTGATGGGCCGTGCTCCGAGAGCGCCACGCCCCGCCCTCTCTACGCGTACGTCTTCGTCCTATAGGCTTAGAGACGGACGTCGTTAATGGCCTAGGGTTAAGTACTGACCGGGACACGTTTCCAGGGACAACGAGGCCATGTGTCGGCCAGCATGGCCACTTTCCCTCAAGCGTTAATCTCTGGGTCAGTCTTTGGTAATCCAGTCATATTAACAAGACCCCACACACCTTATCCAGGCCAATCTCTCCTGAACCTCCGCCACTTCACGGGTGCTTAGTCGGCATTAATAACACCGCCAGAGAAATTAAAAATGGATGAACTGGCCCAGCATGGTGAGCGTCGGCTACAGTACGTGATACTGTTGCTGCCTGCGACTGAAGTAGGAGTCGTTAAAAAAACAAAACAGAAGTGTCATACAGCTGCATCTCAGAAAATTAGATTATTTATTCAGAATATTCATTATTTTCCATAGTTTAATTCAAAAAGCGAAACTTTCTTATATTATAGATTAATTACACGTAGCTAAATATTTCAAGGTTGATTGCCTCCATGCCACGCCTCCACGTTGATGCAGCAATTTGTGGAAAAGGAGCCCTGACCAAGTATCAATTGAGTGTATAAATGAACATACTGTACAATCATAAAGATTGAAACAAAAAAGCTTGAAATATTTAACTTCTAGAAATACCTGAAAGTTTCCATCCATCCATCTTCATCCGCTTGAACATGAAAGTTTCACTGTTTGAATTAAATTACAGAAAACAATGGACTTTTTCCACAATATTCAAATTTTCTGAGATGCACCTTGCAATCAAAACAAATGTCCTCACCTGCTAGTTAACTGTGACTAAAGCCTTTCTCATACACAGTCCGTGTGATTCACAAGTATTTACCTAAGATGAACATCTTATTAACCTTGTTTGGTATGAAACATGTCTTCTTCTGTGGTACAGTAAAGTGTAGCCACCAGCCGTCACATTTTTAGTGACATCACTCTTGCACATGGACAAATGCAGGATCCAAGACATTCCCAAAAAAAATAACAAGATTGGTGGAAAATAAAATAATTGCTGCTATAGTTTAGTGAATGGACGATCGTACACACACACATTGTTTGTTTTGTAAACGGATCTTCTTACACAGAATTCAAAATCAGCTGGATAGGAATTTGTGGTTACATAACAATGCATGAATCATTCATGAGAGAATGAATCCAGGTAGAACGCAGCGCATTGAAATTCCACTGCTGTACTGTATTCACCAGAAGCAGAGATACAGCAGAGTCTAAGAAATGTGACTCATCGGACCAGAGAGACAATCTTACCTTGTGCCCCTCAGAAGACATACAGTCCCCTACTGTAAAATTCTGCTGCAGGGTCATTACTGTACGTCTTTAAACCAATACAGTCCTCGTCTTTTCTGTCTTAAAACTTGGTCATTGCGGACAGGAGCTGATGGCGATGGATGTGGGAGTGAGAGAGGAGTCTTAAACCGTTAGTTACAGTAATCCCTTTAGCCGCTAAGCCGCTAACTGTCACCGGACGTCCCTCTCGTGAGCCTGGCCTCCTGCTGGGTTAAACGTTATCATTCAGTGTTTGGAAAACAAATACGCCCACCTTGGCACTGGTACAGAGCGCATGGACACACACAACCCTGAGCAAGTGTGACCGAGAGAAGGGAGAACATGGGAGCTAGCGATGATCTGAATTCATGGACTTGCTATTTTTTTCCATCTGCGGAGTTCAAATGATGCACGTTCGTTTCTGTAAACAAGAAACTCAAAGATCACCCCCGTCCCCTTTGTCAACACCATGGGCACAAACTGTAGAGTAGGTCTCTCCAACTGGCCAATCATCACACAGATTATAATCACTTGAAAAGGCGCGTTACTGTAGGCTGGGGACGGGAGATGTACTTGAAAAGACTGGAGCGCACTTCACTTCACAACAGACTGCAATCAAAAGGAAGGGAAAAACCGAGCCAATGTGACCGGAGAGCCAACGAGCGAAGAACACGCTGTCCATGTTCAGCTCTGCCACACAAGGGAAATCAAAGGGAGAGAGAGAGAAAGAGAGAGAGATACAGACCCGGCAAAAGAGCAGTTAGATCCAGAGACTGAGCACAAACAACGCTATACTGAGAAATGGATTCGCACAGTAGCCGGTCCTACTGGACCACAGCTGGAGAGCTTAAAGCTCAATGAGATAACTTTATTGTAGTTCAATATTGACCTTTACTTGCTATTAGTTTATGAATTGGCCTTAGCAAGACCCCAAAACCCGTTTTCATGACATGAGACTGCATGAGACCCTGTGAATTGATTATTTTAGTATTGCGGTGTACTGGCTAGTACACTG
Source organism: Borostomias antarcticus (assembly GCF_949987555.1). Lineage (NCBI taxonomy): Eukaryota > Metazoa > Chordata > Actinopteri > Stomiiformes > Stomiidae > Borostomias > Borostomias antarcticus. The sequence continues at coordinate 38,442,122 of NC_140235.1, read as the reverse complement.
GCGGGAAATCTTGTGGTGGAAGCGGAAGTGACACGTTTTGCGTGTCACAATATCAGGAAGACAACAAACACTTCGCCCCGCGAAAAGAAATGATTTTCCCCCATCATTACAGCGAGTGAGTGGGGGATTGTGGGAAGTGTGGTTCTTAAAACGCAGTGCCGATTTGATCACGACCAGAGGGGCCGCCAAAGTGCCGAGTTATCTCATGTAGCTTTAAAAATCCAATAACTAGGCTAGACTCACACTAAACATAAAACCCATCTCCAGTTTGGCCTGTGTGAGGTATTTCAACACTGTTTACAGGACCAGCCTATCGGTCTCCCACTCCAAACATCTCTCTCTGATTCATGTGTGTTTGGGTGTGTTTTTTTTTACGAGGCTCTTCTCTAGCAGAGCAGTGTGGCGCTGAAGCCAGGCTACTGTGTGCAGTCCAAACACAGCCATACCTGGAAGAAGGGGGTGGGCGTTCGACACGGACATGTTTACAGAGAATGTGCGTGTGCTGCTGCCGCCGGACCGTGTGAGCGGACGTCAACGCGGCCGGTCCGAACGGCGGCCGGGAGATGAGGTGAGATAAGCCGACCGCTCCCAGGAGCCCTTCCCTCTCTGACCCCCTTAGCGGTGAAACGTAAGCCAGAGGTCAGAGGTCAGCGCCGCCGGCCACCCTGGCTCTTTCGGCACCGGTCACCTGAACGGCGTTTGCGGAGGAAGGGACCGAACAGATGGCCCGGCCTAAGCTGGCTTATTATGATGCAGCCAAAACAAACATGGTGAGTGGTAAATAGACGGCACTTATATAGAGCTTTTATCCAAAGAGCTTTAAAATGGCCTCTCATTCACCCATTCACACACACATTCACACACCAATGGCGGCAGCTGCCATGCAAGGTGCCAGCCTGCTCATTGGGAGCAATATGGGGTTCAGTGTCTTTCCCAAGGACATTTCCACATGTGGACAGGAGCTGGGATTTCTCCTCATACTGTAACGTTGGAAAAAGCGTCAAGGCAACTGTTAGGATGGGACGAATACATCCTGTCCAACCCTACAGTGAAATCAGAAGGGTTAAAAAGTAGCCTAATAGAGCTCATCAGAACCAGTGGAACCAGTCTGGACTCTAGACTGGCAGGACAATCCAGATATGAACATTCAGCAAGGAGTATTATCTTACTTATTCAGCTCACCTACTTTCTGCTCAATCACACTGGTGGGTTGGCGTTGGCATGCCTAGAAGGCATAGTCCTCTGTTTCAACAAACAATAGCGTTCTATTCATGGCTATTCATTGTCAGTTTCCCTTATCTCAATACTCAACTACTTATTTACCACAGCTTTGAATGAGAGGGTACACAGAGGCCTTGTGGTTCTTAGAGCATGAACTCAAAATGTACATGTAGGGTCCCAGAGGGTGGTCTTCCCCTCCGAACAAAGCCTGGATATATCTAACAAAACATGTCAACTCTCCGAAGGATAACCTGGGAACATCAGACAATAGCTTCTTCTGACTGCAGATGGGAGGTCTTCAGAACGTGTGTGCTTTGCTATGGGATATTGTGCATATTGTGCACGACAAGTGGGGAATAAATTAAATTGAATTAAACCTCTGTGCTGCGCTGTGAATGTGAATTATCTGTCAACTCTGAAATCCTCCCAGACAACCAGTAGGTTACAAACCTCTTCAGAGCGGGAGCCAAGCAGCTGGCACTACACCTGATTAAAGATCATGAACAGGATAACACAGGTAATGAACAGGATAACAAAGATATTTAACAGGGTAACACAGAGGCTACCCAACAAATAAGGCTAGACAACATGTCCTTACTGACTTCATTTACAATATGACTTTGACAGCGACCCATAGCCATGGCGATTTACGTTCAGTCTCACCAAGTTAACCAAACAACTATTTAATTTGACCCTCCTCAGATGTGTGGGGGTCTGGAGGTGGAGGGTGTGTGTAGACTACAAGTAGGACACACACAGACACACACACAGACACACACACAGACACACACACAGACACACACACACACACATACACTCGCACACACACATACACTCGCACACACACACACACACTCGCACACACACACACACTCGCACACACTCGCACACTCGCACACACACACTCACACACACACACACACACACACACAAACACACACACACACACACACAGCCTTTCAATAGCCTACTTTACCATTTCGTCTTGGTCTCCCTCTTCATACTCCTCACTTCCCGGATGCTCGCTGTCTAGTGTCGCCACACTCTTTCCTTCTTCCTTTTCCTCCGAGGTTACAGTTTCCGCAGCGTGGTTGTTCAAATACGTGTATTCATGGTTGTCTTCTACATCCAAACCTTCCCCCTCCGACAAGGTTTCGGACGACGTTTGGCTCCCGCTGCTCAGAGAGAGCTCCCCGTCCATGGCAGGTAGCCCAAAATATCCAGCAACGAACGTCAACACGAAAGACAACTCGCGTTAGCGGTCAAAATGTTTCCCCATAGTGTCTTTCTATGTCTGCGCACACACCTGTCCCATCGAAGTCATGTTGTAGTCTATATCTCCATCTCAACGGCTGTCACACACCCCTGAAAACTTGGAAGTTGCTATGCAGTGATCTGATGCCAGCTGTGCAGCGGGGCTGCATGTGTTGCTGAAGTAGCTACTACGTGTGAAGGACCCTCGCATACCTCCGCCCACAGAGAGGACCGTCAGCCCCGTGGATCAGGTAGGAATGACCTCGACGGCGGGGTCCATTATGTCATTGCATTATTATTAATTATAGCCCATGTGTGTATTTTTTGCAGCCATCCAGGCTACCAAATCACTGTCATAAATTGAAGTGCATTTATTGGATAAATATTGTGATGTTTATTGTTTTTAAATAAATAAATAATTATAATAGTTTGTGTTGGTTGTGTCGTGGGCTTTGAGGGAAAAACGATGCCAGCTGAGTTGTGTTGTCATGAATGAAATGACATTAACGAGGCGAAATGTTGGGGGGCAAGAGTTAGGAGATCATCTGCGACTGCGATGCCATATTAGGACTGCCGCTCTGCGGTGTTTACTGACGTGCTTTCAACATTAATAATAACATCGGTTACTTAATGGTGTGCTGCTTTGGCAGCCACCACTAGGCTAATGCAGTGATGGGGTAAATAGGGCATTGCTGTTAAGTGTTTGTGAGTGTTGTGATAAACAACTCAAATACACAGTCTAATTCTATGAAGCTGTTTTTATCCAGGCTATTTGGTGTTGCAACAATGCCTGTGTACAGAACGATAGTGCACCTCACAAGTTGCATGTTGAAGAGACAACTATTAGGCTACTACCAGAAGGCCTATTCTATTTTTAATGATATATAATATATCACAAAAGTATGACGTGTGTGTCCGTTCAATACCATTGCACACCAGCAGAGGGCAGCAGAGAACGACTGCTCATAAACCTGCACCGCTACTAACCACCTGCGTGTGATTTTCAGTGCTAAATATTCTGCAGTAGCCTATCTATCTACCATATTTCATTCTGTAGCTTGACATTCCTAGTAGGCCTACTTTCATGCCTCGACCCATTCACTTCTAGGCTCTCGAGAGATCTCAGATCTGATCTCTTCACACTTTGTTTTCACATAATAGTCTACATTTATGCCCATGTATGTTTTAATGCTCAGGAGTCAGGACTCTTGGAAGAGTAGCCATTGGATAAAAGAAATCCTAATTAAAACTCGGGCAGATAACATTTCCACTGTAAGCTCCTGGTAAAGACAATTATTTTTCTAGTAGCCTGGAGATCATGTTCATTCAGATTCTCCCTACTGGCGCATTAGCCAGCTGGCCAGCTCTCTCTGTTCAGCCCTGCACGCCGTGGTCCAGCTAAAAGCCTGTACTCTTTCAGATTATCCATGCCATAGAGAGGACTTTGTGTATACGTTTTCTGTAGAAGTTCACAGATCTAGCCATGACCTCAGTTACCGCCAAGCTGTTCTGTGGTCATGCATTGTGGGATATGCCGACTAAGATTAGATAGATGGAGGCCAACTAGGCCAATGTTCACTTTAAGTCCAACCGTCTGGGTCATAGACATAGACTACGATATCAATCACCGACCGTTTGGGCTCTCAGTTCCACCTCCCACACCCAAACACAAGCAGGTGTGTGGTAACAGCACCCAACTGATTATCTGAAGTCTGAAGTTCACCAGCGTGCCTGTCTATCAGCCAAACAGCCCCCTTATCAGAGTACACAGAGACTGAAACCAGTGTCCTGTTTCCCAGCTGATGATTTCTGCAGGCAAACAGCCAGGGTTGCAGCGCTAAACGTGTCATGGGTGAGTGTAGGGAGATTATTAGGTCCACCAATGTCAATACTGTCTACCAGTCCTCTTTACACTAGGACCATGAGGATGTGAACTCCATGTGGACTCGCTGCACGCCTCAATAGGTGTGATAAGGCAGTGTAAAATAGTGTAACGCTGTGGGACAAACTTTTATTCAACCGAAACAAGCAAGTAGCCTACTGTAGCGTTTAGTTGCAATGTTTAATTTGTCCACTAGAGGTCACTCTTGGCCAACAGTGAGGGAATGTTGCCGTACAGTATTGTTCTTGATTTTCATTCAGGGTTACAGTAGCCTATTGCATGAACATGAATTTATTACAGGTCTTAGTTCAGTTCTACCCATGGATGTATGGTTCTACCATAAGTCCATGATCAAAATCTGTACAACCAACTAAAAGTTCCACTTTTCAAAATCCTACACAGAATAGTACATGGGAAATCATTGCATGGAATTCACTAAAAACAACATAATCAAAAACAACTGTTCCCTGCATTTAGGAAATTGTACATTTCACATGTTTGATCATGCTATTCCTGTCGTATTTCGAGAGTAGTGGAAGTCGGTGCTCAACACTGTTAGCACACTTCAAAGGTGATTTCAGCCGACATCAGAAACCTCTAATCAAAGACAGGTGGAGGAAGAACCAGGCGTATCTCGCTTCTGAATCTCCTATCACCCACATGCTCATAGCAAAAAACATGATGGAGGATTTGAATGGGGGAAATTTACATCGAAAAAAACTGTAATAATATGCTGTTTTTTGCAGAAATGTTTCCTGTTCTGAAGATAACAGTAATCCCATCTCAAATGGCTTGCTTTCCTTGACCACGACTGCAGTAAAAGTGCAGAATATTTACATAATGTTCAGGTACATCTTGAAGAGAGCACACAACGCAGGAAGCTGACAGTGTCTGCGTTCACACAACCTTATCTTGGTGTGTGATCATTTCAATCAGCTATGCTATAGTGAAAAAGCTCGTAATATGAAAATGATACTTACTGATCCCACTCAATTGACTGGAATCAAGCAGTGAGAAGTTAGCTGATTGCTTAGCAGTACTAATGTCCGAAGCTGTGTATGTTTAAGAATTTAGGGACACATTTGATAGATATATTGTCAGTTATGGGTGAAGAAGCAGAGTTGATCAGTGGGGAACTTCATTTTTTAATTTCATTTCAAACCTTTAACAGTGACAACAAGCGTATATAAAAGCACAGACAGAAATAAACAAATACATTCAAGAAACAAAATAAATCAGAATAAACAACACAAATCAGTTAAAACAGATACACGTTGACAAGCAGTGGTTGGAAATCATACTTTTAAATTGGGCAAATGATGGAAGAACCTCCAACTTCAGAGTAAATGGAAGGACAGGAGTTTGAAGGAGTTTTTCCAAGTTCAGATGCTCGAGCAACTCTAAAAACAAGCCAGTCATTGGACCGAGTTCAGTAGGTCCCAGGATTCCATTCTACTAAAGAAGTGATGTAAGGAGGTAGCTTACCTATAAGAGCTTTAAAAATAAACAAATACCAGTGATAGTTGCTCCTTTCAACAAGAGAAGGCCAACCTACTGTACCTTATCATACAGTAAAGTTAATGATGATACTGTAAAGTGCAATACACAAACATAGACACATATACAAGTACACAACATATACAGTATTAATGTCAAAATGACCACAGCAGTGGTCATTTTCCATGCATTGCAGTTTATTCTGAGCACATTTATGTCCTATAAGTTTCACATCACTTAGCTTAGACTATTTAAGGTTCCAGAAGTTAGCAAAGTTTGAACATGTCTCTTCCTGTGTGCTCAAAATAGTGTCAGTTCAGCCTACAGTACAAGGAACTACACAATAGAGTGAAGTACTGTACTGTATGCCTGTGTGTGTGTGTGTGTGTGTGTGTGTGTGTGTGTGTGTGTGTGTGTGTGTGTGTGTGTGTGTGTTTGGACGGGGAGGGGGTCCTCGAAGCTCGTCTCAGAAAGTCTACAAGAGACTAACTGAAAGCAGTCAATGGTGATTCCTAACACAGTTCACTGCAGAGTAGCTGATAGATTGGGGTTTTGGTTTGGAGCAAACAAGTCAACGACCCATTCCCTGAAACACATACTGAGACAAAACTATAATTGTAACCTGGTTATGATTCATATTGTTTTTGTGCATGTAACTGGTTTAATAAATGATTCCTTGAAAGCAAGAAAATAAACTTTTCCTGAAGTAGCTGAGAATTAGTAGTACTGTAATACCACATATTTGTTTATCATGGTTTGAGTCACACCCCGGTTCATTTCAGTCATTTGTTTCAGTACTGTTGAGCATGTGGAACAGTCAGCTCCTCAACATCGTGTTCTCTCATCTTCATTTCCTGGTTGTGCTTCTAATTTCACTAGTTCCTAAACACTTAGGCCCTATCAGTGTGCTTCGGGGTTGGGTTACATTCTTGTCCCCTATTTACAGTATAACTCACTATATGCTCCATATTCTTTGAAAACCACTGCCTGCCTGAGTTTAAATCTTGGATGATGGAGACCCTGTGCACATGATGCACGGTGACCACAGAGACACTTAAAATACACACCCACAACAGGAGCTAAGTCACACAAGACAAGCATCCTGTACAAGATGTTCCTGTAACCACAGACAGTAAAAAACAAGAGAATAATGCACTTCTTGCTCAGCCCTCTCCCTCAGTTCATCTTTGGTGAGTGTTAACTTTCCTCAGTATCTTCAACTTCACTTCATAAATCCCAAGAAACAGGTTGGACTATTTTAACATGCTTAAGACTAATTTAGGATTATGGTTGAAAAAATATTTTTGTCTTTTACATGATTGAAAAAGTTAGTCAAATGTATAGAACATACCACTTTATTGGTCCATTGCAGCCTAAATTGAAGTTGTGTTGACTAGAACAGTAGCCTATTCTGTAGGTTCAGGGAGGGACATAACATTGAAGTTAATCAAGTATCTTTGACTTATTTATTCTGGTTAAATACAGATTGGGGTAGTCCGTACCGCATGGGTTCGAATCCTGCCCACACCCTTTGCTGCATGTCTTTGACTCTCTCTCCCACCTTTCCTGACTGTCCTGTCACAATTAAGCAGAAATCAAATCAATCAAACGTCTTAAAAAGTTAATGGTGTCTCTCAATTTCCAGAACTAGGATTAAATTGCAATTATAATATAATCATGAAACAAATTGATTGATCACATATCCTTCCAGGATATTGAGCTGTTATTTACTTGTATCCAGGTGTTGTTTTGGCGTACCTCTCCCCGCGCCTCACCTCTGCCAAAGTCTCTCCAGGTATTTCAGAATGATTATTGTCAGAGGTTCATATACTGTACAGTACAGTTCTGACTACATCCTGTTGTTGGCCAATACAGTTTTGCTTTGTACTGTAGATCAATCTAACTGTGGTTGACCCATGTGCTGTTGTCTATCTTGAATATGCTAGAATGTTTTGATTGTTGTTGTTGTTGTTTGTAATCTATATTAATGTCCCTACATCATTGAATACAAGATGGCCAACATACAGTCATTTCCACATTAGAGTAGCACCCAGATGAGGTGGGTCTGGATCAATTACCAATGTTAACGTGGTGCTTTGAGGCCACGGCAGTAGGAAGCCCTTTCCAGCAACAGTGCACAGTAGAATGCCACCATGTAGAATCAAAAATGTGTGATACTGTACTGGAGAAAGAGGGTCTTTGTGGGGGGGGGTCAGGGGTCGGGGGTCATTTACGGTGCTTAATCTTTAACTGTATCTGACTGACTTTTCAGTGACATGTCCGTGCAAGAACCTCTCATGCTATGGACATTGTGTCGTGTCCCCAGGTAATATCCCTGTCCCTCTCATGCCCTGCCACCACACAGTTATTAATCAGCCATTAGTTAAATAAACCACTTTTTTGAACCAGGAAATCAAAAACTGCATTTCAACGTGTCAGTAGAAATAGAAATGAAGTGTAAAAGTCATCACTAATCATTGGATATAATGTGCCTTATTCATTTTCCAGATGGGGTCCATGATTTTGATTGCTATGGTAAACTTTCAACGTATAAAACCGACTGGGAATGTGCATGGAACCCTGGGAAATACACTTTAAACACAACATACAGGCTCCTCATTGAACAGTAGGTTAAATCAATGGAAAATCATCAGAATTATGGTGTTTGCATCTCTGTTAAAACCTTGCTCATTTATTAATATGTTTTACAGGGACCCTCATTGCAAAATGTTTGCAGGCATATCTGGGACGTCTCAGGTAATCACAAAAATAGTTCACAAACAAAAAGACTTGATAGCCCATGTTTTGGAGGAGAATGGCCTGGGGAACTGCACAGTGGCAGTTTTCAAAAGTTCCTTTCCACATCCTGGTAAGTTTGATATAGCTCAACAGCTCCGTTTGAGTCTTTCAGCTTCGTGCTGTTAAAAGCTACAAGTCATGTTCTCTCATCATCTTTATGCCGCAGTGCGTTGTGGACCCCCATCGGAGGTCCAATTCTTTCGCCGGTCCAGACAGCTGGACATGTCTGTGTCCTGGAGGAAGGAGGAGACGAAGAAGAGGGGTCTCCAAATGTACGACGTGAGGTACAGGACACCGCAGAGACGCTCGTGGGAAGAGGTGTGTCCCCAAAAATAATACTGTGAGACACACTGCAACCAACCCTTTGACTAAATCAAATCAAACTTTATTTGTATAGCGCATTTCATACACAGAGGCAACACAGTGCGTTTTTACAGAGAGCAATGGGAGGGTGGGCATAGGTTCCATCCCTACAAATTCCAGAGGGAAGCAAAAAAAAACAGTTTCACTCGGGGGCCAGAAAAGTGAGCTGTAAAAATTCTTCCCTGACCTCAAGAAGATTTACAGAGCAGTAAACATGGGCTAAATACTCCATAAGAGAGACATGACTAACAGTTGAGTGCACAAATAGTTACAGAGATGCTGCCTACATAGTAGGGCATTATGTGTTAGTAGTCTCCAAGTCTCCCTGTAGTCTCTAATATGATATTTAAGTGAATCATATAATCACAGTAAGCACTTAGCAGAACAGCCACATAGAGAATGCTGCAAGGCAGAGGTGAGGAGACAGGAAGCAGAGAGCCAAGAGAAGAAAAAAAGGGGTGTGGTTGGTTGGATTGGGACAGCTGACGACACAGAGTGGAAAAGAGCTAGTCAGGAGGAGGCAGGGGGCCTTTCCAGGAGCCATTTTTTGGAGGACCTTGGCCGGGGGTGGGTTCTCCAGGTCCTGCTACAGGGTGGCCAGCAGGAGACGGGTGGGGGGGGCGTGATTTAGAGTATAAGAGGGAGAGACACTAGGGAGGAGGAAGGCAGGGTTAGTGGCTGTACTGGACATCCACAGCAGACACTGGACATCTCTACTCTCCGCAGTCCCCAGCCCTGTCCAAGGACTGTGAGAGGTGCACCCTGGGCAATCTGAGTTCCTCTCTGGCCTATGAGGTGCAGATACGGTGTGTCCCCAGTGAATCATGCACACAGTGCCCATGGAGCGAGGTTTTCACCATCCAACCAGGTGAGTCTCTGCTGTCTTTGAACGGGTGGGGTTAAGTGACTGAGGGGGTGGTGGGGGGTCATTCAGGGAGGCCCCCAGTTTGGATCGGCCCCAGAAAAATCAATAAGGGGCCCACAGTGGAATATCCTCTAATCACACCTACAAATCTCCATCTCTATTCAAAGTACAGCACACATAACATGTAAACAACACTAGTATCAGAGCTAGTATTCAAGTGTATCAGGGTTGTCTGTCTGTCTGTCTGTCTGTCTGTCTCTCTCTCTCTCTCTCTCAGAACTTACCCGTAAGCCTGTCATCAAGAAGATAGAAGTGATTCCCCAAAACAAAGGCCAGCGATTGCTCATTATCAAATGGACGGTAATTTATTATTACCACAATTATTATTATTTATTTACCACAATAATGTATAGTGATACAGTATCTGAATCAAAAACCCGGGGACATGTGGACTACCTTAGGAGGACCTATTTCACACAGTCTCGAGTTTTAATCTCGCTTTTGTCTCCTCTAATTCTCTTGTCTGACAGTTTGCTGATGCAGAGTTAGCGCAGGGCTACAGGGTGACCGTGGGGAAAGCCTCGGGAGAAAGTCCCAGCGACAGGATCAGCACCGCCATGCCCGGAATCAGACTGCTGCTCTCTCACTCCGCCTTCCACCTCAGCGTCACCGCCTTCCACCGCTCCGCCACCTCGCCTGCAGCACAGACGACTATAGCACCCCTGGTGGACAGAGGTGGAGTTGCGCTTCCATGCATTTTGCTTTTCAGAATCAGAATTCAGAATCAGTTCTGTTTGCCGGGTAGTTTTTACACATAGGAATTTGTTTTGGTCAGTTGGTAGGGTTAGACTCTAACCCATTAGGCAGTGTGTAAGGATTAGACAGGACAGTGCAAAGACAGGACAGTGCAATATTCTTGGTAGAATCCTTGAGCAAGACACCTAACCCCAAAATTGCTCCCAATGAGCAGGTTAGCACCTTGCATGGCAGCTACCGCCATTGGTGTGTGTATGTGTGTGTATGTGTGTGTGAATGGGTGAATGAGAGGCCATTGTAAAGCGCTTTGAGTGCTATATAAAAGCGCTATATAAGTGCAGTCCATTTACCATTTAGAAAGGTGGGGTAGAGGGCGTATTGGTCCATGCATTTAGATATAATTAATTATTATAAAAGTGTACGTTTGGTTCGTCTCCACAGATCTGGCTCCTGGGAGGATGAATGTCACATTCAATGGCAACACCTCCTTTACAATCTCCTGGCAATATGACTTGATTCAAAACGACTCCTGCTTCTCTGTGGAGTGGTGGAGGAAAGGACAGACAGCAGATCACAGATCCTTCTTTGAGGACAAGAACAACTATGAAGTCATATCCTTGGACGGTAGGCATGTCTCTCAATATGTGACCCATGTTATGGGGCGGCTGTAGCTCAGTTGGTAGAGCGGGTCGTTCAATGATCGAAGGGTCAGTGGTTCAAATCCCAGCTCCGACTGTCCACATGTCGAAGTGTACTTGAGCAAGACACCTAACCCCAAATTGCTCCCAATGAGCAGGTTAGCACTTTGCACGGCAGCTACCGCCATTGGTGTGTGAATGTGAGGCCATTGTAAAGCGCTATATAAGTGCAGTCCATTTAAGGGCTGGGGACCTCCTTCTTGGAGGGACTGTCAACGCTCCTTTGAGGAGTGAGTTTAACCAACCACTCGCTACCACCACCTGGGACTCAAGGACACTCACTCGGTTACACTTACATTAATTTATGTGTTGACTGTAAATTAGTAAGTTAAGTCACGTTTTATTTATATAACAGCTTTCACAGACAGGGGTCACAAAGTGCTTCACAAATCATCAATAATTTTTTTAAAAAGAAGGTAAAAAGCACAATAACAAGGACAAATAAACACAAAGAGACACAGGAGGCTAGACACAGGCTAGTCTGAAAAGATTAGGCTGAGTTTTAAAACAATCAACAGTGGCCGCAGAACGTAATAGCTCTCTACAGCGGGGGGATAAACAAAACATTAATATAACAGAGTAAGCTTCCTACCATAAACATGTTTGTTGTGAGCACTGTATTTCTGGATATATAATTGTATAAATGTGATTGCTTATTGAATAGCTGCTTTTGTCATTGCATGTGTCAGAGCCTCTGAAGCCCTATCAGAAGTACATGTTCATCCTCCACACACGGCCAGACAAGATGGCGTGCAACCTGAAGTTCATCAACAACAGCGAGGTCACCTATGGGAGCGTCCAGACCTACTTCACCGAAGGACGTGAGTGTTTCTACTTCCCTTTTTACTATCAATATTCAACTCGCCACCGCCGAGGAACAAACCGCTGACCGCGTCACCCAGGACTGTCCGATACTGTATATCGGACACCCAAGGGAATGTGTGGCCTGACGGTTGTGGATGACGAAACGGTGACGTGGCTCCTGGAGGTGTGCCCGGATATATAGCCCGGGTGACCCCTCGCCCAGGCTCGGGGTGGTAAAAGGATAGCCCCTCGTACCCGAGCCTGGGGGGTGAGGACGAAACCAACCTACCCATACGACAAAGAAGAATATTCAACTGAAAAGCTGAAAAGCAATAGTCATCTACTGTATATCCCTCCCTCTCTCTCTCCCTCCCTCTCTTCTTTTCTCTCTCTCCCTCTCTCTCCATCTCTCGCTCTCCCTTTGCCTCCCTCTCTCTCTTTCTGTCCCTCTCTCCCTTTATCTCCCTCTCTCTCACCTCAGGCCCTGGCAGTGCCCCTGGGAACATCAGCAGCAGCAACGTTACCCAGAATTCCTTGCTGCTGGAGTGGAGCTCTGTGGCTGAGGAGGATTCCAGGGGCTTCCTGCTGGGATACCTCATCTACTACACAGAGAGCCACCCGGCCGGATCAGACAACGAGACGAGTAACACCAGGGTTTCTGACAGGGTTATACTGCTGGAGTTCTCACGTACAATTTGTACAATTACATAATCAGTTGTGTGGGCAACATTACGTTTTGGACAGGCCCAACCGTGCACCTGCACTGAACGTGAATACTCACTACATGTCATCCATCCAGAGCAGGAAACAGAGACTTCCTTTGGGAATCAGAAATAACTTGAAGGGCCATTTTCAGTTTCTCATACTGTAAAACCTGTTATTAGCATCGTAGCGACCGGAGTTTACAGTTACAGGGTGAGGTTGCGGTAGCTGTCATGCGTAGCTATTTCAACATCTCCTTCACCATGATTCACACCTCAGCATGTGGTTTCATATTGATAGCAAGTCATCTGCAATACTCATTTCCAGGGGATTTCCTGAACACCATTAGTCATATGTCACAATGTTTTCTTTTAACTCCTAGATGATTTTTTTGAGGGTGGGGGGGGGGATATGTTACTGAAAAGCTGGATCTGTTTATACTGTACACTCCCAGACAGAGATTTTAACTGTATACTTTTCACTGGCTGTCTTATTGGTCTTCTTGCTTACAGACATCACAGTGGACCCAGGGTCAAACCACTATGAGTTGGCGGATCTAAAAAGCGGCACAATGTACCAGGTTCAAATGTCAGCGTTCACCAAGGGAGGAGTTGGAGTTCGAAGCTCGGCTGTGTACTTTGAAACAACGCCACCAGGTTTCCAATCGTCACCATACGACCATCCGGTCACTGAAAAGAAAATGATCCAAATTTATTTTGCACCACCGCACACAAGAACCGGCCTCATCTGAACAGCTCTGAACTGTGTGACTTCCTTTCAGATCCCCTTCCTCTAGGTGGCGCTCTCGCAGGTCTGGCCGTCTTAGCCGCCGTGCTGATATTTGGGGTTCATCTCTTGTGCCGGTTGCTGAAGAGGTATATTACCTCATGACCTCATGAATTTGCTCCGTTATACGATCCATCATTAACCGTGGATTTGATTCTGGTATATAGTGTTCCGAGGCCATGTGGAACATGAAGACGAGGTTCTTGTGCTATTTTCAGAGTGAAGGAGGTCATTTGGCCGAGCATGCCCAATCCCAGTAACAGCCGTGCCATCCAGGGGGTGGAGGGGGTCTGTGGGATGGTCAGTGTCATGGACTGTAATTCTGCTACTGTATGTCTGTTCCATTGCCGATAGACCAAAGGCTTGAATGTACAGTAGCACTGTAGATCTCAGTCTAAGAAGATCATGGTTTTTGTTCATTTTACCCAGGAGCTTTTGGAGCCAATCAACACGCAGAACCTTGATGAGGAAGATGAGGGGGATTCCCACAGCCTACACATCATCGAGGGAGGGGCCGGCACCTCTAATGTCAGCGACCTTTACGGCAGCGTTGACCCAAATCTACACCGTAACCGAGAGTCAGATGCCAGCCTGGAGACCACCCCTCTGTCAGCCCCCGTCTCCACGCCCCCCTCAGCGCGCCTGGGCTGCGTCTCAGAGCGCCGACGGGAATTCCCCTCCGCCGCCACGGAGAGATCTACCCCACAGAGCCCCGCCGTGGTCTCCACGGAGAGATCTACCCCACAGAGCCCCGCCGTGGTCTCCACGGAGAGATCTACCCCACAGAGCCCCGCCGTGGTCTCCACGGAGAGATCTACCCCACAGAGCCCCGCCGTGGTCTTCACGAGCGACTACACCACCATAGAGCACTTCCAGCAGACCACGGCCACGCCTCTCCGCTGCCCGCCAGCAGACACGCAGGCTCAGCCTGGCCAATCAGAGGACAGAGGCTTGACATCGTCGAGGCTGGATTATGTGCTCCAGCCACTCCCCCCCTGGAACTTTGAAGAGATATCGTGAAATTGCTGATTGATACAGATTAAGGTTCAATATTCTTCTATGGCTGTGCAGATGTACAGTCAGCTGTAAATAGCTTTATTTGCTGCGGTCTGTAACACACGTTATGATAGACGAAGACATTCTAGAACAGGTATTGTAGTGTAGGCACGATAATAATAATTCAGATTATGAAGAACCCAGTGTAAATGTGAAGAAATTACATTGTTAAAATCATGTTTGAAGCAAAAGTCATTTTTATTGGATACCTTTGGGGGGGGAGGGGTCTGTGCAGAGAATGTCTTGTCAAATTCATAAATTTAGGAGAATCAATCACACACACAGAACCAAGCTATCCAAAACCATATTACAAAAACCTTCCAACCATTAACAGGAGCTGAGACATTATTTCCCTCTCATCACATCAGTAGCCAGCATGGACACGTAAAGAGTAAGAGTTCACCAACAACCTAAACTGGGCACATTTCATTTCTACAGTAGGCTATAGAATTATAAAAAAAGTTTTTTTTGTTAGTTTTTTGTTTTACATAACCCGTAAGATATCACTTATTCATACGGCCTACAGTCCAGTGGTTGAGTATCTTGACAATGTAAAAGTCTGTTCCTTCTGTCCAAACCCTTTATAGGAGCAGTACTGTATATATACACAAGCAGAACACGGCCAAGATGGATGCATGGTTCAATTCCTCCTGATCAAACCTTCACACGCCGTCATGAGTTACATTAACAAACAGCTAAACAAACAAAGCTTTGATAAAAGCTCAAATTCAAAAGAAAATACTGAAGCAAGGTACACATACTGGGGGGGTAGGTGTTCAAACTGCCAATGGGAACAAAATACTGAATTCTGATTATCATCAAAAATACAATTTAAAAGAATTTACAAATAAAAAAAATAAAAGATTTAAAAACCAATTACTTCATGGAATATCAAGAGAACATCTTGCCGTTTTTTTTATCCAAGACAACATTACTACCGATAAAGAATATCCAACACAACATATCCTGATTGCTTAACTAGATATATATCTTATCTTGACAATAAATCCATTTTTAATCTTCTCTATTTTATACAGTATATATTGAATTAGAGTGACGTTTGTACAATATCAGTCTAGGCACTTTTGAACTTGCCTGTGAAAGCTGTGTGTTGACTATGTCCCGTTCAACCTCTTTGTTGTGCAGTAGGATGGCATGCATGACTGAAGTGTGGTCTCAGGCTGTGGGTACTGACACTAGACATCTTATAATATATTTGTATACTCTACATGACAGAGGATTTTAGTCACTATACGACCTTTCAAATCATTTTGACAGTGGTAAGATAGAAAGGGTGAGAGACAGTGGAGCATTAACTGAGTCCTTTCATGTCAGAACCAAAACGCCACGAAAGGTCGTCGGCGGCACCAACACTCAGAAAGGAAACGGTGAAATAAATATGTTCATGTTCAACATAGTGCCCGTTGAAAAAAAGAGACTACATTAAAACAAGGTGTGCGTGTTCAGATTCCTTTTTACCATATGAATATCATATAACGGCAGGTTCACAGCAACAGGATAAGAGGACTGCATTCTCTTCTAGCTACACACTTCAAATGACGTCAGCTGGACTCGCGGCAGCTGGAAAGCGGCTCGATCGTCTGGAAAGAGGTTAATGGCAGAAGATTCTCGGGTTTTGGCACACTGCTGTGCCACTCCAGGGAACAGGTGTGTGTGTGTGTGTCCAGGTACAAGTCAGAGTACTGTTAACTGGGTAGTAGTTCAGTACCGTGGTATAGTTATGCCAGGGTGTGTGAGTGCCGTGTCACTTGGCGAACGCGGCCACGTCGTCCTCTGCGTGAGCGCTATGCCTGCCGTTGTGCTGGGCGCAGGGTGATGACGTCACCCCCTCGCTGGGCGTGGCCGAGCCTCCTCCATCGCTCTCGTAATCCTCCTTCTCCTCCCTGTCGTTGTCCCTGTCCACCTGAAACACCACAGCGGTCAGTCTACAGTCCAGTAACATACGCTGGCTAGAATGAATGGTAGGGCTGCACGATTATGACAAAAGATAATAATTGCGATTATTTGCTTCAAAATGGTGATTGCGATTAATAATTGTGATTAATAGGCCTATTTTGTATATAATATTAATATATAATAACCAAAATGCGACGTTGATCCCTTTCTTGCTACTAACTCACTGACCTCGTTTTAGCTAATTTTTTCACTACTCACGGCTGCAGGTAGGCTACTCTTGTCTTGTGACACTTGTCTTGACCTACTGCTATCTGTCTTCTCAGTGAAATTGCTGCGCACAGCGCACTCAGCGGGAACGCATGTGATTGGTCAGACAGCATAAGCGCCTGTGATTCGTCCGTGTAGTCCTAGCACACAATTCAAAGCAAAATTATTAATCACATTAATTGCGGCGGTCATAATCGCGATTTCGCCCAGACCGAATCGCCATTTCGTTTCACTTCGTTATTCAGTCTCAACAGGCTCCCATTGGGCGTCGCCAAAGGAGTCCTCAGCGATTAGTTCATCCCTTAACCAATCGCGTTCTGCAGTTTCAAAGGACGCATTCAAAGGACACTGATTGGCCTGGTTGGAATTCCAACCGAGAAATCACTCTGGACGCGAGCCTTTCCAGACCCTGAATCGCATTTCGAAAATGCCGATTCGGGCTCTGGAGCCCGGCTAGATCAGAACCTACTGGTGGATCACAGATCACCACCTTGAAGCTGGAGATGTTAGTTTTGTTAACTTGGTGAATTGGGAGAGAGCTGCGAAGTGAAGATAAATTAAGTTCCGTGTGTATCACGATTCGATTCGATTCAATTCAATATCGATTCGGTTAGTGTTACTAAAACCGTTTTTTTTTTTAGCTGTAACCTTAATTACATGACTGCCAAGTTATGCAACACATCAATACTAGGGCTGGGTATCGATACTGATTTCCAAAAATGAATGAATGAGTGAATCATTGAATGAATTAATTAACTATTCATTCCTTAATTAATTAATTAATTCATTAAATAAAAGATCGATTTTGGGATTCATGAATCGATTCTGAATCATTTGAACCCAGTCCTAATGAGAAACCATGTCTACGCTAGCCTCAGTGTGCCAGGAGTCGGAGAACACAGCGACAGAACATGGACCTACATGGACCTCTTCTAAGGGGACTGAGAGAATCTTCCACCACATATCCGGTGGCTCATCTCATCTAAAACCAAAAACGTTCCTCGCTAAATTACCTCCCCTTCATAGAAGATTTGTGACGTTTTTTTTTTTACAGTGGCTACTTTACGTCTGCTGTCTACACCAACCACACGACACTAGCAGTGGCAGGTCCTCCGTGCTCGCTGCGTGGGCCTGGAAGTAGCACCTGATTGTTATCAGTGCTGTGAGGCGTCTTAAACGTATCATGTTTTATCTATGGATCAGACTGATCTTAATCTGCGCTGGCATGTCTTGAGAAGTAGGCCAGCGTTCGCGCTCTGCGCTGCCTGCTAATCGAGACGGTGAGGCTCATGGTGACCAAGGCTGTGTTGATGGGAAAAAACGGCACAGCAGCAAAGCAAGGTGTCATTCAAATCTCTGATTGTCTTTTTTGCACAGCAGAACGGCTTCAGTTCGGTAGAGAGACTTGTTTAGGGGGACTTGTCTACGGGGACTTGTCTACGGGGACTTGTCTACGGGGACTTGTCTACGGGGACTTGTCTACGGGGACTTGTTTGTCTTCTTACCTTGATGGGTTTGGCCTTGCGCTCAATCTTGTCTTTCTCTCTGTAACTCTGCTTCTTGGCGCTTCGGTCCCGGCTGCCGTCCCTCACCCTGTCCCGGCTGCCGTCCCTCACCCTGTCCCGGCTGCCGTCCCTCACCTTGTCCCGGCTGCCGTCCCTCACCTTGTCCCGGCTGCCGTCCCTCACCTTGTCCCTCCGCCGGTCCTTCTTCCCCCTGGAAGAGAGCCAGAGGCAGACATGACAGTGAGTGACCTGGAGCCACGCCCAACGGCGGCGTCAGCAGACATTATCTCACACCAATCTCAGGGAGTGGTTCGCCATTTAGCTCGATAAACCCCGTAATGAGGTTATTTACGATCACAGACAACGGCCCATATCAAAACCTTGACAGACTGTGCGCTCTTGAGATATTAGTGCTCATTGCTAATGTCACAGCTAATCATAGAATGGATCTAGCCCCATCGTGTACTTAGCGGTGACATGAGCAATGGACGCCAATATCTGAGTGCACAATGTGTCAAAATGTTTATATGGACAGTTGTCTATGATTGTAAACAAGCTTCTAACAGGGCTTATCAGGCTAAATACCAAACTACTCCATTAAGATGTGTACAGGTGGTTTATTGGGGGTAAAATTTTGGGTGTAATGTTGAGTGGAACGGTCAGTTGTGAGGGATGAGATCACCTCTTGGGTGAGGGAGACCGGGCTTTCCTGCGAGGGCTTCTGGATCTGTCCCGACTCCTCCTCCTGTGCCCCCTGAAAACGCACACGCAGCATTAAACATCCACCGAGTTTAACTCCCTCTCCACATGTGGCTAGAACATCGGTTAGCCAAGTGTTGAGTTGATTTTAAACATGCTTTATAAATAAAGTTGACCTTGACCTTGAGTCCTAGACTACTTCCTATCATTAGCATAGTTGCCATCATTCGCTTCATAGAATCACCAATCTAAGCCTAGTAGACATGAAAACTATTACTTCTAACTTGACATTTAATCTAGACACAAACTTAAAATCATTAATGCTCCAATGAACGGTCTAGATTCTGCCAGCTGGCTGGGTTGAACAGGGGTCAGGCGGCGTGTCCGTGGCTCAGCTGACCTGATGGCGCTCCCGGAACCCAGGAAGCCACCGGAGCTGTTCGGGTGACCTTTGCCCTTTTTGTCCTTCTGTCTCCTATCCCCCTTTTCTTGAAAGCCATCCTCCTTGCCTCTCATTTTCACATCCTTGTCTTTCCGTTTGTCCCTGAGGGACACCGGAAAGTGTGTCACACACTTCCTTCTCATGTACAAACCGGCATGAACCAAATAAGGATTCAGCCACATCTCTATTGTAAATATGATTTCCGAAACGTATTCATGCACTTGCAAAATAGTGGGTCGCTACTTAACACTCAACAGTTGATTACAACTCAAGCTAAAATGTTTTGTCGGTGACATTTTCTATCCAGTGAAGTCACTAAAAGGCCTGAACACACAGAACAGTGTTGATGTTCTGACGGCAGGTGTGTGGTGTTAATGGTACCTGGATTTGGACCTGCTGCGTCTCCGGTCCCTGGGGGGGGAGTGTCTCTTGTTGGACACGCGGGACCCGTGGGACACGCTCACCCTGGGCGCCGGCTTCTGGGACAGCCTGCTCCTGCACGGGGACACAGACCGTCAGCACACAGACCGTCAGCAGACAGACACACAGACCGTCAGCACACAGACCTTCAGCAGACACACAGACCGTCAGCAGACAGACACACAGACCGTCAGCAGACAGACACACAGACCGTCAGCAGACAGACACACAGACCGTCAGCAGACAGACACACAGACCGTCAGCACACAGACCGTCAGCAGACACACAGACCGTCACCAGACAGACACACAGACCGTCAGCAGACACACAGACCGTCACCAGACAGACACACAGACCGTCAGCACACAGACACACAGACCGTCAGCAGACAGACACACAGACCGTCAGCACACAGACACACAGACCGTCAGCACACAGACACACAGACCGTCAGCACACAGACACACAGACCGTCAGCAGACACACAGACCGTCAGCAGACACACAGACCGTCAGCAGACACACAGACCGTCAGCAGATACACAGACCGTCAGCAGACAGACACACAGACCGTCAGCAGACACACAGACCGTCAGCAGACAGACACACAGACCGTCAGCAGACAGACACACAGACCGTCAGCAGACAGACACACAGACCGTCAGCAGACAGACACACAGACCGTCAGCAGACAGACACACAGACCGTCAGCACACAGACCGTCAGCAGACACACAGACCGTCACCAGACAGACACACAGACCGTCACCAGACAGACACACAGATCGTCACCAGACAGACACACAGACCGTCACCAGACAGACACACAGACCGTCAGCAAACAGCTGCGAGATCGCTCTGCTTCAATCATACATCCCGGAGTTAAGATGCACGCATCCAGATGTGTGTGTGACATGTATGCTACCGTTTTATTTATAGTTAATTTATCAGGGACAATACAAACAACATCTTAACAGGTTACAATAACATGAAACAGATGTGTTGTATATACTGTAGGGTTTCTAGCCAAGGCTAATTTGCAACCCCTGGTTAGGCGTTTTTACTTTAAAATGGTTACTACATCATGGCGGCCAATGCCTAAAATCTAATCTGCATAAAGAGGTCAATCGCATACCACTGTTGCCAGTATTAATAATCATCCTAGACAATCAATGCAACGAAGCTCGGAGCCCACCTCTGTCTGGAAGTGGACCTCTTTCTCTGCGTTCGCGAGCGGGACCGTGAACGTGTGCGAGACCGCCGGGACCGTCTGGACCGGCTGGAGGAGCGCTTCTTCTCTTCCTCTGAAAACACACCGTCGGTATGATCACATGAGCTCCAGGCTGGTTCACCACACCATCAGTATGATCACATGACTCCAGGCTGGTTCACCACACCATCAGTATGATCACATGACTCCAGGCTGGTTCACCACCATCAGTATGATCACATGAGCTCCAGGCTGGTTCCCCACATCATCAGTATGATCACATGAGCTCCAGGCTGGTTCACCACATCATCAGTATGATCACATGAGCTCCAGGCTGGTTCACCACCATCAGTATGATCACATGAGCTCCAGGCTGGTTCACCACATCATCAGTATGATCACATGACTCCAGACTGGTTCACCACCATCAGTATGATCACATGAGCTCCAGGCTGGTTCACCACATCATCAGTATGATCACATGAGCTCCAGGCTGGTTCCCCACATCATCAGTATGATCACATGAGCTCCAGGCTGGTTCACCACATCATCAGTATGATCACATGAGCTCCAGACTGGTTCACCATGTCATCAGTATGATCACATGACTCCAGACTGGTTCACCACATCATCAGTATGATCACATGACTTCAGACTGGTTCACCACACCATCAGTATGATCACATGACTTCAGACTGGTTCACCACATAATCAGTATGATCACAAGACTCCAGACTGGTTCACCACATCATCAGTATGATCACATGACTCAAGGCTGGTTCACCACGTCACCACATCATCAGTATGATCACATGACTCAAGGCTGGTTCACCACGTCATCAGTATGATCACATGACTCCAGGCTGGTTCACCACACCATCAGTATGATCACATGACTCCAGGCTGGTTCACCACCATCAGTATGATCACATGACTCCAGGCTGGTTCACCACACCATCAGTATGATCACATGAGCTCCAGTCTGGTTCACCACATCATGATCACATGACTCCAGGCTGGTTCACCACACCATCAGTATGATCACATGAGCTCCAGGCTGGTTCACTACACCATCAGTATGATCACATGACTCCAGACTGCTTCTCAATCACTGCACATATCCCTGCACAGGCTCAAATTAGTTTTAAATGCCACAAAAACAAATTAATGGAAGGCAGCCATTGAAAGATATTTTAAGTATTTTGGTATATGGTTGGACAGTAAATTGGACCTTTTGGTCATTTGATCTACACAATCTTATATAGAGAATAGGTTATTTTCTTGTTTCCGTTGAGGCCAGAAAGAAAGCCTTCTGAAGCCGCTTGAAGTGGTGCAGCCACTTCTATATGTGTCAAGGTCAAGGCAGCTTTATTTGTCACGTGCAGAGATGAGGTGACGAGGTGACCCAAGCGGCGTCTGGACTCTCGCGCGCCATTTTTATTTATTTTTTTAAAGATATTTTTTTAGGGCTTTTCAGCTTTAATGGTATAGGACAGTGTAGAGAGAGACAGGAAACAAGGACATGCGGCACAGGACCCGAGCCGGGAATCGAACCCGGGTCCGCCGTGCGAAGGACTAGCCTTCATATGGTGCGCGCCTTA
The DNA here is from genome assembly GCF_949987555.1 of Borostomias antarcticus. Lineage (NCBI taxonomy): Eukaryota > Metazoa > Chordata > Actinopteri > Stomiiformes > Stomiidae > Borostomias > Borostomias antarcticus. The sequence goes on along the minus strand of NC_140235.1, from coordinate 38,419,380 downwards.
CCCCCCTCCCGCGCCATTGTTGTCAGACGTGTCTCTGCCCGTCCACCGTTCATAGCATGAGATTTAGACCAATACCAACCAACACCAGCAGAGGGCAGTAGAGATCGCTCAAAAACCTGCACCGCTTCCTTCACCACGTGGGAGTGATTTATTTATTTGATCTGTGATTAATTATGAAGATTTGCTGTATGAGGCATCATCTACGCAAAAAAAAGGTTGATTCTGCACTGTTGTGCTTTACAGTATTACAAGGGCCAAGACATTGCAGATGTAAGATGAAGAAAGATTCATAAGCGTGTCAATTAACAACAATGTACTCTTTTGTATACGGTGACCTTGTATGCATTGTGGGGGCTGGAGTCCCAGACGTGTTTATTGAACGAGGAAGTGTGCGGGGGGGAGGGGGGGGGGGGGACATGAGACAGACGGCCTCTGTCTGGAGGGACGACGACAGCGAGAGGAAGTGACCGACCGCTGACCATGTTAGGGGTGTTTTCATAACGCCCGACCCCCGTTGCCTTTCCCATGACCCCTCGCCCGGGTTTGTACAGTACGAACACGCTGAACGGACCGCGCTCCCAAGAGGCTCTGCATCAACTCTTCGTATTGTCTCTCTCCATGCCGTGTGATCAATAACAAACAATGTTATGCCTGAAGCCACAGAGACTGAAGACTGAGCTTTGGTCCACAGCGTCCACCATTCATTGTAATGTGTATGAGATGGTGCAGCGGCCTTCTCTATACAGGTTGGCTATGCAAAGGCGGCTACATTGGTATGTTTTTATTTACAAGGCAACCCTGGGTAAGTTGCAAGCTGCTGCTTTAAGAAAGACGGCTTTCTCATACTGGGCATCGTCAACCTCCTCACAACCTGAAACATCTTCTCTGCCTCATCTTCTCCGACTAGAGGTGCGGGTGCCATCCTGGCGATGGGTGCTTTTAACGAGGGTAGATGTTTCCACTAGGCTAGTGTGTGTAGCTGTGCTAGTGTACGGATGATGTTTTAATGTTTAATGATGTTATCTCCTGGCTAAATGAAGAATAAACATTACAGTTTACCCCATTTATGTTGACATGTACTTCTACTCTTAGAAACGTGTATATGCTGCTTTGCTGCTTTTGTTAGCCGGGCTCTCCTTGAAAAAGAGATTGTAGCTCAATTGGTCTTTTTCCTGTACGGTCTATAGGACACCATTCTGGAGCACTGGCACACGAGACCCTGACGTTGAGGGTATCCCAGAGTTCCAGAGTGTGACCTCCTCCTACCTGGTTCTATGGCCGCAGCGATGGTGGACTGGGCTTCCCTCACTCTCTTCATGACGTCCTCTAGTTCCTTGGCGGCGGCCTGTGGCGTCAACTCTGGGGGCTTCACTATGGCGTTGTTGGAATGGTTAATTCTGAAAAACAACACACACTTACACCTCTTTAACAATAACACCTCTTTGTAGCTTTCATCTTATGTGGGTCGCCAATGTGATTTTTCAACACAATACATTATTAACAGGATTTGAGCTCATATTCCCAGGAAGGATATGTTTGAACCAAGCAGTGGGTAAGCAGTGAATGCATACTTCAGGGGTCTGTCGCCGAACATGACCCCGTTGAAGGTCAGGGCTCTGGACACCGACTCCTGGTTGGCGAACTCTACGAAGGCGAAGCGCGTGGGCTGGGTCTCGTCCCCGGCCATCCGCACAAACTTCACATCCCCCACCGTCTTGAAGAACTCCAGCAGCTGCTCTGCAGTGGTGGTCTGTAGGGGTCAGACAACCCGGACACGTTACACGCCGATCGCGGCTCATCGCCGGTCACCGCCTCGAGCCGAGCTGGACGGACGGGTCGCGGCGTCGGCAAGCGACGACGGTTCCGAGTACATCGGGGCCGCCTTGCGCGGTACGGACACGCCCCCTCTGCTTGCGCAGGTAAAAATGTAACGCAGGTCGATATGATGCGCCCGCTGACTCAAGCTTCCAGGTTACCTGGGAGTTCAGGTTCCCCACGTAGACGGTCCTTCGGATCTCGTCCACCTTGGAGGGGTCCACGTTGCCCATGAGGGGGGGCTGGGAGGCGGCGGCGCCCGACAGAGCCGCCGCGGCCGCCGCGGCATGGTCCAGGACGGCCGGCAGCGCCACCAGGTTCCCCACGGGCAAGCTCAGCAGCGGCGGCGGCGGCTGCTGCGCACACACACACACACACACGCGCACGCACAAACACACACACGAGAGCCGCTCAGTATCCCTGCGGCGGCGATCTCAAACGTGCCTCGCCGCCATTTTGAGAGCGTGCGAGGATGCGAGGTAAACGCTACGCTGTACTCACGGCCTGAACGGGTGTGGGGATGGGCAGCAGACCCCCGCCTGGTATCAGACTGGGCACAGGGGCGGCAGGTGCCAAGAGAGACAAGGCCTTGCCCTCCTCTGGTATCCTGCCTGTAGAGAGGAGCAGGAGTTAGCGTTGGTAGTGGAAGGGATCTTCCCTCTGTCTCTATGTCTGCACAAATAGCCCAGTATTCTAGAGAGAGAGAGAACATAGCCTTCCTCATACAACATAGAGCTCGACTGGCTACAGATCGACTATCTATCAGAGCCCGTGGTAGTGGTGTACACACTGGAGGCCGAGCGCGGTCTCCTCTACATCTCAAGCTATGCTTCCTCACTCAATTATCCCTGGCTATGAGCACACACATGTTAAACATGACTTCAGTTCACAAACAAAAACAAAATCTTTTTTTCTTTTGTCCTTTGTCTCTTTTCATAAGATCAAAAAACAATGCAGAGAATGAGTTAACACTTTGAGGTATGGGTCACCTGTACTGGAAACATATTGGTCAAGAACCATACGATATCAAGCATGGGCGCTTTTCCCCTGGGGCGATCGTTTCGCAGTGTTGGAAAGGTGTGCAACACAAGACAACCGTTCATGATGGCTGCATCACTAATAGCACACAGAACATCGGATACAGAAAAGAAGAACATTTTTTAAGAATCTTAGGAAATTCCCAAATGTTAACCAAAACTTCAATCTCCTGGATAGGAAAAAAAAGAGGAGATCAGAGGCAAGATGCATCTAAAAAATAAATATTTCCCCACAGCACCATGACTTGCTACAAATAAACAGCAAAGCCTCTATGCGCCTTGAAAAACTAAATTTCAAATGAGAACACTTTGGACGCTAGACATCTCTCATATAACGGCATTGAGAAAGTAAGGCACAAGTTAACTTTAAGACACAGCCTTACTTTAAATGTCCCCTGGCATCAAATTTCAAATAGGGTAAAAACAATCCTGATGGAGATTAAATGAGTCTCTGTGCTATCAAATAAGAAGCCCTAACCTTATCAACAAGAGCAGAGACAGAGAGTAAAATAGTGTTAGTCGTCTTCATGGCATCCAATGTGTGATACACATTCCACCTTGGTAGCAAAGCAACCTGGACAGAATTTAATCACACACAAGTTGCAGCTGTGGAAGTAGAGAGAGAGGGGGAGGGGGGAGGGGGGGACAAAAATAAAGAAATAAACCAAAACAATAGAAAACAATGCTACAAAAAAATATGCAATAGTTTACGGTAAGAAACGGTAGTTTCTAGAGAGAGCAGACAGAGGACAACATGGGAAAGTATGAAAATAAACAAACCAAAAGAAAAGAAAAATAAATGAAAAGAGACAAGGTGTCCATCTTGGAAGGCTCAGCGGGCTATTCTCCTGGTCACTTCCCCCCTTGAAGGCTGCGTTGGCCCCATCGGGGAGAGTGGCTTGGAAAACAATGCCTGATTCAGGCTAGTGTAGTGTAACAGCTGGCCCAGTCTAGGCATCTGATATGCACACATAATCACACAGAAAAAAACATACAGAACCAAATTAATAAACTCAGTAGCCATCCTGCACCAAGTCACGAGGACAAAAGCATTTTAAGTGAGAGAAAATCAGTCAATTAAGGTGAAACCACTTTTAACAGTCAGGTACATTAAAAGACCAACAGTGGTTCCAGGAGAGAGAAAATGTAAAAATTAAAAAACGAAATGAAATGCAAGAGAAAAAAAGACGAAGTTAGCTGTACTGTTATAAAAAAATAAAATAAAAATAAAAAAAGTCCTCGAAATACAGTAACTTTATCTTGAACTACTGTAACGTTAACTTCAATCATGTTACCCAAACTAAATAGCACATTAGTTATAATATCTGTATCTGACTATGAAGTAAAGTACCTAACATCCTACTGTGGCTAATAGTAGATCTAAGCCTGAGCATTAACCTCGCAATGAGAGAATACCATGCAAAGCCTCAAAGCGAAGTGAACTACATTCTGATCTGGGGAACAATGTTTAGGTTTCATCTCGAAATCTGGAGGCGATCAATGCTCAGTGCTCTAGGCCTGTGTGCCACATGCATATCAAGGAACTGTGATTCAGATAAAACACTATGACAGAATAGTACCTTGACAAAAGAGTTACAATTCATCACATCTCATGAATGAGCATATGCTTAGCCAGCCCATACTCACCTTCAGCGCATGGGACTACTATCAAAGCTCTGTCAATAAAAACTGTGTTGGTTAAATGCTGTGCCACACCAACACTGGAAGGCTCTCGATACTTTATGTAACATACTTTGGACGAGAAAGAGAGTGGTGCATTGCTGTAAGAGACAGAAAACAAAAGAGAAAAATAGGTTAGTGCAGTTCCAGCTAGGCCCCACATCCTCGATGTTGCCTGATAAAGCCTGCCGAGATGAGTGCACTTACTCCGGCGGATAGAGCCTCAACTCCTCGATGTCCCCCAGAAAGCCGAATAGAGTGCGCATTTGCTCACTACTCACAGCAGACGACAGATTGGTGATTTGAACTACAGCGGTTCCCGGAATTCCGCTCATTATCAGAGTTGTATATTGCTAAAGATTATTTAAAACAAAATCTTTTGAGGATATGTTATTCTGCCAACGACGTTTCACTCGATATTGATGTGCGCACTAAAGACGGGGCTCGCAGGTGAACAGCGCCATCGGGCGGAGAGGATGTCTTGGGTTGCCAGGTTCCTCTTTTCACTTAGGTTGCCAGGTTCCTCTTTTCACCACCTCCTTGAGTTTCTGGATTTCAACTCGTGGGGTCAACCAGGCTATAAGTCACATGCCTAGATATCAGTCTAAAAATATTATATTATTTTTTTCCCCCGATTGGTTAATTCTATGTTGCTTTCCCTTATATGGCAAACGAATAACATGTCACTCTGTATGGCAAACGAATAACATGTCACTCTGTATGGGTATTTGCTTGATATTAAGTATACATATTTTCATTGCAATTTCGACGAAGGGTTTCTTGTGGTAAACTTAAGTGGACACTGATAAGTCAATAAGAAGAAGGAGAAGAATAACCTGACATTATCATGATATTTATTTATTCAAAGATGAGTGAAAAGAGAGAAATTAATCAGAGCCAAAGATCCTTAAAGAGCATTAGTTTTATTTTTTATTTCCCACAGGTTACCTCAGAAACAGTATAATTATATACAAAATCTGGAATGTTGAATAAATGCATATCAATCTTACTGTAGCTGTTTCCAGAGCAACCTTTGAAATACTAGCTATACATTAAAAGGGTTGCCTCTGCATTGCAATTTATTGCTGGTTTCTCAGGTCACTAATGCCATGATTAATTCATCTTTTTCTCTTTAAAAGTATTTACATTTTGATTAGTAATGTCTAAAATTCACAGGAGACTGTGCTAAATAAATAAAAACAACGTGAGCGCATAAAAAGACCAGGTGTTCTCGGATGGCAAAAAGTGACCCCAGGACTGACCCCCAGATTGTCTACACTGTCTTAGTTTACCAGACTGTACCTTTTCGCCAAGAATGTGAGAAGAATGACCTTTGACCCAAGAACTGTTCCTATTCCCAGATAAAAAGGCAAAACACAGTGCCAAAAACAAACAGCACAAAAAAAACAATTACAATGTTCTAATCTGATGCACTGTGGAAAATCACAGGCATATATATGCATGAGACTGTCAATTTGTTTCCCCTCCTGACAAACTGAACACTGATATAAACATCTTCCGCTATTGTCAGTGTGCCACTAGGGCTGCAGTACAAAAAGGACATATTCAGTTTGGGGACATCTTAAAATGGAACTACAACCATTAAGAAGGGGGCAAACATCATTTGCACAGTGTTATCCATTTGATTTGACAGTGCGCTATTACCATGATAGAGCCGTATGCAATACATAACATTGAATTACAGGTACAATAGATTACATACAAATCTAAATTTGTGAAGGAATGACATTCATGACATCAATCTATGGTAAATACTTTACATAATCTCACATTTCAGTGGTCGCATAAAACATTTCAAGTGGGGCGGAAATTTGTTGGGCTACAGTATAATCTTTAGATATCTGTGAATTTGATCATTTCCATCTTGATAGGAAACACGTCTCATGGCATCATGGGTAATCATTGAGAAGACGATTCATTGGGTGATATCATGCAAACAACACATACACCTATAATTTGTTGATCACACCAAGTGGACAAAGCACTGCAGTTAAAAGCATTCAGAGCTCGACACTTCAATTACAAACAATACAAATGACTTTCTGCCTTTGCAGCTCTGTTGAATTAGTTCTACACTGTTGCAAATTCATCGTTCTGCACAGACAACATTTTAACAGTTTGTTTTCTAAGACCAATTAAGCTTTGAGAACGAAGAGTTTTAAGCCAAGGGAGTGACACAAAAGCATTCACAACTATATAATGCAGGCTTGAACGTCTCTGCAAAAAAGATCTGCATGGTAATTTCCTATGTTTTTCATTAGAAAATATTCTTCACAATATAAAATTCATGTAAACCAGCAGATTACTAAAATGTTGTTTTTTTTTTTCTTTAAAAATGCAATTGGATGTTTATCTGAACGAAAATAAAGTCTCTTGCTATTGCTATTAAACCATTATGACTCGCACAGATAAGGGCATTTCATTTGTTGTGAAGGTAAGTGAATATTGCTTGGGTCTTAGGGTGGAGTCGGCTCCCCTTTACAAACAGTTCAAGGTCTATGGCACTTGACAACTTGTCTCTTCCTTCTCAATCACTCTATTCACCATTCAGCAACATGTCCATGTATGAAACACTATTCCAACATAAAGAGTTTGATAAAGTCTGATAATGTCTATGAAGATGTGTTGTTATATAGAAAGGCAAACTGTGGTTGCTTCTCCACTTAAAATAAAACAAAAGACATGTTAGAAATTGAAACCCTTTCAAATTGAAGCGATATGAATCCTCTAGTCACCAGTGGCTGCCCTTTACGACTGGACCAAGGTGAGCAGCAGAGGCCCAATTGTGTATCCCACTCTCCGACAGTCCCGTACCCCTCTGCATCTCCCCCTCGCACCTTCTGCTTTGGTCACCTAGCGTTACCACTTCTCCTCCTCCTCCTCCTGCTCTCACACAACCTCCTGGCTAGGCTAATTAAGGCCAAGCGTTAGCGCTCCTCGCCTATATCCCCCAATGGGTGTAATGTCCCACAGGATACTCCAGTCCACTGACGCATCACATACATGCGCGTATTTGCGCGATTCGGTGATGTTGCGAAGGCTTTTGTTCAGGAGTTGTGTGTTGACGGCACAGGCAGTGGTCTCTTCAGGTAAAGTGATATCCCAGAATCCATCCTGTCAGGTGGTTTCTCCTAGAGATGGCGTGGTGGACACATGGAGGATAAACGAGAACAGTACCATGTTGCAGTCTGTGGTTCACAGTTCAAAGAGAGAGAGATGTGAATGATTTGTCTTTTTTTTCCTCTTTTACTACCTACCATATTTGGGACATTTAAAAAATATCTAGCCAGGGAAACTCATACCAAATGCACCTTCCGAGTCCTACATTCGTCATCATCACAAGACAGCACACAACATTGTCCCCCGGATCACATCAAACAGCATGAGTGGTTTCAGAATATTCTTAAATTAAAAAAAAAGACAGGATTACAAAAAGAAAAGGCTAATTAGATGGTCAGCAAAGAGAGGGAGCTCTGCGCCCTCTAGTGGTCAGCCTCGGTCCATGCTCCGCTTCAGAAACTAGACCGGACTAGGTGATGAAGGTGAAGGATTTTCTTTAAAAAAAATCTAAAACAGATAAAAGCACAGTTTTGTTTTTTGTTTTTTTTCTGTGTTGGAGCCGATCACATCCTCGGCTTCTTCTGTGTAAAAAATAACAAGGTTCTCCCACAGTGATGGCTCCTTAAGACGCATGCTCCCAGATGTTCGCCCCCTCCGCCCCCCCTCCCAAATCCACTTGATGCAGTGGTTTCGCCCCCCGTTTATAACAAAGCTCTACAACGTCTTTTCACCGGACATTGTTCCCAAAAAAATGTCTTCGTAGACCAGGCTCCTCTGTGTATAAAAATAAGGAAGGGGACATTCAGTTTCTCGGTGTCCTCCTCGTCTCTGGCGGCGTGTGTCCTTGTGGAAGTGACCGGAGCGTCCGTCCCTACGCGCCCAGATCTCTGATGATGATCATGTCCACAGTGCTGGGGAAGGTCTTCAGGAGGGACACGGCGTTTCCGTGGTCAATGTTCACAAAGCTGTATCCGTTCACCTGCGGGGAAGGTCGCACGGTTAGTTGACCACACTGGAATATCATCGTGAGACTTCTCTGTGGCGGGTTTGTGGTGCGATGGTCAGATTACAGAACGCCGAGGATTATGGGAGATTGTGTTGGGAGGTTTTACCTGGATTATCTTGTCCCCAGGCTGGAGGATCTTGGACGCAGGACCCTCAGGTTGGACCCTCGTTACAAATATGCCCTGAGAACGAGACGGGGAACATTCAAGAGATCGATTACCCTCAGAAGCATACACGCAAGCTGGAAAAAAAGCCACAGTACAGTAGTAGTTAAGTAAGTAAGTAAATAGCCTTGCGAACCAATGGTTCTGGAGCCTAGTGGCCCATAGGCCAGGAGCCTATCTCCTGATTCCTTAGCGTGAGGCAGCTTGATGTATAAGTGCCCCCCCTGGACATGATGCTAGTATGTCACAGGGACTTACCCCCAATCCAACCTTTGATACTGAGTGCGGGGAGGCATTGGATCCTATCTTTTATAATCTTCGGTATGACTCGGCCGGGGATCAAACCCCCGACCTCCTAACCTCAGAGCGGACACTCTTAACCAGAAGGGTAGAGCTGGTAGTACAGTAGTAGTAACACATTCTAATAGGAAAGTGAGATATCGGTATACCGTACGTACGTTGTCATCTGGGCGAAAAGGGTTTCCCCGGCCTCCCACTCCTCCTGATATACTGAAGCCCAGCTCTGGATTCTTCTCCACCTTCACACGCATCTGCAACGCCATCCAGACAGAGGTGATCACTGAAGGTCAAGTCCTGGACAGGAGCTTGACAGCTCACATTTTACTCCGAAAGTCAAGTTGACTCAACCGCACGAAAAAGCCATCCCCCCTCAGTGGGATGATGTCATTCCTCGAGAAGAACGCTAAACTCGTCGTCTCCTGTCTCAGACTCGCTCTTATCTGCGACGGCGTCAAGCGGGCGAAACCCAATTTCCCTCTCCGGAAATCAATGATGTTCGAATTAGAGTATATCTCCCGCTCGAAACTTTGCGGATCCTTAAGTCATTAATTTTTTTAACTTTTAATCACCCTAATGTCCCTCTGTGGAAATCAATGAAGTATTAATCAATCTCACCTCTTGCTGCAGCGTGTCGTGTGGCAGGCGCGGCGGTCCGCCGGGCTGCTGGGAGACCTTGAGCATCAGGTAGTCTATGAGCTGCTCTCGGGAGGGGTGGCGCGCCATGGGCGCCTGGCACGGCGTCATCTGGGGCCGCGCCGGGGGGCACAACTGACCGTTCATCACAGGCACCTGAGGCGCACGTAGAGGGGGTGTTACGGGACCGGATTTATTTAATTATGCCACACAATTTTCCGAGCATGTCATTTCATTTCTACGCTTAATATGGACTCATTAATATCATTAATACATAATGAACGTCGAGGCATTTTCGAGGCCTCCTATGCACTGGAGAATCCGTAATCTCCTAATGGTATCCACTTCCTAATCAGGTTGAGAATCAACCTGCCAATCAAACAAAAGATCAACGCGCAATCCAAAGGAGACGACGTCCCACTTGACGAGTAAGGCCACTGCGGCCGTGGCGTGAAATGAGATTGAGAGCCGCCCGTTCGCCCGCCAATGAGGTGCTCCGTCTTAAAAAAAAACGGCGCCCGGGAGCAGCCAATCAGCTTCACCGGCTCATCGGCCGGCAGCCGCAAAGTCATGGAAATAATTTGGCTCCGAGGAGCAGCCGGGATGAAGTTCACAGATAATTCAATTAAGGTTATTAGATCTCAGGGTTATTGGCAGGTCCCATTAATGGAGGGGGGGGGGGGGGGGGGGGCGCTGGCGAGGGCTTGCGCCTTGGCCTGGAACACAGAACGGCTTTATGAGCATACAGGGAGAACTTCATTCTGCTTAACAGAGAGAGCTGGAATCTGTTGACTCATTCGAGCACAGTGAGCCAAATCTAGCACAACGGGAGCTCAGTGAGGGCCGGGTGGGCACCCCTTCAAAATGGTGGAAGGTGGACGCTAAACTGACAAGTCTGTCCATGATCCTATTTGCGGACGCTGACAAATCACTGACTCCAATTCAGGTAACTTTGTGGGGAAATAGAATGTTTTCAGGAATCTGAATCTCTAATTATTCTCTCTAGAGTCGATTGACCTCAATTCCTTCTATTGCTGCAGACCCCGGAGAAGGGACGTGCAGTACCAAAGTCAGACTGCAGGGGGCACAAGGGAGTTAAAAAAGCAAAATTATCCATTGCATTTCTATCAGCGGTTCATTTCATTGGCCGAGGCTTCTATTCCCCTCATCCGGTCTCAATGAATCTTTCTCAAACCCCCCTGGAAGACAAGGTCAGACAAGGAGGCGCGGCTCCCCTCTTTCTAGACTCTTCTAGGAGGAGGCAAGGAGTTATGATGCTAAGGATCAGTCATTGAGGAAAGACAGATTAAATCATTATGGAATCAATCGTTTTTACTCATCAACTGATGAGTGAGCAGTAGTACTGTTTGGGTACATTTCATTTCAATTCAGGAAGTGAATGAAGTGGACTCTAAGTGGGCAGTTATTTCAGTTAATACTCTGAATTGATGGAATTAAAACTGAAGTGACCCCAATCCTGGTACACTGACTGTACATATATAATTTCCGTACCCTGAAATACTTCTCATCCTCCTACAATATCTTACAGCTAATTTACTGATGTATAATCAAAACAAATATATATATACTTAGAAAACATATTTAAGTCTTTACTGTGGGGTGGACTGAGGGACTTTAAAGGACTAGTTTGGTATTTAGCATTATAAGCCCTGTTATGATCATATACAACGGTCCATATGCAAATTTTGACAGACTGCACTCTTGAGATATTAGCGCTCATTGCTCATGTCACAGCTAAGTACACGCATATATATGTCCATAGCTGTGACATGAGCAATGAGCACTAACGTCTAAAGACTGCGTCAAATCTCTTATTTGGACTGTTATACGATCGTAAACAGCCTTATAACAGGGCTTATGACGCTAAATACCAAACGACTGCTTTAAGCCTCGGCCGTACTCCACCATCTTCAAAGAGCCACAGCCTGGCTATTTATACCAGGGAGGCAAGCAGCCCGTCGAGGCGCAGACGGAGCATTTGGGGGCCAGGAGGAGGCGGTGGCCCCATGGGGAAACGGCCCTCAACAGTAATCTCTTCCAAGGCAGCCATCATTAATTACAACTAATTAATCACCGCTGGAGCGGATGTTCTGTCCTGGGTCAATATCTCAGCCCAAGGCTCAGGCAGGGGGCACACACACCACTTCCAGCTCCGGTCTGCGTTCGTCTGCGCGAGCGTGGGCCGAGGGGGGAGAGGCGGGCATCTCTAGTTAGGCCAGCGCCTTCTAAAGATCTGAAACTTTCTGAATGAGGACTTCTGCTTTTTAAAAATGATACCCTCGTGGAAATTCCCCTGGGTTTTATCGGCTCATTTGATGGGGAAATCTCTTTTTTAGTCAAACACATTTGAAGAGCACTTTATTTTTGTGGTGACTTTATGGCTCCTCAGCGTGGCTATTCATGCTGCGTTTTAATGACTATACTGAATAATTAATTTCATACATATAATTTTGTCGCTTCCCATGAAAATTCAGGAATTCAACATGGCTGTCCCTAGAAATGCAGAGTAAAGAAGCATAATGCTGCAAGGTTTTGACGTCACGGAAGAACATATACGCACTTTTCGGAGGGTGTCCATGGTGTAGCCCAGCTGGCCTGGGGGTCCGAACACGTCGTCCTGGGTGGAGACAAATGATCATTAATACCTCGTCCTGATCGCTGCAATGTGTGACCCACAAGTCACACACATTGCTTATTTGACCTACCCGCCATTTTGCTTATTACCAACGCCATGATGACTACTCATGTGTTAGTCGTTTGAAAATAGTCGTTCCAGCTGGAGATTTGGGCTGGAGTTCGGATTAAGACATTGTTGAAAGAGAGACTTGAAAGACCACCGCTTCTCCTCTATCCCATTCGAATAAATTACCCGGAACAAATGACAGACATTTACATAAGTACCATAACTCAGCAACATTCAACCACCCGTACACACCATCACAGCCTAGCCTACCATGGGCTGGTCCCATTTCTCAGTCTACGCTACTGCGCTACGCCGCTACCATCCCTAACGCTTACCTTTGACGACACAGTTCTCATCTCCACACAGAGTGGGATGTTATGAAGTGATTCTGAAGTGATAAGAAGGGAGGAAGCTGTGATGATGAGTCAAGGTGCCGTTAAGAGGGGAGAATCGCAAGCTCGAGAGACCGAGCTAGAATTGCACAGCTGCACAACACATTTTGATTGGAGTGCCTCGGAGGGATGGGGGATGTGTGTGTGTGTGGGGGGGGGGGGGTAGGAAAGAAGTGAGATAGACCAGAGCGGTTGCCAGGTTTAAAAAGGGGCATTTTGTACCATGCAAATACATATTAATATCAAGGCATGTACTGGATGTATTTTGCTCCAAGAATGCCGCCTGATCCAAACTTACAGTATCTAGGCCTAAATCAAACAGATTGTCCAACTAAAGAGTGGGAGACATCCTGGTGTTATATAGCCCTTCCCTACCATCATATACCCTCCCGTCAGGCATAAATATCCCGCATTTCATAACAGATCCATAAATGAATTGCACTCTAAAAGTTATCTGCATTCAAATAAGGTACTGAGAACTACAACACGAGGTTGTGCGTCTACAAACGGGTTCCCAGTCAGGGAAAATGAGCAAGATCATCTTTTAAAATGGTACAAAGACAAAGGATGCCCCTTTTTAAAATAGGCCTGGATGCGTCACGCAGAGAGAGAGGCTGTTGGCTCACTTCCATCCTTCCCTCTGCGAAGCATCCTCCCGGTCTGACGGAGGCTCACAGCTAGGCTTCCACTTATGGATGATAATAGACGCGTGAAAAATCACCGCCACGCACAGAGGTCAGCGATGACTGCCAGGATGTAGCGATGGGAGGAGGTTTCTCAGAGGGTCAATAAACAGGACCTGTGGCTAGGAGGTTAAGGTAGGTAGGTAGGTAGGTAGGTAGGTGGAGAGCCTTCCCTGGACAGAGCAGGACAGGAGCTAGCAGCGGTCTAGCTACGGTCGGGTCGGGGTCAGTTGGATCAACAGTACTCACACAGGAGCCCTGCTGGGCTCCGTAGGGCCTCCGGTCTCCAGCACTAAAGAGCAGAGAGCCTTGGCTGGCGTGCAGCGCCTCCCTAGAGCTTCCGTACGCAGAGCAGCTCAGCGGGGCCTGAGCAGAGTTATAGGACCGAGACAGCGCGCTCTGAACACAGGGGGGGAGAGAGGGCCGACATGCACGCACACACACAGACACACACAGACACGCACGCACACACACACACACACACATACACACACACACACACACACACAGACGCACGCACGCACACAGACACGCACGCAGACACGCACGCACACGCGCACAAGCACACACACACACACAGACACACACACAGACACACACGCACACACACACACACGCACAGACACGCACACAGACACACGCACAGACACACACACACGCACAGACGCCACACAGCCGACACCACACACAAGACACTTTAGTGGCCATGCATCTCACCGAATGAGTGATGATTAATAGAAAAAAAAAGGACAAAATAATAACGTCAACAACAACACGACATAAAATGTGAAATGACGGCATGCAGGGAGTGAATCGCCGACGGTTTGCGCGACATTGAATTAGTAGCAGCTTGTTTGCTTGTCAGCCCAACATAACAGAAAAACAGACATGCTTAGGGTTGAGGGAGGGACTCTTCGAACTGCCTTTCAATATCTCATTCTGCTCTCGCACGGGTTAAATACTTTAGTTAGAGTTTTGTTAATGTATTAGTAGATTAGAGTGTAAACATTTAGAGCTAGCTCTAGGGCGTTCTTCGACGGGGAAAACCCAGGATTGATGCTAGACGGCCAACTTCACGGCCGTGTTTATGACTGGCTGGCTGGAAGCTAGTTGGGACTGTGGCTTCCCTGAGCCTTCTGCTCGGAGCTCCAGCGGCCCACAGGGCGCTTCCGCCTGACCTCACACCCAGAGTCCAGTCCCCCCAGCCTGGGGACGGGGGGATGAGTACTGTACACACAGCCCGAGAGAGACCCGGTACTCTACTGGCTTCCTCTCTCACTACCCAGCTGCCCTGCTGTAAAAAAACACACTCACAGCTTGAGATGGAGAATGGGAGATTAATGAGACTTAGTGATGATCGTGTAACAACAGCAAGGCCTACTCAGTGATATTATTGTATCAGTTACTGGAGTGCGATCAAATATCATAATGACTACAGCATGGGCTAATAAAACTGCTCTAACTGCGTCGTAGCTTGCTTGACCCCCCCCCCCACCCCAAAGTGACACTCTAATCCCATCTCTCAAGTCGTCGCGGCTTCCGATCACAACGAGCTCATTACGACCCCGGGGATCTCATCACCGGTCGCCGGCGCGATCGACGTCTCACCTTCTCCATCTTCTTGGCCTCGATGTGCCGCATCACCTGGTCCCTCCAGTCGGACGGCACGCGGCCCCCCCCTCCCCCGCCGCCGCCATCCAGCAGCGAGTGCTCCGACTTGACCCGCACGTTGGGCCTCTTGCCGGGGCTGCCGTAGTTGAAGTCGCTGACCGACATGGTCCTCTCGGGCGGCTCGTGGGGCGGCGGCGGCCGGCCGGCGCCGTGGAGGCCGCCCCTGGGCCCCGCCGGGGGCCCGTCGATGCTGTACGTGCGCGCCGACAGCGGCCTCTGGTGCATGGCCTGCGCCATCGCCAGCGGGCCCCTGCCAAGGGTGTGGATGTCCCGGTAGGTCATGTACTCGCCCTCGGCCCCCGGCGGTATGCGGATGCGGGGGTCCCCCACGGAGGCGGTGGACGAGCTGCTGGTTTGCCTCTGGAGGGTGCTGCTCCGGGGTTGACCGCCGGGCGCCGGGCGCTCCTTCGCCCACCCGTCCCCCCTCTGCTGGGCCGGGTGCGGGTAGGGGGGCGCCTGGTTTCGGTTGGAGTAGTTGGTGTTGGCCAGCGAGTGCTGGGGGTGGGGGAGGTAGCTCTGGTGGTCAGGGGGCACGGGGGTCCGCTGGGTCCAGAGGGCGTCTTTCGGCACGGCGCTGCTGGTGTACTGGACGTTGTACTGCGGGGGCGGGAGGCCCATGGCCATGCTGGAGGAGACGGGGTAGCGGCCGCCGCCGGAGGGGAGGGGCTTGGAGGAGGAGGAGCCGGACAGCAGGTCCGAGGAGGAGGCGGAGGAGCCGGGGTACACCTGGAGGGGCTGGTCGTTGAGCAGGGAGGCGGACTTGCTCCTGACGATGCTGTGGCTCTGGGCGCCGGGTCCCGCCCCTCCTCCTCCTCCTGGCGCCCTGGCCGCGGCTCCGCCCCCGGCCTCGTAGGAGGAGCCCCCGTCGGCCTCCACCGAGTACAGCCTCATCCCGGCGCCGGCGTCCATGTCGGCGACGCTCTGGGACTTGAACACGGGCGGCGGCGGAGGGTGGCACCTCTTCTCCGGGGACAGTTCCTCCGTGCTGCGCGACAGAGACGCGTCGCTGCTGGCCGTCACGCCCGCCGACGCCGTCCGCACCGCCGCCTCCTCACCGCCGCCCCGCCCGTTGAAGTGCTCCCCGCCGACCTGCTGCTGGTTCCCGTTCTCCAGGCGGCCCGTGTTGTCGTTGGCAGTCCCGCTCTCGGCCTCGCCCGGGTCGCCGCGGCGCGCCATGTTGTCCGGCGGCGGCGGCTGCTTGGCCACGTTCATGTTTATCTGGTCCCACTTGGTGTAGGCGTCGCCGCCGCCGCCGCCGCCGCCATTGATGCCCTTCTCGATGAACGCCATCCGCTCCTCCACGGACAGGTCGTAGTCCCCCGGCTTCTGGGGCTGGGATTCGTAGTCCTGGGACTCGTAGTCCTGCCGCTGGCCCTTCAGCAGGGCCTGCAGTGACGTGTCCGAGCCGTTGCCGTTCTGCAGCAGCGGCGTCGTCGTCGTCGTCTCCTTCCGCTGGTTCATGTTCTCGTCCTCTTGTCTGGGAGGAGGAGAGGGTTCGGTCAGAACATACGCCGTACGGGGGAACCTGGTTCCCTTCCGCAGAGCGAATCGGAATCAGAGTTGATTTTGCCGGGTGGGTTTTTACACATACTAGGAAATAGTTCTGGGCTGCGTTTCCCAAAAGCTTCTTTCGTTAAGAGACTAACGGGCAGACAGGTTCTGTACCTGGTCTTAGGGAGGGAGGATGAGGAGGGGGTTCTGTACCTGGTCTTAGGGAGGGAGGGTGAGGAGGGGGTTCTGTACCTGGTCTATGGGAGGGTGAGGAGGGGGTTCTGTACCTGGTCTTGGGGAGGAGGGAGGGTGAGGAGGGGGTTCTGTACCTGGTCTAAGGCAGGGAGGGTGAGGAGGGGGTCTGTACCTGGTCTTAGGGAGGAAGGGTGAGGAGGAGGTTCTATACCTGGTCTAAGGCAGGGAAGGTGAGGAGGAGGTTCTGTACCTGGTCTTAGGAAGGGTGAGGAGGGGGTTCTGTACCTGGTTTTGGGGAGGAAGGGGAGCTTGGTCTCCCTCTCCGGGGTGCAGAGGGAGTTGTCCTGGCTGCTGTCCGTGGTCAGGGACACAGAGTCGGACATGCGCGACGGCGACGAGCAGTTGCTGTTGTTCTGGTTGCTGTTGGCGACCGTGTCGTCAAGCAGCGAGTCGGCGTCTTTGCCGTCGTCTGTCGATCAAACAAAAAGGAGGGGAGAGGGGGGGGGGGGGGGGCTCCGTTAATGGGGGCGCTCACGTCGTCGGGACCGACGGCTCGGGTTGACTGACCCGTGACCCGGCTTTGAACAAGTTTGGGGTGTGCTGCTCTAGCTATCCGCAACCGGGGACGGAGCTTGGGCTGGTGTTACGTTGAGGTCGGAGCGTATTGCGGGGTACCTTTTTTGTCCTTACTTAGGGCCACCACTTTGGGCTGGTTGATGGAGATCTCGATCAGGGGGGGCCTCATCTCGGCGATCTTCATCTCCTCTTCCTCGGACGACAGCTCCTCAGAGTCCTGTAAGCGAAGACGGAGTATTGGACGAAAGACCTTCAGAGAGTCTCACTGTACTCGGGTACTGTACGCGTTGTACATCTGTGAATCTTATCGTACTGTAGATAAGAACGCAGTCCCTATTGATCGTTTGTAAACACCTCGGTAATTACCCAGGATCCCCCGTGGGCGCACAGTACCTCCAGCGTGTCCTCGTCGTTCACCATGGTCCTGGTGTTGTCGGAGCTCTTCAGCGAGGTCTTCTGGGAGTTGTAGGACTCGGACGTGTCTCTGGACAGGGGCCCCGTGGAGTCTTCGACGTAGATGGGCGCTTTGGGCTCCGTCTCTAGCGGCTTCCCGTTGGCACAGGGGCCCTCGATCACCTGATCACAACAACAACAACACAACGCCATCCAGCTCAGTTTCTTTTCATTATGAAGGACAAAGAATTAGGTAGCTGCCGTTATGCAATATTAAGCACATCTAATATAAGCAAATCAAGAATAAACTTTATTATGCTTGATTTGCTTATACTAGATATTATTAGATATGCTATGAGATACCTGATCAGAGAGTAAATTTGAGTACATCTTGACAAATACAATTCGTGATCACTAGTTCATGTCTGCCTTTTTCAAAGAAATGTTCTATTAATTTTACGAGGGTACACATCTACCCCCCCCCCCACCTTCCCCAGGGGATTATTAAAGTTGATCTTATCTCAAAGAACAGGCAACGCCAATTTTAACTAATTTTCACACCAATTTGAACATGGATCAGTCTCCGTATCTCATCTCATCAACGGAATCACGCTGCGTCAAAGCGCTGCGTTCTGATCCGACGGGCAGTGGCGCTGAAGTAGGCGGTGCTGGACAGAGAGAGAGAGAGAGAGCACGGCATGCGAGCGGCGTCCCGGGGTCGTCAGACGGACGGGAGGAGGAGGCCCACCTTGACGCCCACGTCCTGCACGCCCACGTGGTTCCGCTCGCCGGGCCTGCCGTCCTTCCCGGACTCGTCGCTCGACTCGTCCTCCTTCAGGCGGTGAGCCACGGACTGGGCCGTCTTCACCATGTTCTTCAGCTCTTCCGGGTACGGCGTCGGGTAACGCTTCAGGTTGCCCTCCTGGAGACGCACGCAGCACACACAGACACATACACACACACACACATACACACAAACACACACACAGACGCACACACACACAGACACACACAAACACAGACGCACACACAGACGCACACACACGCACACACATACACACACAGACAGACGTACACACACAAACACAGACGCACACGCAGACACACACACAGACACACACACACACACACACACACAAACACAGACGCACACACAGACGCACACACAGACGCACACACACACAGACACACACAAACACAGACGCACACAGACGCACACACACGCAGACACACATACACACACAGACAGACACACACACACACACACACAGACAGACACACACACACACACACAAACACAGACGCACACGCAGACACGCACACGCAGACACACACACGCACACACACACACACACACACACACCACACACACACACAGGAAAACAAGAGATGAGCACCAACAAACACAAATTCCACCCCAGCCCTCCCGGGCAGGTGGTCTTGGCGGGGCGGTGGGTGTGTGTGGGGGGGCAGGACTGGAAGGGGGAGGGGAGGTGACAGACACTCAAGTCAGACAGACAGCTTGCCTGGCACGCCGGGCGCCAAACCCCGGCTGCCCTCGGCGCTCCCTGTGCCAGATGGACATATTGTGCCAGTGGGACACGTGAGAAATGATGTAGCGCGTGCCGTGCCTCCTGACCGCCTCCAGGCGGCATCCGTTCTTAAACAGACTGGATTTAACGGGCATTCTGTGGAAATTCGGGCGCAGGCATTGACATGCAGGGACAACCCTCTGAAATAAACAAGTGAAGTCTAAATTACAGCAGGTAATGTGATGGCACCGTAGCTGGGAGCCCCGTGATACACCAGCTGACTCATAGACCTGCTGGTGCTGAGTAACGAAGGTAGGCTCCAAAAAGTCTGCTTGCCTTAAGGTCGTACGCGGGTCGTTCATCTGGGTTTGCGGAGCGCGCAAAGATGGCGTCGACGTGACCTCGTCGGACCTTCTCTCTACGGCGGGGGTGCCCACACTTTTTTAGGGCTAATGACCGGCTTAACGAGGTTGCTCATTTGGGCAAGGGAGGTGACAGACATGACTGTCTGTGCGATTTGCCGCTGTCTGCACGCACAATGTCAACGCGTCATCAAGGTCACACCTTTTTTTTTTATGAGAGCTCTACCAGCATAGCCTCTGATCTACTGGTCGATTGACGTACGGGGGCACTGCTGCTCTAGACGACCCTTTCTCATCGAATGTCATTAGCGCTCATTTGCATGATGTCACCCTCTGGGTTTGTCAATCCTGTTATCGTGAAATGGAAAATGTAGTCGTTTACCTCGGCTGTGTGTGTGTGTGTGTGTGTGTGTGTGTGCGGGTGTGTGTGTGTGTGTGCGCGCGTGTGCGCGAGCGTGTGTGTGTGTGTGTATGTGTGTGTGTATGGGTGGGTGGGTGGGTGCGTGCGTGTGTGTGCGCGTGTGTGCGTGTGTGGGTGTGTGTGAGTGTGTGTGTGCGCGCGTGTCCCAGTACTGACCCTCGGAGGCGTCTCCCTCTCGTCCTTGTCCTCGTCACACTCGAAGGCGACCTGCGCTCGCTGCTTGCGCTGCTCCTCCCAGAGGGAGGGGTTGAAGCTCTCGCTGTCGGAGTTGGGGATGTCTGGGGGGGGGGTGAGATCAAGGGATTCTTAGTTGGGGGGGGGAAAGTGAACATACATCCATCACACCATTTCCAGAGGACGGCTCGTGAGCGCTTAAGGACGTCGAATGAAACGACACGGTAAAGTCAATACAGCTTTGTGGCCATTCACACTGTCCCCTCTAACACAAGGTATCACTTGTGGCCTTAAAGGTGCGTTACGTGACGACTGAGAACAGAAGAATACCCTTCCTCTGTGTCCGTCGTGATTGAGACGTGTCACGCACAACTTGTCACGGACCGCAGCGTTCTGCGCGAGAGCACCGGGTTGTAAATGGTAAATGGACGGCACTTGTATAGCGCTTTTATCCCAAACGCTTTACATCCACACACCAATGGCGGCAGCTGCCACGCAAGGTTGCTAGCCTGCTCATTGGGAGCAATTTGGGGTTCAGTGTCTTGCCCAAGGCGGGATTCGAACCGCCGACCCTACAGTCATTAGACGACTCGCTCTACCACTGAGCCACAGTCGCCCCACGGTTGCTGGAGTGGGCTGGTATTCGCGAGCTCGAACCGAGCTCCCGAGAAGTTTCTGGAAGTCTCTGAGAGCCGCGCTGCGCTCGAGGCCACGGCCGCTCTCTCGAGTTGGGTTGCTAGGGAACGGGCTAAGACGTCCTAATCTCTCGCCCTCCGGTTCCCGTTTAGTTGCGATGTGGAGATTTTTGCTTCTTTTCCTGACAACAATGAGAGGCTTGTTCCGACAGCCGTGGAGACATTCCAATTAAAGGGCCGCCGGGGCCGAAAAAAACTAATTGGACGTAAAATAAAGAAGTTAAAAAAGAAAAAAAAGAGGGGAGAAAAAAAAATACCTCAAACTAGCACCTGCTTTAATTATTTTTATGAATTCTGAAATAAAGGAAGGAAAGACTAGGCCTGAACACGACTCGGCCCATCTCCCCGTCTCTCCCAGGCCTGAACACGACCCACGGCCCATCTCCCCGTCTCTCCCTGAACACGACCCACGGCCCATCTCCCCGTCTCTCCCAGGCCTGAACACGACCCACGGCCCATCTCCCCGTCTCTCCCTGAACACGACTCGACCATCTCCCCGTCTCTCCCAGGCTGAACACTGGGGGCGCTGGCACACTGGTGTAACTGAACACCTTTACACAGGTTAACAGGTGCAGAGGACAAGACAAAGCCTTGAGTTTCCCCTGCCCCCCCCCCCTCCCCCCCCTCCTCTCAGATAAGGTTCCCGACACGGTATACCTTCCAGCGACCTTCCTGGGTACCTGGAAGGATCCCATTTACAGCAGCAGATAAAGGCCGAGCAGCAGATTAGCAGCCTTTGTAGAGGTGATTATCTGGCATGGGAGTGTCTGGGAATTAGGACGTGGAGTTGAGATGACAGCATGGCGGGACAGACATTGAGTAACACTTCCTGGTTGCTGCCGACACCCCCCCCCCCCGCCCCCCTCTCTGAAGTTCTAACTGATCTACAGACTTGTGTTTGATTAGCAAACTGAAAAACAATAGGGAGTTGACCACCGCTTCGCGCTGATCCGGTCACTATTCAAATCAGTGTTTGTTTTCAGATGCGTTGGCGGCCGAAGTCTTCAGACATAGTTGTGGTTGTTGACGTTGGCTACTTACACTCCTCAGCCCGGGTCTGCTGGGGGAACATGTAGTTGGTGAGAACCGTCTTGTGCGTGTCCGGGTCCTCGTCCTTCTGGAGAGGGATGAGCGGCTTGGACTACGGGTGGGGGACCAGGGTGAACGTTAGACATCAATACAAAATGAATAATAATAATAAGAACAATAATAATAATAATTCATTTTATTCATAGGCGCCTTTCTGAACACTCAAGGTCACCGTACAAAGCAAGGCAATGAAAAACAAACACTCAATTAATCATAAAAGCCAACAAACATTTAATGTTTTCTGAAACAGAAAAAGAAGAGACGTGTATACAAAACCACCACATTCGCTCTATACGCTTGCTCTATACACTGCAACTTTAATTCCTGTATTTTATTTTCCCTGCATGTTTTAAATGTCCTTTTTTTGCATTTCGTTTTATATGACCTTTTATGTGTTGCACTTTGTCTTGACGCTTTTAATGTCTCATGTAAAGCACTTTGAATTGTCCTTGTTGCTGAAATGTGCTGTACAGATAAACGTTCCTTTCCTTGCCTATGGGAGGTCTCGACTTCAACCTTTATGACTTGAGAGCCGCAGCCTCTGTGGACATTTTTAAGAAGCAGCTGAAAAACGCTTCTGTTTAGACGGGCATTTGTCAAATTAATTCGACTGTTTTATGACTATTGTCCTGTTTGCTGTGTGTATTTATTTGTGTTTAATTTTGTTCTTTGTATGCATTTTCACCTGTGTGAAGCACTTTGTGAGTCCTCTCTCTGAGAAGCTATATCAATAAAATTAACTTACTTATACGGTTAACGGTGACGCTACGGCAAACGACTTTGTTGACAACACATTCTCAGCCGGTTTGAATTCTATTTCTATTACATGGGTAGTTGAGTTTAATTTCCAGATTCGTCAGGCAGCTTTGCACAGAGGAGGGTGACACAGAGGAGGGTGACATATCGGTTATCAGGAACTCAATGAAACTCTAGGGAGATTACAATTCATTTAATATGCTGTTTCTGCCTGGCTGCTCCCAGTTTAAGATGTCCTGGTTGATTATTCAACAGTGTGTGTCTGTTCACTGTACATAGATCAAAGATAGCAATAAATACGTAGCGCAGCTAGCAGGGCGCTGCCACCATCCACCCTCCCCACACACACTCCTAACACATCCACCCTCCTCACACACACACCCTCCCCACACACACACCCTCCCCACACACACTCCTAACACATCCACCCTCCCCACACACACTCCTAACACATCCACCTTCCTCACACACACTCCTAACACATCCACCCTCCTCACACACACACCCTCCCCACACACACTCCTAACACATCCACCCTCCTCACACACACCCTCCTCACACACACTCCTAACACATCCACCCTCCCCACACACACTCCTAACACATCCACCCTCCTCACACACACACCCTCCCCACACACACTCCTAACACATCCACCCTCCTCACACACACACCCTCCCCACACACACTCCTAACACATCCACCCTCCCCACACACACTCCTAACACATCCACCCTCCCCACACACACTCCTAATGACAACACGCTGGTGTTCAAGAGGCTACGTTCACACTGCAAGCCTTATCCATGTTCAGACTGGATGCGAAAGCGTCAACACACACACACGGACACACGGACACACACAGACACACACGCGCGCGAGCAGGAGCCTGGCTGTTCACACCAGAAGTACATTTCTCCGTGCTGGTAACTAAGCAACCCTGCTTCCTCCACACTTTAATCACCCGCGTTCGCTCGCGGAAAAATAGGCCAGACGCCGATTCGGGGCGCAGCAGGGCGCGAGCCGGCCGTGTTGGTTAACATGGGCGCCGAGGGGAAGCTGGCCGCGGTTTCGCGTCGCTTTCGCGTCCAGTCTGAACCCGCCGTTGGCGCTCAGTTCAGATCTGTTGCTCAGATCTGATGTCTTGTTTGGCTGTTCACACTGAGGTCGCATTGCAACACATCTAACACGTATCTGATTTAGGACCACATATGGAAGTGGTGCAGATCTGATTTTAAAATATCAGATTCCCATCTGATTTGTGCTGTTCACCTTGTCATGGAGAGGGGTTTTTTTGGAGCCAGATTTGGGCCACTTTTGACTTGCTTTTATGCAGCTGTGGACTGTGGTGTGTGTGGATAAAACGACATAAGATGGAAACGTTTTATTGCTTTTAAGCTGGATTTTCCTGGCTTGTGTTCTCCCAAATGGGATTAGTGCACTGTTGTGCTGTCAGTGCTTCATGGTTTCACAACTACATTTGGCCGGTCGGCTTTTAATTCACCCACAGCACCACGGCCGTTCCCTGCGATTCCATAATGACGGTCAGTGAGGAGAAACGGCGCGTGAAGCAATCAATGGCTCTCTGTTGATGCTGGCGACTGTGAAGCCATCAGACAAAGGGCCAGAAATGGCTGCAAAACAAAAAATGAATGTGTGCAAAAATGATTCATTACGCTGTTCGGGAGAGCGGAAAAACATGGCCGCCGGTTGGGCCTCCTCCCACTTTTTTTTTTTAAAGATATTTTTTTAGGGCTTTTCAGCTTTAATGGGATAGGACAGTTGAGAGAGACAGGAAAAGTGGGAGAGAGAGAGGGGAGGACATGCGGCACAGGACCCGAGCCGGGAATCGAACCCGGGTCCGCCGCGCAAAGGACTAGCCTTCATATGGGGCGCGCCTTACCCGGTGAGCTACCGGGGCGCCCCCTCCTCCCACTTTCAATCACTCCTCCATAGTCTGGCTCAACAAATGTAGGTTTTGCCAATAAACCGTGTCATTCGTTGTCACACTGCCCGATCAGTGGCGAGTCTGGCGACACAAATTAATCTGATTTGGGCCGAGAGATTCTCTCGGCACCAATCAGATTCGGTCCAGACTATTTTGCGGACTGTGATTGGTTTAGAGAAATACTGCGTTTCCCCCCCCCCCCCCCCCCCCCCCCTATTGCAGAATGGTAATATGTCCAGCCAGACCTGTCTCCGGTGCTGGCACAGCGTAAACAAAGTCTGGTTATGTGAGACTACTCCTCCCTTACTCCATCACTCCTCCCTCACTCCCAGTAGGAGGATGATAACGCTGCAGGAGACTCCGGCTAATACACCTCCTCCTCCTCCTCCTCCTTTCCGAGAAAATGTACCAGAGTTTACCGAGACGAGAGGCCTCACCTGGTTCTCCGACAGCCACATGGCGGTCATCTGGTTCAGCTTGGTGAAACTGTAGGGCAGGTTTCTCAGCCTGCCGAGGGACAAAACCAGAAAGCAGCGGTCAGTGTTCAGTATTCACGCTATCCCCCTCAGGTGGAGAGATAGAGAGAGAGAGAGAGAGAGAGAGAGAGAGAGAGAGAGACAGAGAGAGAGAGAGAAAGAGCGAGAGAGAGACAGAGAATGAGAGAGAGAGAAAGAAAGAGACAGTGAGAGAGAGAGAGAGAGAGAGAGAGAGAGAGAAAGACACACAGAGAGAGAGAGAGAGAGAGAGAGAGACAGAGAGAAAGACACAGAGAGAGAGAGAGAGAGAGAGAGAGAGAGAGAGAGAGAGAGAGAGAAAGAAAGACACAGAGAGAGAGAGAGAGAGAGAGAGAGAGACAGAGAGCCATCAGCTACATCTAGGAACCGATGTTGTGTCAACAGGACGTCCAAGGTCGGACTGACTGGGCAGAGTGAGAAGTGAGGGAGCGTTGGGGGGCAATAAACCCAGTTAAATCAGGGGATTGGAGCTAAATCACCCCGGCTGCTGCTGCTGAGTCACCGTTAAATCTCCGAAAGTGTTTCCGCTGGCGGGGCCGAGGGCGGGGCCGTGAAAAGCGCCCCGAGATCACCCCTCCCTCCCCCCCCCCCCCACGCCGAAGGGACCTGGAAAATGGCCCCGCTCGGCCTCGCACTCCGACCCATAACTTCTTGAGTGCCACTAGCTGCCAATGATTAACTTCTCTCAGGCTGTGTGTGTGTGTGGGTGTGTGCGAGTGTGTGGGTGTATGTGTGTGTGCATGGAGGGGAATGTGTTAAGACGTTCTTTCGCTCGTTGTTGTTGACACTGTGTTTTTTTCAGGGACTTATATAATCCACTTAAGCGGAGGCGCTGTGCCTGACCAGACCGCTGTGCTGTTCTCAATAACCCGGGCGGCCGTGTTCGCCACGGCGACGGTGGCGCGGGCCTTGACAACGGAGGAAGCTGCCGGGAGGCGGCCGGCACCATTTTAACGAGCGCGTAAAACGGCGTAGCGGACTCAGATGAGAAGAACCGAGGCCGCCGGACGGAAAAAGGTTTTGTGAGGACATCAAACTGGCTGTGTACAGCATGAAAGACCGGGAGAAAGCAGCCATCCTAGGACAGGTTGCATTACCTCAGGTGCTCCCCAGATTGTGATGTTATGTTATTTTTATTTATAATGCACCGCAGTTTTGGCCTCTGCTATGGTGCTACTACAAATACAAATAAGGTTTTATTATTATTATTACTAACAGATGCCATTTAAGGTATGTGGTTTTATTGCTGAATTTCTCTAGGTCCCCGTTGGAACACCCTAGTCTGTGGTGTGAGCGCCTGTCTGCTTCCATTCAACTTTCCAAGTATCAGCTTCCATTCAACTTTCGCAGATATCTAACCTCACACCTCGTCTGTGACCTCCGCGCCGGCGCGAATGCATATTCAACAACTCTACACATTTATAACCCCCGTCAGTGTGGTCTCCAACTCAGATGAGTTAGGGGCCATAGTGGGGAGGAAGGGAGGTGAGTTAGAGGGAGAGAGAGGAACGTTAGAGAGAGAGAAAGAGAGAGAGGGAGGGGGGGGGGGGGAGAGAGTGGGGGGGGGGGGGGGGGGGAGAGAAAGAGAGAGAGGGAGGGGGGAGAGAGAGCGAGAGAGAGAGAGAGAGAGAGAAAGAGAGAAAGAGAGAAAGAGAGAAAGAGAGAAAGAAAGAAAGAAAGAAAGAAAGAAAGAAAGAAAGAAAGAAAGAAAGAAAGAAAGAAGGAAAGAAAGAAAGAAAGAAAGAGAGAAAGAAGGAGGGAGAGCAGAGGTCAGGGGGGGTCGGAGCCGCCAGACTCACTTGTTGTCGCTGAGGTTGATGACCTTGAGCTTCTGCATGTCTCCCATCTCCTCGGGGAGCGACTCCAGCTTGTTGGAGTGCAGGAACAAGACGGTGGCGTTGTTCCAGCATCCCATCTGCGTCAGGGACAGAGAGACCGCGCTCAGGGTCGGGACAGAGGAGAGACCGCGCTCAGGGTCAGGACAGAGGAGAGACCGCGCTCAGGGTCAGGACAGAGGAGAGACCGCGCTCAGGGTCAGGACAGGGTCCTCTCGCCCGCGCCACGCGTACGCACACATGCACGAGTAGGAAAAACTGCACGTTATCACAGGCACAGACGCACACGCACCTCCGGGGGCAGCTGTGTGAGGAAGTTGTGGTCTGCGGCGAAGGTGCGGAGGCTGACGCACTGACCGATGGAGGAGGGCAGAGCATCAATCTCATTAAAACTGCAGTCCAGCTCGTCCAGCGCCGTCAGCCTGGGGAACACAGGAGAGGAGGAGGAGGAGGAGGAAGAGGAGAAGAGTAAATGTTAAATGGACTGCATTTATATAGCGCTTTTATCCCAAGCGCTTTACAATGGCCTCTCATTCACACACACATTCACACACCAGTGGCGGCAGCTGCCATGCAAGGTGCCGGCCTGCTCATTGGGAGCAATTTGGGGTTCGGTGTCTCGCCCAAGGACACTGACATATGGACAGGGGGAGGCGGGATTCGAACCGCCGACCCTACGATCGTTGGACGACCCGCTCTACCACTGAGCTACAGCCGCCCCTGAGGAGGAGGAGGGGAAGGAGGAGGAGGAGGAGAAGGAGGAAGAAGAGAGGACTGTCGGTACGGCCTGCTGAGCGAGGTTTACGTTTGAACGAGCCAAAAGTGTCTGGAATAACAAAGCTGTTAGCGAGAGAGTAGCTACAGTACTCACTAGCGCCCCCCCCCCCCCCCTCCTCCTTTCCCCCGGTGTCACCATGTCTGAGACCACCAGAACCATCTTCCACGGAGAAACAGAAATGTCCGGGATTCGTCTTTTGCAGAAGAGCGAAGAACACAACACACCCGAGCGCGATACTGAATCCACGGCCGTTCCACGATCCGTCAGATATACTAACTTCAGGTTGGGGCCTGGAAATATGCATGCCAGCAGCAAGACTATAAATACATCTGGCAGTGTTATTCCAAAGAAGAAATACTGCTTCAGAAAGGATTCTCATGTGGATATACGGTAGGGTCATGGGAGGGCTGGAGGCCAGTCAACTCCTACCTCCGTGGTATTCAATAACAGTGGTGTCAGAGCGTAGGGGCGGTCTGGTCCAAATGAAGTCGGTTAAAGTCTCGTTGTTTTTCCAACCGAGAAAGTGAAGTCATGACGTCTTAATGTGTGGTAGTAAAAAAGCAAGTCGGTCACGATGAACCTATGAGACAGGTTTCAGAAAGCAGACACGAAGGGGGGGTTATTGAGAGCTAGAGGCCCAGGCCGTGCGGAGGGGGGGTTGTTTGGCTGCTGGGGCTTTGTGTTGAATGCATACATGTAAATGCATGTGAGGAATTCTGATAAAGCGCAGATTAAGCTGCTGGAAAGTTGTAAACGGCGGCCCTGGTTCTACTTCTGAGGAGAACCGAGTGACCGTCCGTGTTCTGTGTAGCCACAGATAAGCGGAGGAACCGACAAGACCTCAGGACACCCGGGCAGATCAGAGGGCAAAGTGTTGAGCGGCAAAAATAATTAAATACAAGATTAAACGTTTAATCTGCATGCTTAAGCGGCAATCCTTGCAGGGATTTAACCTCAGAACTCAGAATATGTATATTCACATGCTCGTAATCCGGCCCAGAAAACGGTTCTAATCCCAGACTAGGAAACAAATTCTGACATAAGGAACGCTTGATATTGTTTGGAAACAATGTCTGGGAACAAGAGCAGAAATGGAAAAGCACATAAATGAACAGTTTCAGTTGATGAATCAAAGAATCAAAGTTAAACTTGAACCTATTGTATTGATATTTTGCTGCTCTTGCACTTTGTCTTCAGCACTAGATTCATCTTAGTCACTTGTTTAGAAAGGAGATGGACTTGTGACTTCTGGTGAGTAGTAGTACACTCACTGACCAGCTATGTTAAATGCAATTATTGTAAATCGCTTTGGATAAACTGGACTGCACTCTAATATATACATTGTGTGAAATTTGTGTGAATTTTGTATCTTTATTTATGCTTCTTTTTTTGTAACTATCTACTTTGCTGCTGTAACATTGTAATTTCCCCTTGTAATAAGATAAGATAATAAAGGATTATCTTATCTTAAAAGCATCTGCTAAATGCCTGTAGTGTAATGGAAACTATGCTGCTTGTAAGGAGGTCTTTGAGGAAGTGTCTGGATTAAAATCCAAACCTTCTCTCAAACCTGTGGATTCCTATGGATGATGGGTTCATAGGTCATGTCTGTGCCCCTAATCTGGGTTAAAACCTTCCAGGACCCTGAAAGATGAGTTCACCTCCTGGCAGACTACTGGTGGTATTAGTCTGATCAGAATTAAAGCCGCCTTAATCTGAAAATATGGAATTAAGAGGTCGGGATTACGGTTGTCCCTTCCACAGTGCAGGGGGAGGATTAGATCAACCTAAGTCAAAGCGGTTAACGCTTCAGTGACGGAGTCTCGACCAATGCTCGCCCCCTGACCCTGTGGGTCAGTGGGCAGGACACCGACGGGCTCGTGTTCAACCCAACTCCCAGTGTGTCGCCAAAGGCATTAAACAGGCTGATGGATGAGTCCGCCACCAGACTTGTGGTACGGAGCTCAGAATGGGATGATTCCATCTCGCTAGACATGCGAGCCCTCACACTTTACTTAAACGAGGTGACAGGTGACCCAGACCCACGTTAGTCGCTGCAGCGAAATCAATTAGGTCTTTCATTACAGGACTCACCCTCCGATGGAGTCTGGTAGGTACATGAGCTGGTTCTCATCCACCTTCAGAGCCGTTAGCTTCTTTAGGGAGCCTGAGAGACAGAGAAGATAAAGATGATGAAGAGAGAGAGAGAGAGAGAGAAGGGGGGGGGGTTAGTAGAATCACAGAGAGAGAGAGAGAGAGAGAGAGAGGGAGGGAGGGGTAGAAGCGCAGAATATTGATTGCATTTCTCTGCTGGATTATAAAGACAGGCATATCCATCACAGTACTGCATCAGGTTAATTCACGCCGCCATCAATAATGTAATTTGTTTACGTCTATCGGTGGGAGGGAAATTAATTGCAGACTGAGCTCTAAAATACTATCCTCCTACATCCTGGAAACAACAGCATGTTTCCCTGCCTGCTGTTATGTCACTGGGATGGAAATAGATGTGTCGGATAATGGGGCAGGTTGGATAATGGGGCAGGTTGGATAATGGGGCAGGTTGGATAATGGGGCAGGTCGGATAATGGGGCAGGTCGGATAATGGGGCAGGTCGGATAATGGGGCAGGTTGGATAATGGGGCAGGTTGAAAAGAGCAGATTTCCTTAAAGGAGTAGTAAAGGGAAAATGCATGTTTAGCCCTGTTTTAAGGTTACTTATGATCATATACAATGGTTCAGATCAAAACGTTCACAAAACTAGCACTTTTGAGAAAGTCTGATAATTGCTCTACCACCGTTTTGGTCATACAATGTATGTGGGTGGGCACCTTGAAAAATCTTTCAAAAACATCGATTTCAAAGACAAGAAGCTCACCGAGGGGGTAATTGGTGTCCATTGGTGTTGACATCAAATTCATCAAAGTATGAATCCTGTAGGGTTTTATTAATCATTTTATGAAATCCATTGACTTGTATTGACGCGACCGTTGTAGATATGTAGATCAGTCCGCAGAGGGGATTCAGGAAGTGGAACTACTTACGGTAGCTATTGTTATTGTTTATGTTGCTAGGCTACCTAGTTTGCGGAAGTTTACACACGTATGTGCTGCGACTAAATAGTTCTATGCTAAATACTTAAAAAAGCCTTTCCAGATGAACTAGAATCTTACTTTATGGCGAATTATATGTCAGAACGCCAACTAACACCTCATGAGTTTCTTGTCTTTGAAATTGAGAGTTTAACATGTTTTTTGAATGATTTTTCACGGTGCCCACCCACATCCATTGTAGTGTTGTCACGATACCAAAATTATGACTTCGATACGATACCTGCCCAAAATATCTCGATACCGATACCGAAACGATCGAAAATCTAAAAGATAAGGAAAAGTAATGGAATAACAGATGACAGAACATGGAACTTTAAATTGTTTGTTTGTTTTTGTGTGCTCTGTTCAGTCTTTTTGCATCTTTTCAGTCATTATCATATTTCCTGTAGCTTTCAAACACAGCTGGAAGGGAAGGCTGCCTCGACTGGGTGGTTTGGGATTGTGCTGGCATCTGTTTGTTTGTCTGTGCGGGAAGAAATCAATAAATGATGCCTATGTTGTTGCAAACTGTGAGATAATCAGAAGAACTTGAAAAGCTTATTATTGTTATTAGTAATGAACCCAGGCCTATTGAAGCATTTTTGCTATTCCAAATTATCGGAAGAGATGATTGTCTCACGGTTAACAGTTCTCTCGCTCTAGGAGGTCGGAGCAGGTATTGATTTTTTTTCACACATGCGCTAGGCAGAGCTATTTGCTTTGTTTGTGTAAGTCGGCATGTCTGTCTGCAAGATGCTTTGCTAGGTTGGTTGTATTGGCTCCCTTGGTTTGTATAGATTTGTAGCATCGTTTACAGATGGGTTTCGTAATGTCCTTGGGCTTGCCCTCACTGTCGGCTCTGTAAGCAAAATAATGACAGATTTCACTGCGCGCATCAGCTTTATCGACAAGCTGTGGACGGTCGACATTTGTACTTGTAGCCATCTCAGGTTAGCTACCGTCCTCTCGAACATGCTGCGTGTATATGAGCGTGAAAAAAACTGTTGCGCTGCTCGCTGCAGAGTGACAGAGCGAGGAGAGAGAGAGAGCGCGCGCACACACACACACACATACTGCCCCGCGACTCGGGGATCTTGGGAGAGAGAAGCAGAGCGCTATTAGCCTACAAACAAACACGGCTTCACTGTCGCATGAACGCAACGCAATATATACGGCTCTTATTAAAACACTGTCTTTCTTAAAGTATCGATACTTTAAAATTGGGTATTGTACCGTTTTTGACGACAGAGTATCGCGGTACTTTTCTAGCATCAATACACCGTGCAACACTAATCCACTGTATGACCAAAACGGTGGTAGGCGCAATTATCAGACTTCCTCAAAAGTGCTAGTTCTCTCAACGTTTTGATCTGAACCATTGTATATGATCATAAGTAACCTTAAAACAGGGCTAAACATGCATTTTCCCTTTACTACTCCTTTAAAAACACAGCGACTCGCTGTCTCTGCGTTAATATACTGTAAATGGAGGATATGAAGAGACTGATGTATTCTACCCATGTCCGCCTGCCCTTCACATCAACTGAGAGGCCTGGATGAGTCATTTGCTCCGTAATGAGATTCTATTAGATTCTATTACTGCCGGTGTCCTTATTCCGTCTGGAGAAACATCCAGCCAGTTCGTTATACACACATGAACAATGTGAGGTAAACAAGAATATCGGGTTAGTTCTTGCTTTTTAAATCTTCTCTTCTAAAGAAATATGGTCACGTGCACAGCAACACAAGATAGAGTGATCGTCTCTTCACCCGTGTGTGTGTGTGTGTGTGTGTGTGTGTGTGTGTGTGGTTCACCAGTTCAATAGACACACATTAGCAATCTGCGGTAAACACGAATATTGTGTTTGTTTTGTATCTTGATGTAAAGAGATATGATCACGCAAACAGAAACGCTGTGTGAGTGTGTGAGTGTGTGTGTGTGGTTCACCTATAGAGCCTGGCAGCTGTGTGTGGGCATTGTTGGGGAACATCAGGTCGTGTGTGTGTGTGTGAGAGAGAGTGTGTGTGAGTGTGTGGTTCACCTATGGAGCCGGGCAGCTGCGTCAGGGCGTTGTTGGAGAGCATCAGGTCTTGTGTGTGTGTGTGTGTGTGTGTGTGTGTGTGAGAGTGTGTGTGTGTGGTTCACCTATGGAGCCGGGCAGCTGCGTCAGGGCGTTGTTGGGGAGCATCAGGTCTTGTGTGTGTGTGTGTGTGTGTGTGTGTGTGTGAGGTTCACCTATGGAGCCGGGCAGCTGCGTCAGGGCGTTGTTGGAGAGCAGCAGGTCCTGCAGGCTCTCACAGCCGGAGATCTGCTCGTCCACCATCTCCAGGTTGTTCTTGGACACGTCCAGGTAGGCCAGCTGCTTCAGCGTTCCCATCATCTGCACAACAGCGACACACACACACACACACACACACACACGTGTCACACACAAGTCCAAACTGCCGTTTGACACCTCTGAGGTGATTTGACAGAATCCCTCGACGGTGTAACTGACAACTTAACGGTGGTCTGGATTAGAACGTTCTAGATGCAGCGTGAGACCGGTGGGTGGGGGACAGACCTCTGATTGGCTGAACGCCGGATGCATCGCTGGGGGTTGTACGGTTCCCAGAATTCCCCGACCAATCAAACGACAGGCGGGTCTACTAGGCGCCAGCGGGCGTCGAGTGTGAGTGACACACCGACGCCTGGCGTTAATTAATCAAGAGACCCGGCAGCCGGCTCTCAGGGGCCGCTGGTAAGAGGCTTAATCAACTGGCTCATAACCGCCGCCACCTCCGCCACAAATTGAATTCCGCCGGAGTAAAAGACAACGAGTCTTTCGACTCTGGGGGCGGGAGGGGGGGAGACAGGCAGCGTAATGTGTGTGGAGTCTGAGTCAGAACCCCCCCCTCCCCCCTCCACGACGAGCGTTCAGGAGGGTGACGGCGGCCAGGATCGCTAGCGGCGCACACGCTCGGGGCAGAACGTCAGCCTATCCTGTCGCTGTTTTGGATTTGAGTAAATACGTTTGGCAGGCCTCGCAGGGACCGGGCGGTTCTTCTGTTGTTGCCGAAACAGCTGCCGCGCTCTGAGACACGTTCGCAAACAACGGGCGACCTTTCCAATGGAAAGGAATGACGCTTTGACAGATTAATCGGTTCCAAGCTTTGTCAGTTGCGAAACGAATACTATAGAATGATCTGGAAAATAATACTAGCCTAGCCAGTACCCATGAAAACACTTCAAAGTCCAAAACGATCACATTCCCATCCAATCGTAAGCCTCTGTTAATGCTCAGCTGTGTTGGTCTCACCCAGGGGTGAAAATTAACTTTTGGGCTCACGGTGAGTCACCTGCTGTAGATGAAAAAATCTACCGGCCAAGTATATATATATTTTTCAGATAGCCTTCTGAAATCTAGTCGCCAATTGGAAATTTTACCTGCATTTGGCCGGTGGCAGGTGTTAATTTTCAGCCCTGGTCACACCCAAACCAATTCCATGTACAGTAGAGCCTTCCTTCTCCAGACAACGCTTCATCTTTTGGTGCGTTCGTTTGTGGTCGGAGGTGGCAAGTCGCAAGTGGCAAAATACCTACCTCCGACCTGTGTGCATTCGAGCTATAGCGAATGATATGATGATATGATATGGACGTCAGTCGGCAACTGGGGGCTGAGAAACATATCCGAATTTGCGACGAGGAAGTGCGAGTTCACGCAGCGTTTTATTTAATCATTCCTAGTAGCAAGTCGCAATTTGCCACCTCCCAGTTATAAAAGAACGCACCATTAATACCGGCGAAGAGCCCGGATGTACGAACCCGGAGGTAGCGGATAATAAGTTATGTAAATGGCAGCGAATGGCATTCATACGTACCCCGGGCAGAAACGTAAGTCTGTTGCCATCCATCCACAGTTCTTTGATTCCAGTGAGCTGCTCCAATACCTCAGGCTAGGGGGAGGAGAAGGAGGAGAGAGGGAGGAGGAGGAGGAGGACATGGAGAGACAAGTTCTCAGAGCAGATAAACTCTAGGCTGGCTACATGCCGTGTTAGATAACGGCACCAAAGACCTGCGCTGGTCGGGAGCGCCAATCGTTTCAGTTCAGCGACGAGAAAAGAGAGAGAGGAGAGGAGAAACGATTTTAAAACGACCGTATGACCGAGTGGCTTTCGGTCGACTGACTGACGACAGACTGAGACTCACCACTTCAGTGAACTCATTACTCCCCAGGTCCAATCTCTCCATCTGTGTGAGCTTGTGCATGCTTCTGCGGGGAGAGAGAGAAAGAGAAAAAGAGAGAGAGAGAGAGCGTTGAGCTACATGCGGGTAATGCTAATTCTCATCCGCTAGCTGTGGGGCTGGTTAGCCGCCGCGAGCTCGGCGTTGAGCTGGGCGCTTCTACGGGTCAAGTGCTGGTTTCCAATAGGAGATAATCATCACATTTCACATTAGAGAGCTTTATGTAACGCCGGCGAGACATAAAACAGCACTCTAGCAGAGAAGAGGAATAGAATAAACAGCAATTTCCCCACGGGAGGTTATTAATGAAGGTATTCCGTCTGTCTGTCTGTCTGTGTGTGTGTGTGTGTGTGTGTGTGTGTGTGTGTGTGTGTGTGTGTGTGTGTGTGTGTGTGTGTGTGTGTGTGTCTGTCTACACCAGACGACTACGATCACAGAAGCACCTTTGGGCCAGTATAAATAACGCTATGCTGCAGACAGTGATAAGTAACCACTGACCGTTCGTTCGCCGACTAGATCCCACTATCATGCTTGACACACACACACACACACACACACACACACACACACACACAACACACACACACACACACACACACACAGAGTGTGTTCTTGGAAAACTGAGATGATCAAAAGATGTTCTTGGTGTTAGCGGGAGAG